>NC_140223.1:29391343-29786343 GCF_951802725.1 Rutilus rutilus
AGGCCTCAGCGTGGAGCAAGCCGTAGGAAGCCGACCCCGCCCGTCCAGGCCGCTGCCAAACCAGGAGGCAAGCGACGGTGCAAACGACCCTGAGACGGGCGGCCCAGAGGTGGATCAAGTTGCTCTTCAGGAGATGGCGAAGGCGCCACTCCTTCCCCCGGTGGAGGGTCACGGGTCAGTGGTACCCACATTTAAAAAAAAAAGCAATTTCTGAAACCTCTGGGCCCCAAGAGGGTGCGCTTGGCAGTCGACGACGCCGCCATGCCTTGTCACTCCCGAGCCCCTCTTTCATCGCCAGCGAGCAGCAGTGGCTGTGTTCTGGACGTACTGACGCCTCCGCACACTCACTCTGCCCTTCGACGGAAGCAGGTATGTGCTGCACCACACACTCAGACCCCACTTCGGGCCGCTGTGCTGTCCGAGTCGGGTCCCTGCATTCCGCCGCGCTGCTCCACCCCGGGTACATCTGTGGTACCGTTGGTCCCGCTTGCTCGGTCTCTGGGAGCCTGGTTAATGCTTCCCAACCCGTCTCGCTGGCTCATCCGTACCATCAGACTCGGCTATGCGATTCAGTTCGCCCGGCGTCCCCCTGCTTTCAAGGGCATTCTGTTCACCCGTGTTCTGGCGGACAATGCCCCTGTGCTCAGGGCAGAGATCGCAGTCCTACTGGCGAAGGACGCGATCGAGCCGGTCCCTCCAGCCGATATGAAGACAGGCTTCTACAGCCCGTACTTCATTGTACCCAAGAAAGGTGGTGGGTTACGACCTATCTTGGACCTGCGCGTCCTGAACAGGCTACCGTTCAGGATGCTTACGCAGAAACGCATTTTCAAATGCATCTGTCCCCAAGATAGGTTTGCAGCGATCGACCTGAAGGACGCGTACTTTCATGTCTCGATTCTCCCTCGACACAGACCGTTTCTTCGCTTTGCGTTCGAGGGGCGGGCATATCAGTACAAGGTCTTACCCTTCGGGCTGGCCCTGTCGCCCCGCGTCTTCACGAAGGTCGCGGAGGTGGCCATTGCTCCCATGTGCGAGCGTGGTGTTCGCATCCTCAACTACCCCGACGACTGGCTTATTCTAGCTCAGTCGAGAGAGCAGTTGTGCGAACACAGGGACATGGTGCTCAGTCACCTCAGCCACCTAGGGCTTCGGGTCAACTGGGAAAAGAGCAAACTCACCCCCGGGCAGAGGATCTCTTTTCTCGGTATGGAGTTGGACTCGATCAACATGACAGCGTGCCTCACCGAGGCCCGTGTCCAGTCAGTGTTGAACTGCGTGAGCACGCTCAGACGCAGAACAGCGGCACCACTGAAACTTTTTCAGAGGCTCCTGGGGCATATGGCATCTGCAGCCGCGGTTACGCCGCTCGGATTGCTTCATATGAGGCCGCTCCAACACTGGCTCCACGATCGAGTCCCGAGATGGGCGTGGCAGAGCGGCTCGTGCCGGGTCCAAGTGACTCTGCACTGTCACCAAACTCTCAGCTAGTGGTCGGACCCTTCGTTCCTGCGGGCAGGTGTTCCCCTGGAACAAGTGTCCAGGCACTCTGTGGTCTCCACGGATGCCTCTGCCACCGGCTGGGGGGCCACGTACAACGGGCATGCAGCTTCAGGTCTGTGGACGGGGCCTCAACTGCATTGGCACATCAACTGCCTCGAGTTGTTAGCAGTACGTCTTGCACTGAGCCGTTTCAAAACACTGCTACTAGGCAAGCACGTACTGGTCCGTACGGACAGCACTGCGACCGTTGCGTACATCAACCGCAAGGGTGGTCTACGCTCCCGCCGCATGTCACAACTCGCCCGCCATCTCCTCCTCTGGAGTCAGAAGCATCTGAGGTCGCTTCGTGCCGTTTACATTCCGGGCCTGCTCAACCGTGCAGCCGACGAGCTCTCACAGCAGCAGGTGCTACCGGGAGAATGGCGACTCCATCCCCAGGTGGTCCAGCTGATTTTCAGGCGCTTCGGGACCGCACAGGTAGATCTGTTTGCCGCCCCGGACACGTCTCACTGCCAGTTGTTCTATTCCCTGACCGAGGGGACCCTCGGCACGGATGCTCTGGCACACAGCTGGCCCCGGGGCCTTCGCAAGTATGCGTTTCCCCCAGTGAGCCTTCTCGCACAGACCTTGTGCAAAGTCAGGGAGGATGAGGAGCAGGTCTTGTTAGTTGCGCCGTATTGGCCCAACCGGACCTGGTTCCCGGAACTAGTGCTCCTCGCGACAGCCCCTCCCTGGCCCATCCCTCTGAGAGAGGACCTGCTCTCTCAGAGACGGGGCACCCTGTGGCACCCGCGTCCAGACCTCTGGAAACTCCATGTCTGGTCCCTGGACGGGACGCGAAGCTAGAGCCCCCTCTACGAGGCACCTCTATGCGTTGAAGTGGAACCTGTTCGTTGACTGGTGCTCCTCTCACGAGGAGAACCCCCGATCTTGCTCGATCAGAGCCGTGCTTTCCTTCCTGCAAGATGGGCTGGAGCGAAGGCTGTCTCCCTCCACCCTTAAAGTGTATGTTGCCGCTATTGCCGCACATCACGATGCTGTTGATGGTAAGTCTTTGGGAAAGCACGACCTGATCGTCAGGTTCCTGAGGGGAGCGAGGAGACTGAATCCTCCTCGCCCACTCTCTATACCCTCTTGGGATTTGTCTCTGGTCCTTTCGGCTCTTCAGAGACCATCCTTTGAGCCTCTGCAATCAGCTGAGTTAAAAATCCTGTCCTGTAAAACAGTACTCCTGGTTGCATTGGCCTCTATCAAGAGGGTAGGGGACCTGCATGCATTTTCGGTCAACGAATCGTGCCTAGAATTCGGCCCGGATGACTCTCACGTGATCCTGAGACCCCGGCCGGGATACGTGCCCAAGGTTCCTACCACTCCCTTCCGGGACCAGGTAGTGAACCTGCAAGCGCTGCCTTCAGAGGAGGCAGACCCAGCCCTGGCTTTTCTCTGTCCCGTTCGCGCTCTGCATCTGTACGTGGACAGAACACAAAGCCTCAGGACCTCAGATCAGCTCTTCGTCTGTTACGGAGGCCAGCAGAAGGGAAAGGCTGTCTCCAAGCAGAGGATGGCCCACTGGATAGTGGATGCCATCGCCTTGGCTTACGAAGCCCAAGGTGTGCCCTGCCCGCCCGGGTTGAAAGCCCACTCCACTAGGGGTGTCGCTTCTTCCTGGGCGCTGGCACACGGCGCCTCGCTGACAGACATCTGTAGAGCTGCGGGCTGGGCGACACCTAACACGTTCGCTAGGTTTTATAACCTACGTGTTGAGCCGGTTTCTTCCTGTGTGCTCGCTTCATCAAGCCGGTAACACCGAAGTTCCCGCTCTAGTGTCGGCTTGCTGTGCCACTCCCTTCCTAGGAATGGATACGTGCGCTTTTTGCTCCAGTCGAGTTCCCCAATTGGCGAACCCTGCGAGTTCCTCCGCACCCCTTCGGCAGTCGGACGTTGCGGAGCGTCCGACGCCAGGCCTAATGCTCGTATGTTGTTTAACTTGTGCTAGGCTGGGTTCCATATGTGGTGATCCCCGCGGCGATCCAATATGTGTATTCTTCCACGACCAGCTCCCTGCGGTGAGCCCGTGTCTTTCCCTCGGCAGAGTCTGCTCTGCCGTCACTGTCGGTGTAGTCTCCCCCTTCGGGTGGAGCCACCCCAGTGACATTCTATATGTCGCACTGCCCCTTCGGCCAGTCCATATATGTATTCTCCACATGTTACCTCCCTTCGGGCAGGATGTGGCTCCGCAGCGTCCTTTCCCCTGGAAAGGTACGCTTTCCCAGTGTTATCCAAGAGTTCCACTGTGTGGGGTATAATGGAACAGCAGTTGAACTCCCTCTACGCAGGTCTTCCGTCCCAGCAGTTGGGGGTCTGAGAGTCTTGCGTAGGGCGCTGGATGTGGCAGCATCCGTGGCGTTTTCCATGGGATCCCAATTACGTCGTCACGTCGACGTTACGTCGAACGTGAGCGACTGAAAGGGAACGTCTCGGTTACTAATGTAACCCTCGTTCCCTGAAGGAGGGAACGGGAGACGTAACATCCCGTCGCCACCGCTGCTGACCATCGCTGCATGGCCATCACAAATCTCGGCTCCTCAGCGAAAAACAATGTGTGCGTGCGCCCGCTTCCTGTTTATACCCGCACTGCGGGGCGGGGGCGCGTGACGCGATTCACGCACGCCAACGTTCATTGGCTCGTTCTGTAGACACTCGAAGTTGATAGGGCTCCCTGAAGTGATCCCAATTACGTCGTCACGTCGCCGTTACGTCTCCTGTTCCCTCCTTCAGGGAACGAGGGTTACATTAGTAACTGAGACGTTTTCAGTTCTGAAACTTACAGGATATTCTTATAGTATGATGACCTCTTATATGTCAAAAGAGGTAACAAAATTAGAAAATTAGCAAAAATTTTATTTCTCAATTCATGTCCCATTTAAGTAGAATCAAGATAGTATGACTTAAAACAATAATTATTTTACAGACTTAACTTATCTTTATACTAGGGATGTGGGCATCGACTAATTTTACCGTCGTTTAAACAGAAGTTTTGTAAGTGACTACTTGACTAGTCAAAATGTAAGAAACCCTCTAAAGACTTGTGTATGATCCATTTGACCACTTAATGTATGAATCAAACCCCATAATAAATGCCGCTAAACTAAACGCTAAAGCTCATTCTTATTCTGAAGCTCAGGTTTTTGTCACCGCTAGGGCCGAGGACAACCACCACTCCGGAGGAGCTACACCAAGAACACCAAGAGACAGACAACGACGTGATGTAAAAGCTTGATTCTTTTTATTAGGTATAAAAGAAAAACACTTGGAAGAAATGTCTCTGCCACAGAACTCTTCATACAGCCCACTCGTCCAACAGTTGTGGGGAAAGGCTCCAATCGGCCACCAGCTATCCTCCTACTTGCTCGGAGTAATACAGAAGGGAGGGATGCGGGACAGCGGCCTTCCTTTAAGCAGCAGTGAGGACTGAGCAGCTCTTCTCCAGAACCACGATAGAAGGAGGGGAGAGTGAGGAGAAGGGCGGGGGGCAGATGTGGTCCAGAGGCCAGGACCGATGGATGGTAGGCAGCAAACCAAACGGAGTGTTAGACAGGGCCCTGGAGGAACACAGGTAGGGGCCAGTGGACGGGGGGGGGGGGGGGGGGGGGTTCTCTTCTGACAGCACAGCATCAGATACGGAGTGTCACCTCTCTTGCACAGGACAACGGGGATGGGACGGGGGACCAGGACCCTCTTTGGTGGAACCCAGGAAGTGGTAAGTAGCGGACAGGGCACAGGAGGCCACAGGTAAGGATCAGCAAGCGGTAGGGTTTCTCTTCTCACAGGACAACATCAGATCACTGAGTGTCACCGGGGATGGGGCAGGAGACCAGGACCTCCTTTCGATAGGGAGCAGCGAATAGCGGGTAGCGAGCAGAGCACGAGAGGGCAGCAGGTGGGTAGCGGCAGACGATGGGATTTCTCTTTCCACAGTACAGCAATGGCAGTATGCAATGGCGGATAGCAGTTCTCTATGTTCTCAGAACAGCAATGGTGAGTTCAGAATCCAACAGTTACAACTGTGTTTTCTTCCCACAGGACAGCAATAGCAGCATGCAATGGCGGACAGCAGTTTCTCTATGTTCACAGAACAACAGTCGTGAGTACAGAGTCCAACAGTTACAACTGAGTCTTCTTACCACAGTACAGTGATGGCAGGCGGCAGTGGCAGTTAGCAGTTTCTCTTTGTTCACAGAACAGCAATAGCAGCATGCAATGGCGGACAGCAGTTTCTCTATGTTCACAGAACAGCAATGGTGAGTTCAGAATCCAACAGTTACAACTGTGTTTTCTTCCCACAGGACAGCAATAGCAGCATGCAATTGCGGACAGCAGTTTCTCTAGGTTCACAGAACAAAAGTCGTGAGTACAGAATCCAACAGTTACAACTGAGTCTTCTTACTACTGTACAATGATGGCAGGCGGCAGTGGCAGTTGGTAGTTTCTCTTTGCGATAATTCGTAGCTCTCCACCGGGCTGGACAATCTCCCACCGAGCTTTAGAGTGCTGGCAACATCAGGTTTTCAAATATTCGCGCATGTATCAAACCACTTAAAATCTTCACACGTGCTAACTTCAATCGTCAGACACAGCAATACACACCACTTAAAATGTGAGAAGGATGCCTTCACCTCAACTCGTCGGGCCGGCAGATCCACTATGATAACAAGTTCGAAGGGATCATCGAGTTCTTTCAGCAATCCATAATTCACAGGACACTTGTGCCTTCAAACTGCCGTTCCACTCCTCTCCATCTGCCACAATACTGCACTTTTAGACCGCCGCACACACTGAACACTGAACGCTGCAAGCCGAGCGTTGAAATAACCACTTGATGACTCTCTGCAGCTGCCGCTCATCAACAAGGGCGGCCATGACGGGCCACCGGAATCGGCCTGGTGTCCCGCCGGAACCGCTTCCCCAAGGGAACTCGCTCCATTTCTTAAAGTTCCGGTTTGTCACTCCGTGACATTTTTTTTCAGAGTTGAAGTGAATTTGCGATGGGCAAATGCTTGCTTCGGCTACGTGCGTATCCTGAATATGATTATGCATGGCTCTAGTGGAATTATGCCTGTTTGAAATGGCACAGATTACATAAAACTTTTCCGTTTTATTTCTATTTCAAAATACTCCCGCACCTTTTTTGTCTTTTGAGCGGTCATTTCTGTGCTCTCCATAACTGACACAAAGAAAACACAAGAGAAAAAAAAAAGATTAACCGCTACCTCTTAAGGTATTATTTTTCCAAGTTTTTAATGTGAAATAATATTATTTTTTTATTTTAATGTGATATTTGCAATGATTTTAAATATAAATGTATCAAAATTCAAGGCACAGGGAAGAAGGGGGAACAAGTGAATGCTAAACGGAAATTTTATAATAAATGAATGAAAGTAAACGGCAGGTGTTTCATAGCCAACTGTCGGCCATATAAAATGGAGCGCAAAAGTCCCAGGCCTGGTCTTCTCTCGTCTTCCTCTCTTGTCACTCTTCCTCTTATCCTTTGTGTAATTGACTATTGCTTTCAGTGTTGACTAGTAGCAGCTGTACCATTTAGACGACTAGTCTTGCACATCCCTACTTTACGATATACATCTCTCTATGGAATTCAAGTTCTGTTGGGCAGGTTAGATAAGAAAATAACTGCTCTGTGTCACATTCTGTTGTCTTAGTTTCATGTTCAAGGACTTTTAGTTTGTCTTCATTATTTCCTGTGTTTCCTTTGTTATTAAGTATGTTTTCTTTTGTTTGTCATTGTGATTCATTGATTCATTGGTTATCTCATACCTGTTATATATGCAGGTCATTATTTTGTTGCCCTTAGTTATTTCAGTTATTTTAGTGTTGAATGTGCATTAGCACTAGCCTAGGAAAACCCAGACAACTTCCGGCAAATTTAGATTTGCTCTGAAAGTAGTCTGGCAAAGAGCTCATTCAAGCCCATTTCTAATCCGTCGAAATCGCGGCACCAATCAGAAACGTTGGGGCGGGCTTTACACAATGACGATCGCTCTGATTGGTTTTAGGTCTATCCAATTGTGAAGCGCACCAACTTTTAAATGCATTATTATATTCAAATTGCAAACACATGAGGACAGTCTCCATGAAAGACCCACTGGCAGATGAACGTGCTACTACATTTCTCTCCGAAATGGTAGGAAATTAAATTAGATTTAATAGAGGATTTTAACTGTGACAAGATGATTGACAGGGTGACAGGATGCACGCGACAGATCTGTCCGATAAAGATGACGAAGTAGTATGTCCCAAAGCTTGCCTACTTTTTGCTACACATTCAAAAGTAAATACATTTTCTTCACAAAAAGAGTACATACTTTTATGGCGTAGTGTAACTTAGGCGAATTGGGACGCAGCATATGGCTTTACACGATTACGATCTCGCTGATTGGTTTTAGGTCTATCCAATTGCACCCAGAGGCATTTGAGCGACGTCCGTTGGTGACGCCCCTTTGGAAATGAGTTATTAATGAAGCTTTGCCAGACCATAACTCAGTTACTACTGAGAATGGTCTGGTTTTGACCAGGCTACATTAGCACACTTTTTCCCTTCTTTATCATTGTTGGATATCTCTTTTGTTTTATTTAATAAATGTTTAAACTGTTTTACATCATATTTGTCTCACCTCATCTTCTTCACCTGCCTGGACATGACACTCTGATGTATCATTATAAATTGTATATGTAATGATGCTGATTTAAAAAAAATTATTAAAAAAAATGTTTTTTACCTGACTATTAAATATGATTAAATCATAATTATTGTTACTTTCAGTTGACATACCATTTGTTGCTTTGGTTGTCTCTATTTTATTTGTGTCTTTTTTTCTAACCTTTCACCTCCTTGCTTGTAATGTGCTATTCACTGCAGAGCCAAATGCTGTCCTTGGCTGCATTTCTCAAAAGAATTGTGAGCAATGTTGATCATACTAGAGACCATACGTCTACTTACGATGCTAAATAATATACCAAATAATACCAAAGCAATACCAAAGCAAACAAGCATTCTATAAACTACTAAGCCTATATCATATATACTACATACTATAATTAAATACACAATCTACGCAAGCAGCAATCAAGCATCAATGGCCCCTCTGGATGATTAGCAATCTAATAGAAATTAATCTTTTGATGTTGGTTTTACAGCAAAGTCCTTCTTGAAACTATACTGGAAGTTAGAGTTTGATGAAACGGGTTACATCAACACATGGGTGTCAAAAGAAATCCCTCCCTCTCACTGTTAGATTAAATGAGGTCAAAAATACCCCTCTAAAAAGGTTTACTGTCATAAGGCATGTGATCAGTGGCGTGCACAGGGGGTGCGGGGGGCTCAAGCCCCTGCCCCTTTTGTCTCAAAATGTATTGTGCCCCCTCTCTGATAAATGTAAATAATTATTATTATTAAAATAAATATTATAATAAATAACAATGCACTTATACACCATTGCCACGAACAATAATAATACAAACAAATATTAAATATAATTTTTTTGGCGGAGGTGAAGTGGCAGTAGGCGGAGTTTTTTTTTTTTTTTTTTTTTTTAGCGATATGTACAGTACGCAGCAGCAGGAGTTCGCCGCGAGTCTTCAAACTGCACGGGCAGCAGATAACATTAAGCTAATACGGAAAAGTTACATTTATCCTACCATGCTACTGTAAAAGTTGCGGCAGCATGTGAGTTATGCTTAACAATCATAAAAGTATAACTCAATTTCAGCCGCATTCTGAGTCTGACAATGTCATTCGTTTTTGTCCAGGCCATAGCAAGTGTTATTAGCTTGGGGAAATACATCTAGTGAAAGGAAATTTAATGTCCAAGGAAAAGTCCATGTCCAGCTCTAAATTGTAAGGAATTTATATCTTTGATTTCATAGTACACTTTACAATAAGGTTCATTTGTTTATTATTCATATTAACTAACATTAACTAATCATGAGCAAAACAACTAAAAACATTACAGATCATGTACAAAGTAAAAAATCATCAATTGCCAGAAAGTATCCAAGGGTTGTTCACAGAAAGAGAATGCCAACATGACTTAAGGGGAACTTGTACAATTTAAAAAGAACATAGGACCAATGCAAAATACCATTGTATTTCAGTTAAAGGTGTAAATCTATGGAATAGCTGTCATGAGGAATTAAAAATATGTGGGACACTTAATAAGTTAAAGAAACTATTTAAAAATAATGCACTGAAACTATATGAAACCATTTAAAGAATGATAAATGAACAAGCTGCTTTTGTATTTGGATTGTGCAATGGTATTGCATAGGAAATACTAATGTTTTTGTATTCTGTTTCTGTTTATATTTGTTTGTCAACATAATGATGTAATTATTAAGACAATAATTATTATTATTTTTTTTTTATTAAAATATGAGATGTTTTAAAAAGGTAGGCATTATAAGCAAGAGCTTCAGCCTACACCTGTTTCAGACTGTGCTGTTGTTTGTTAGCTCAACTGTGTCTGAAACTAAACTAAACTAAACATTTGTTAGGCCACTGTATAGGCCTATTTGTCAATCTTAGTTAATAATAATACAACTTTTAATTGTTTGTTCATGTTATGTCACAGTCAGTGCATTAACTAATGTTAACAAATACAACTTTTGATTTTAATAATGTTTTAGTAAATGCTGAAATTAATATTAACTAAGATTAATAAATTGTGTAGAAGTGTAGTTCATTATTAGTTCATGTTAATAAATTTAACTAATGAAACCTTATTGTAAAGTGTTACTGATTTCATGATAGCTAACACTTTATTGAATACATAGGCCTACAATTTATAACATCAACATAACTAAACATGAATTCCTCATAATTACCGACTTGATTCTCTGTTTTGTTTGGTAAAGTAAATAATAATTAGTTATATTATCATCATTTCCGAGAGAGGCTCTCTGACCTACTGCTGCTCTCCATCGAGTGAGATATTCCAAATAATTGTGAGGAAGTCATTAAAATATATAAAACACAACAGACAGACGGATACTGCTTTAAATACAGGTGATTTATTTTAAAAATAAATGTTTTAAAAAAAAAGTGCCCTTTTTGGTCCTTCCACCCCTGCCCCGGGGGAGGTCTGTGCACGCCACTGCATTTGATCATAATATAGGCCTATGTGGGCCTATGGGCCTGAAGGGAGAGACCTTTGTGTACAAGAGGCCATTTAGAGGTCAAAGGTCAACTACAGTAATTCATTCAAATTGTAAGAACATTTTATTAGTAAACCAGTAAGTCTGTAGAATATGCAGTAGGTTCAGAATTAAAAACTAGCCGTGTAACACGTTTTGTACTTTGTATCTTGAAACAGACCCTCTTGTCAGTCACAAATGGTGATGTTTCTTGTCAGAAAATACTATATTTGACTGATGTCACTATATAACTGCATTGGTGTGACATTTGATAAGACCGAGGAAATATTTTTTCATCTTGGTGGGCATGAGCCTCACAGCAACAAATGTTCTGAGCTTTATGGAAACACCCTTTTCCTTTTCCTTTTCCTTTTTCTCTTCTTGCAAGTAGGTTATTTGCCCAATCCTCTACAGATAACTACTAAAAAGTATGTAGCATGTTAAAGTGCTTTAGAATACTATGAAAAACCTAAATATTTCAGTTTTAAACTAGAGTTGAACGATGCTGCACATAATAATGGAAATTCATTTATTTAACTTTGGATTTTGTCTTTATATTGACCAAGGAACATGAAAGCACAGCTGTTACTTCATTTACTTTTCCAAGGTATAGTGTCTGTTTTTCTCTTTTAGGCATGCTTTGGTTATGTTGTGTCACAATAAAAGTTTATATGAAATTAATAATATAATTGAACAGAAATGTGCATAAATTGAGGCTTTTTCCAGGTTAGTCTAATTAGTGGAATCAAGTAGCACATTCCCAAAATCTTACAAATAGAGGGAAAACTTTAACCTACACATAGCAGTCAAAACCGAATTATAAATTTCGTCTGATTCACACTCACAGGCGTATTCATGTTTTATTCAGGAATAAAATAATATAACGCTATAAAACAGACATTAATATCCTCAATTCAATCAACATTTGAAAGAAACAGTCAAACCCACAAACCAATGTGCAGAAACATTAGCTTCATGTAAATTGTAAAGACCATGTAAAGTCCATGTAGTGTTGTAAAATGTAAAATTGTAAAATGTAAAGACCATGTAAATTGTGTCTGTGTGGCATTTCGAGGGCGTTGTCGAGGGTAGGAAATACATGTGCCTTCAAGGTGGCGATATCAAAGAACTACAAACAAGATGAATGCTTCCTAAAAACTACAACACACAGATCACCTACTAGTATACAAATTCAGTATAATTGTCATGAAATAGCTGAAAACAATCTCTGTCTCCTCATAGACCTAAAAGTTTTTAGGCTTAGACTATAAATAGGCTTACACTATAAATGAAAAGAGTTATTTCTAATTGCAAACCTACTGCGGAAGAGTGAATAAATTTTTACTCTGACTAACTGAAGCTGAAGTAGTCAGAAGGAAACTACAACATTATCATCATGCTGTTGGAATGCTCTCCCCACCCTCATCCGGAATGCAGAATCCCTGACAACATTCAGACAACTGAAAACTCATTTCTTCCATGAGCACTTAACCTAAAAAAAAAAAAAAAAAAAAAAACCTTTCTTTACTTTTCCTTTAATCCTCCCTTATCGGGCTTATGCTACTCTGAACAATGCCTGAACTTCGTATTGTGAGCACTTCATGCATTGTTTTTGCCTCTTCACGATGACTTGCTTAATTTGGTCCTAAATTGTAAGTCGCTTTGTACAAAAGCATCTGCTAAATGACTAAATGTAAAATGTAAATTTAAATCATAGACACTCTCGTGACAGAACATGCAGTCAATTTCATTGCTCACCAACTCGAGGAAACAGTACGCCTGCAGGCTTACAGAGGGATTGAAACATGTTGGTATATGTCACAACTGACATCAGTTAAATGGTGATCAATGTGCTTTCTCAGGGAAATTTAGTCGAGATACCAAGAGAAGAACGTTTATGTTGAGATCAAAAGACAATTAACAAAAAAAATCCCAATAGTATGGCTTCTTATATGTTTTCCGTAGTCACAGAGAGATGAATATTCTGTCTCAAACTACTACGTTTCGTGTATAATGTCCGAAAAAGTGTACTAACAGAAAACAATAAGAGTGAAATGAAATTCTAAAAATGAACAGCTTCAATGAACAAACAGCCATTAATGACTCTTCTTGACTTTTGTCCCACAGGTGTTCTGCTGTTTGATACTTTAGCATGGGAAGTGAAAATGCCGAAAGACATTCATGGTCTCCAAGGTTCCTGTCTGGTTATACCATGTTCTTTCTCTTACACATCGTATCCACCCAAAGACCCACGTAGAGTTGTGTGGTATCAGTGGTATCTAGAGGTTTTCCTTTAGTTTATGATCCTTTGCATGCAGATGATGTCATTGAGAAGTTTAGAGGAAAAACTGATTTATATGTGAACTCAAGTAGGAATTGCAGTCTGCTGATCAAAAACCTGGAATATTCCTACCATGGAGAAAAAAATATATGTATGGATTGACCCAGAAAATGTTGGATGGCGCACCTTTGCATTTTATGATGTCACCTCTACAATCCTTGTTGACGGTATGTAAATTCCCAAATTATCGACGGTATGTAAATTCCCAAATGAACTTTCTTCTAATCAGTTTGTTAAAATAACATTTAAAAATAAAGGCCAGACAATTTGCCCCAATAAGTAAAGACATTTGTACATGTCTTTGTATGTTTAAAAAAAATAAAAAATTAATAAACAATATCAATCAAACACTTCATGAAATTAAGGCAACAGATATTTTGTTCAAAATAAAGAAAAAAGGTCTTGAACACTTCCTGGTTGTCTATGGAAGTACAGTTGGTTTTATGACTGTAAGTCATTCTCTTCAAATGCTATTGAAGTTAGAAACGTGTGTACCAATGTCGTATGCAACTTTAGAGACGGTCCCTAAATGTGCGAATATCCAGTGTCAAGCCAACTTTATGCCAGTATTTCAGTGGGAATCGCTTAGCGTGAAACTTTGCGTGTTACGTTCTTATTCTGAGTCCTCTTGCCTCTTCCAATCTAGTATAGCCTACATCCCCAATAAGGTGCGAGTTTGGTCTTTTATATCACTGCATTAGTCCATTAAGCATTAAGTGTCCTGACCGCAGGGGAATCCTGGAGAATGATGTATTGAGGGAATCTCCAGTTCTGCAGCACAGTGCATGATATAAAATTAAAGCTACACTGTGTAACTTTTTTAGTTGATTCTTAGCAAAAAACACTTAATTCTTTCAAAAATATATGTGCTCATTAATGTATATTTACTTCTTTCAAGTAATAAAGTATTCTCTTAAGTTTATAATCTGCCATTGAAAGTACATACGGGTGAGGGGTTCGAATGCCGGTCGCCATGTTGCCCCTCCATCTTGAAACTACATTAGCCAAAGAGGGACATAAATTCAAGCTTCGCCTTTTGCGTTTTTCACTCAGTGACACCGTGACGAATGCGAGGGGGAGATTACTCGCGAGCTCGCGAGTGCCGGCAGATTTGAAAGATAGTGTGGGGTGTGTGTGTGTGTGTGTGTGTGCGTGCGTGCGTACTCACATTTGAAAGAGAGAATTAAAACGTCAACACGACAGACAAATCAGCAAGACCATAGTCAATATTGGAGTAACTTTTCCCAGATGGAAAGAGCTCATGAGGAGAAAAGATTGTAAAACGGACGCCGAGGTTGCCTGCTTTCTTCTCGACAGGTAATTCAGCCTGTTGTAATTCATTTGTGTAAATTCTAAGTTTTATAGTTGCTTGTCTAACCATAGCATGGTTGTGCATAACGCCAGAACGACCTCTAGTATAACTTCATCCTTGCGTCAATGGTGAAAAAGTATTGTTTACCTTGTAACATAAATCTGTGCTGCGACGGATCACAGGTGATGAATAGTTTTAAAGGCGCAATTTTTTAAGCTATATAAAAAAAGGACACTGTAAATTTGAGTTATTTTTAATTGCTTTTACTTTGTACACATTGTAACGTTAGCCTAATCTGAATATGCTGGGATAGCCGATTCCAAGGGTGACGTTTACCTCCTGACATCTGTCCTGTAGTTTTATTCATTTTAGACGTATTGTTTATTATTGTCATGGACGAAGTCGATAACTGGAAGCCATGTTAATCTTGGAATAATACGGCCACCGTAGGAGTTAAAACGCCCTTGGAATTGAGAGGAACAGAAACTAATATTCACTGGGTAGTCATATACAATTTCACCGCTAGATGGGGGTAAAAATCACACAGTGTAGCTTTAAGAAAACGAAACAACAGAGAGAAATATATCTCTACTATGTCATATTTAACGTTTTATCTGTACATCAGCATCAGGGAATAACATTATAATCTCGTTCACGGTAGAGAAAGCTGCTTAGCCTACAAGAAAAGCTGCTTTGAGCAAAACTAACTGTTAAGACTTAAATGTAAACACATCTTTTGTGTCTTTATCAGCTTTTATATACAATAGGCCATATACAATATATATATATATATATTTTTTTTTATATATATATATATATATACTGGCCCTGATCATCAGAAATACTTACCACTTGCTCCATTTCTGTAAATGCGTCTTTATGAATGAATGACTCTCTCACCTGTTGCTCTAGTCTTTGTCAACACTCGCGTGCACCACCCGCTGGTGAGGAAGACTAACAGCTATGGAGATTCTCAATAGGCAATCTACTGATATTCCTGCCATTCCCGGATGTCGATTGTTGAAATTTCTGTCGAATTTGAACCACTGAATTTGTGTAAGCGAATTTGTAAAGCGAAATAAAATGGACCGAAAATTGCCTGTCGAATATTATTGCCACAGAGTCACCAGATCTGCACGCTCCACCCACTCGTTCACTCTCCCCGTAATTCTGATTCACTGCACCTGCACTTCATCATCAACACACTATAAAGAGACACTTCTCCTTCACTTCCTTGTCTGGTCTCGTCCTTATGTGAACCTACAGACTATATATGATGAACTACACTGGTGGTTAAGGGCTGCACAATAAATCATATTTTAGGCATAATTGACTGCATTATTTGCCTGCTGGTTATTTATTCAGAAAACTTTCATTTTCATTTGACAATTGCATTGTCTTGCATTGGTAAAATTACTCCAAGCTTTCATGTTTGCGGTTGCCAGATGTCAAGAGTTTAAATCCCCCAATCTGAGCTTTGGTTTTTAATGGATACATTTTCTGCCCAGTGTTTGACTTAATCCTCCCAACCACGGCGCACATACTCTTTCTGAACTGAGAAAAAAGTGCTATTGATCTGAAAGCACAGGCAAACATGTAAGTAGGAATTGGCAATTTCCACTGCGATATTTTTGCTCAAATGAAACTGTAACACAGCCAGTCTGTTTTCTTTCACACAAATATTTTTGCTGTTTGCCAGATGAGGTCAAATAAACCATGCCTCTCTTGATTTGTGCTGATGTGAAAGTCCAATAATATTCAAAGTTTCTGAAATGACAATAATTGTGATTAATAGTCATTATTATTTTTAGCAAAATAATTGTGCATATTATCATTTTGATCATTAGCTATCGTGCAGCCCTACTGTTGGTTATACTGCTGACATGACATGAGGAAGTGACTTCATACATCCTTAAAAAATGACCCAAGTTTGTTAAAAATAATTAAAAAGTGGCTCAAAAAAAGGTTACAAAGTTAGTAAAAAAAAAAAAAAAACACTCTAGTATCATTTGTTTGCAGAAGCCACTCTAATGCAATAAAATGCAGACATTTTAAGTGTCCAATTACATTTTGGAGCTACTGTATTACATATAGTATATAAATATATATATATAATGTAAAGTACTAAGTATAATGTGTCTGTGAATTATAGCAAGTCCACAGCAGCCGAGCATCAATATTTATGGAGGTGAAAGGACGGGTGACAACATTACAGTATTATGTTCGGCTTTCCACACGTGTCCATACAGCAAACCAGACATCATTCTGAGTGGTACTGAAGGAACTGACCAAATAAAGGAGGAGGAGATTAAAGATGGCCTGTGGAAAATCACTCTGACACGCACAAGTGTCGTAAAAGCAGAAAGCTTGACTATTAATTGTTCTGTAACATATTATGGTGGCAAAACAGTGACAGCTACAAAAGACAAAAGTGCTAAATGTGAGTAAACACACATATAAACTGCTTTGTGTGTTATTGATAAGTTCTATTTAAATGTCACATTTGAACCTATTTCAAGATCTCAATTTAATTTCAGGTGTTCATGATAAAATAACGATTGAGCCTGTAGTGGCAGATGTCACAGAGGGCGTCGCAAAGAACTTCACTTGTTCCGTCTATCACTCCTGCCAGAGAGAGACTCCAACCATCACATGGAACTATGAGAACATGCAGATCTCAACGAGGAGCAACACACTTTCTGGTTTAAATCGGGTTACCTATTCCACCATAACCTTTCTGGGTTCAAAAGACGACCATGGGAAGAAATTGATTTGCACTGCAACATTTTTTGGAGGAAACACTGAAACCTCTGTTGCTTTACGTGTACAACGTGAGTAATTTATCAGCATCATGTATGATGTATGTGATCTCTCCATGTCTCTTTATTATAGTGGTATCTTATCTGTTTTTTATTTAATAAACTTGATAACTAAAGACATTTCAAATTATGCCTTGTTGTAAAGTTTGCACAAACAGTGCTTGATCTGAGTTGAATGGTTCACAGAATTATGTGTATACAGCAATGAGAACACACTGTTTTTTAATCATAAGAAACAATTAGATAGTTCATGTCAGATTGTATTGCAGACTTGAAATATATTATTTAAATGTTAGTTTGTCAGGAAGGTTTTGAGATTTCTGTATTTCCTCATTTAAATAAATAGGGAGTTCTGTGGGAGAGGCTCTCCCCATGGGAGATTCCAACCAGGAGGGACCTTCTGTCCCAGGCTCGGGGGACAGTCTTTCACCCCCAACCAGAGATCCAGTTCATAGATTCTGGTCTGTTATTAATACCATCCTAAAGGCAAGGGCTCCCTCTACTAGAAAGCTGTATGCTCTTGAATGGTATCTTTTCTCATCATGCGTGAGCAATGCCATCTTAGCCTAGCTTGATTTCCCAGTTGGTTCAGAACTGGAGTTTCTTCAAGATTATCTCTCAGCTGACTCCCGCGACCCTTAAAGGAGAACTCCGGTCAATTTTAACATTGAGCTCATTTTTTTGTACATTTGGAGTGCTGTCAGTACAGATAACAACGACAAAAATCGGTGTTGCCTACACCGTGTTCTCCTCGTTTAAAAATTTGCACCCCGGTTTAGTACCTATGATCACGCGCGTGAACTCGACAATCGACTACTGTGGACTTCGACCGAAAACAGGATGTAAATACAGGTATGTGCGCTGGCTGAATAAACATCATTTTTATTCATATCTTTCACTTCTATTGCAGTCAGATTCACCCGCGTTCACTCCGAAGGAATCACTCACATGACCTGTGCACTTGTAATGACACATCAAGGATGTTAAGAGCCTAAAAGCAGGTTTAAAACTTGCCCCATTGAAGTCAACAGGGTGCAAATTTTAAAAAGAGGATAACACGTTGTAGGCAACACCGATTTTTGTCGTTGTTCTCTGTATTGACAGCACTCCAAATGTACAAAAAAATTAGCTCAATGTTAAAATTGACCGGAGTTCTCCTTTAAGGTTTATGTGGCCGTTATTTCATCTGGCCACAACCAAATTAAAGGGGTTTCAGTGGAGAAACATGTCCTGGTGTCCCGTTTCTTGTGTGGTGCTAGATGGCTGAGACCTGTCCGCAGACCATTGTATTGGACCACTGCAGAGCTATTGTATTGAAAGGGTTGTTAGATGCTCACTTTGAGCACTTAGAGTCAGCCTCTGTGAAGCTTCTTACCCTCAAGGTGGCTTTGCTGATTGCCATTACCCCATTAAAATGGCTAGGAGACCATGCAAGCCTTGTCCGTCACATTCTCCTGCCTGGATTTTGCCCCTGGACTGGTCAAGGAGATACTACATCCTAAGCCGGATAACGTCCCGGTGCCTTCTTCATCATTTCATCCAAGTCATGTCCAGTCAGGGCTGTTAGGGTTTACGTCCACTGCTCAGGCCAGTGATATAAATCTGATCAACCTTGTGTCTGCTTTTGGAGGGCGCAACCGGGGTTCCGCTGCTTCCAAACAGACCATATCTCACTGGGTTTCAGATGTGGTCACTTTGGCGTATAAGGCACAAGGGGTCGCTTCGCCTCTTGGAGTTAAGGCCCATACTACCCGAATTATTCCGGCTTCTAAGGCGCTATCAAGAGTTGTGTATTTACGCAACGTTTGTCCTGCGGCAGGATGGTCCCCCCTGCACACTTTCATCAGGTCTTATATTGTGAATGTGGAGTCAACCCCAGATCCTCTCGGGGTGACTCCTTCCTGTACTCTCAGTATGGCGGCTTGGGTATTGACGTTTCCATTGCGTCAACACCATGACGTGTCTCGTTCCCATTCTCAGGGAACCAGGTAATATACATAACCCAGAGACGTATTTTTTTATCCTTTCAGCGTACATCAGTTGTGCACTTGTGATTGTGGTGCATTGTGGGATTGAAAGAGTACACTCGATAATATCCACTATGGTTTCAGACACCACTACAAATGTCTGTCCACTCAAATAGTGCCGTATTTAAGGGTATAGTGGGCGATTTCGGACACACTTCTGGTTTAATAGCACAGTACCTTGAGTAATGAGGCTTGTTACTAAATTTAATACTAATATGTTTTTAGCCTAAGGCCTCATTCACACCGGACGCCGAAGCGGCGCGGAACGGAGGCCGCTTCCTTTCGGCGCCCATGTTGCGGCCGGCCCGCGCTGTGAAGCGCCAGTTTCGGCGTCTGGTCTATTTTTTGCGCGAGCCGCGAGTGATCCGTGTCCATTCCGGCAGGAAGTCACACCAGGAAACACGAGACATCCGGTCAATTGTCAAAATATAAGCAATTTTCAAATTAAAATACCGCAAGTATTAACTAAACACGTGTGTCTCGACAACGGATTAATAAAAGAAGTGTACAAACTTCTTGGTTACAGAAACATGGTGTATTCATTTTATGAGGTTATTTACTTACCCATGAAGTAAAAAATAGCTCTGAATAAACAACAACTGAGCAGAAGCGCTTGTCGACCGCCGCGGAGAATATGCGTCTGGTGTGAACAGGCAGGCGCTGGACCGCGCGTGATTTTCCGTTCCGCGTTGCTTCGGCGTCTGGTGTGAACCAGGCGTAAGGCTCAAATGTGACACTTCACTAACACCAAAACCAACCATAAATAAAGCAGCCTAAAATGTTTTTATTTATTGTTTTCTACTCATTCCTTTACAGAGTATCAGAAGTGTTCTCCACACAAAGCGTTTTTAGCCAAAACACCAGGCGCTCTTCTGAAATCACCTTGCTGCGGGCGCTTGAGAGCACTTCAGTGGTGCAGCGTATTATTCAGTTGAGACACTTTGGTGCTATGACCCAGAATGTTCACAGAAGTATTATCTGATTTAAATTATTTGAATTATTTGTTCCATTGTTTTGCTTGTTGTTGTCGTCTGTTGCCATTGAAAAAGCAAGATGCGATGGTTGGTCGTGTTGTATTTGTCCTGCCCTTCCTCCACTGAGATTGGATGGCTGGGTAAAAAGTGACAGTGATGAGCGCTGTGCTTTACCCAAAGTTGAAAATGTTTCAACTCTTGGCGCCCAGTGCAGAATTCAGTGACCCACAGAATTAAGTGACCCTAGAAGGTGCTGTAGTGATGGTAGGGTTAGGATTGGGATTAGGAGTAGGTGGGATGAGCTCAAATACAGTGCCTACTAAGGTCACTTATTCCAGTGGGTCACAGAATTTGGCACAACGGCAGAAAAAAACGGCAAGCGCTCAGCGTGAAATGGGGGATGTGCGCAACAAACTTTTGTATTCTGTAAAATAGATTGCATCATTGTTTTACTCAAGATACCTTCAAAGGAGTGAGCAAATATGAGCATAATGCAGATTGATAGCTAAAAAAATTTTTTCTTCTTCTCAATACCATTTCACGAGTTCACATCTACATATAATTATTACGGTAAAGGTTATGCGTATTTGGCGTGCTGTCCGGGTGGAGGGCTCCGAGCTCGGAATTTCTGCCCGAACCCAGAGTACTCCCCCTGTTGGTGAGAGTAGATGGAACTAGAAGTGAGGAGATGGAACTAAAGTGAGGAGATGGGGTGGAGGTGGGATGCTGAATAAACTGTCAAGGAACAGAGGTGGGTTCTGCTGTTATTTATATTGTCCTGAGTTGATTACTGATTGCTCTCCACTTGTGCTAATTGGGTTAATTATCTGCACCTGCTCCTCCCGAACCTTGTTAATAAAACATCATTTAAATATTTAAATCACATAAAAATTTTTTTTTAAAAAACAATCATAAAAAGAACTAGCTAGGTTAGCTGATTACCTTAAAAGTCTATTGATATCGCTCTCAGTTAGTATTGCTGTTAACACTTTTTCCAGCAAGGAGATGCTATGAGACCAGTTGTCCTGTTTGTTCATGTGTCATTCGGCATAAAGCCTATAGACGCTCAGCACCATGTCACACTGTTGGTATTTTTAAATATGCGGCGCTCCCATTTAAAACAATTGAAAAAATATGCTGGCTTTGGTGGATTCACGACCTTACACTACTCTCATATTTATACTATTGTTCTGCGCTCATAATTATTAATAAACAATAATACTTTCAGTTCTGTAATATCGATTAATCCCATTAATTAACTCATTAATTATATGGGATCATATGTCATTTTAGACCAAAATCATGCGGAGGTGATGCTCAAGATCACAGCGTTGACTCATTCCTGTGTGGTAATACCGTGCCGTTTCAAGATGGAAGAATAATATGTCACTCGACTTCGTGTTCTTTGGGTCACCAAAAAAGGGGGCTATATGTTCCACACTGACTCCTTACGATGTCTTAGACAACTTCAAAGGCCGCACAAGGCTCCTGGGAAACCCGGATGAACAGAACTGTACTGTGGAGATGGATAATGTGCAAACTCATGACAACGGGCCATTCTGCTTCAGAGCAGAAAAAGAAAACAAGAAATACAGTTTCAACAACAGCTGTGTGTTCATTATAATGCAGGGTGAGGATTTGTACTTATACTTGTGAAAAGTTGCATTTACACCAAGTGTAATTCATTCATCACCTCTCAGAACTAATATAACATCTTTGTGTTTCTTGTTAAAAAGCTTCTCCTGACAAACCTGTGATGTCATCCCTCCCTGAAGACATCGATCCCGGGACACGCGTCACCGTCAAATGCTCAGTCAACCACACATGCTCTTCTCACCCTCCCAAAATCAGCTGGAGCGTCCCAACAGCCCAAGAAACTATCAGCCACAATCACATGGGTGGAGGTGTCTGGGAAACAATGTCCGATGTGACCTTCATTCCAACTGGATATGAAGAGAAAGATGAAATTGTCTGCAGTGCCAACTTTTGGGGTGGTAAAACACAGAACCATACTGCCATCCTGAGTGTTAAGAGTGAGTATCGACTGATACAGTTACATTCAAGATATTTTGGCGGATCTTTACTTGAATTTGTGTTCATGAGATTTTCTTTTTGCATTGGTTTGATTATTATTATGACTGGTCTAAAAGAACCTGAAATGTATGATTTGTGAGAGATGTGACTATTAATTATTCAATAATATTATCATAGGGATTCAAGGGGTTGGATTTGGGCCTTATGTCATTGCTTCTTCACTTGTGTTCATCCTCGTTTGCTTACTTGCTGGAGTTTGCATATATAAAAGGCGACACAGGTTTGGATGTTTTTTTTTGTTTTTTCCTTCAGAATATCTGTATTTTGAGGTCTCTTTCTCAAACCGACTAGTGCCATCTGGAGCTCAAAATATCACTGTTTCTGCTTGCAAGTTAAATTTTCTCTTTTTCTTAAAGGGATAGTTCACCCAAAAATGAAAATTAGCCCTTGACTTACCCTCAAGTCATCCTAGGTGTATACGACATTCTTCTTTCAGACGAATACAATCAGAGTTATATTAAAACATGTCCTGGCTCTTCCAAGCTTTATGATGGCAGTGAATGGCTGTTTCTGTCCATAAAGGTGCATTTATCCATCAAAAACAAAATGCTCCACTCGGCTCTGGGGGGTTAATAAAGGTCTTCTGAAGCGATGCGTTTGTGTAAGAAAAATATCCATTTTTAAAACTTTACAAACTTATAAGCTGGAACACCAGTCTCTCGTGAACATGCGTACGACAGTTAGCGGAAGTTAGAGATTACAGTTTGTAAAGTTTTAAATGTGGATATTTTTTTACACAAACGCATCGATTCATTTCAGAAGGCTTTTATTAACCCCCCCCCCGAGCCGTGTGGAGCACTTTTATGATGGATAGATGGACTTTTATGGACATCAAAACAGAAACAGCCATTCACTGCTATTATAAAGCTTGGAAGAGCCAGGACAATTTTTATATAACTCTGATTTTATTCGTCTGAAAGGAGAAAGTCATATACACCAAGGATAACTTGAGGGAGAGTAAATCATGGGCGAATTTAAATTTTTTGGTGAACTATCCCTTTAACACTTGACTCATCCTAGAGCATTTATCAGATTATCCCCAAATTTGGGTTAGATAGTCCTGAGACAGTGCTGGTCAAATATTAATTTAATATTTCAGACTGTAACAGCAGGCATTGCAAACAGAAAATGAAGCATTATCTCACTTTTACATTATTCTTATTGACTGTAGACAGCCTTGTCAGGATATGCATGGGTCACAAACACAATCTGAACAAAGATGTGTATAAAATATTATGCTTAATTTATAAATTTTCACCTCTTGGTCTTTGTTTCCAGTACAACTAGTGCTAGGTACATTGGAAGTGAACAATGGCAGGTTGAAAGTCTAATTATAACTTTGCAAAAGTAAACTAAGCACAAACTAGTCATGTTTGTAATCCAACTATTTTATCGTCACATCTGTCAACGGACATAGCATTTGGACAATATTTTCTAAACAATTACATAGAAAAAAACATCTTCATAGAAATCACAGCCTCACACATTCTTGCTTCTACACATCACTCACTGATGACACTTCTCTCTTCACAGGCCACACAACACATATAACGTGTCAGAAAACAAGCCTTTCTCCAAACCTCATATGCCATCACCAAAGAGGTACAGTGCACTTGTGTCTTCCAAGGTCTAAACCACTAATATAACATGGTGCACAGCAAAATAATATTATTCTGTCTATGAGCAGACTGTCATAATAAAAGTTCCTGTGCCACTTCAGGATTCCTTTAACTCCAGTTGCCATGATAAATACAGATAGGCTATGAGTGATTTTGTTCTTCTTCTTTTCCTTTTCACCATGCACCTCAGTGAGCCAAAATCCTCAGTGAGTATATTATTTATTTCTACCATTTTTAAACTGTGGAAAATATATTCAAATTCTATGGTTTCTGCCCTGAAACAAGTTATCCACTGATCTCTGTGTCATTTCTTTCTTAATTATTCAATTTAGGGTTATGATTATGAGGCTGATTACGCCAACTTGGAAGATCTTAACGTGTATGGAAATGTCTGATGATAATGTACAAAACAAGGTTCAACACAGTGTTTTTTAAGCTCAAAATAAATTAAGCAGATTGTATACTTTTAGAAATATAATCACTGTCTGTTTTTGAGTCTATAGCATGTATTGACTTAATTGATTTTTTAATGCTGTTGTCTCTGCTCTACTCTGTCATTTATCAATGCTTTCCAGCACGTTTGTCTGAGAACATAACCATAAATAAATATAAAATGGATCAGCAAGTGTCATACAGCACCTATGATTTATTTGCTTAAATGAAAAGGGGGAGAAACATTCTCATTCTAGAGTACATAATTTGTGTAGACAAAAGTAGGCCTATATATAGTTCAGGATGAGTCATATAAGCATCACTTTCTCTATATAAATCATCAGCAATGTCATCTGATGTGTTCTCTAAGTAACTAATTTGCATTTGTTCCAGTATGTATATGCATGTAAAACATCACAAATGAGCTATCGCTCCACTACAGTATATAAGCCTGTTGTTTATGCCTCTTGTGGTGTGTAATGGTCGAAAGCCTGCCCTTTCCCATCATTGCTATCCACCATATTTTTCCCAAATATATTTTTGAAATATAATGTGTTAGATTTCCGGTAAGCCACTTCCGCTAATCGTAGTTATTGTGAACCTGTAGTTTTGCGTCGACTGTGTAGTTTTGACTGGCTAGCTACCTTTTAATATTGATTACAGAAAGACTGGCGTCCTTTGCGCAGTTAGGGTGTGCCATAATAGCTGGTTCAAATGTAAAAATACCTACAAGATATTTGTTTTGACCATAATCCACACACCAGAGCTGAATGTGGATGTGGGGCACCCTATGATCTGTTCATGCTGATGCTGATGCTGGCAATGCGAATTGCTTGTTATTTGTATGTTTTAGTCAAATAGTTAACAGTGTATCTGTTGCATTAACCATTCAATCACTATTTTGCACACACATGCTTAACATGTGATGCGATACAGTACACGATTTTTTACTTGTTTAGTGTGATGTTGGGCCATCAAGGCTGTGCATGTTTGTGGTGTGCTGCTAACGTTCAGGCAAGCTTTAATGCATTGTGTTTGCAATGTTATGGGAAGTTTGGTTGGATTTAACTTGCAATGCGTTTTAGTGTGGCCTGCCTTTAGGGCTTCCAGGTTGGAGCACCAGCTGTTGCTGATTTATCAACTAAAGGATCTACCATATGACTTGTGTGTGTGTTAGACACATAAGACTGTGTGTGTGGTTGTGTGTGTGCTCGTCGTTATCACACTATAAGGTGAGTACATTGCTTTCTCCCTTCCTTTTGCTGTAGAATTTCGTATGTCTTGTGAACTGAGTTCACACTTACAGATAATCAGATCTAAGTAGTATGCGTATTTGGCCTGATGTCCGAGGGGAGGGCTCCGTGCTCGGAATTTGGCCCAGGCAAGTGTGAGGAGACAGGGTGGTGAAGGGATGCTGAAAACTGTTGAGGAACATAGGTGGTCAAATGTGTGTAAATATAGGCCTCAACTCATTTTGCTGATTGGCTGGCTGTTGATTACTGATTGTTGACAGCTGGTTGGAATGACAAGATAATTGGAATGACGTGATGATTGGATAGATAATTTGAACTTGTTCCTCCCGAACTCTGTTAATAAAACATATAATTTGTCTGTAGGAGTCCTCGTTCCCCGTGTTAAGGCGAGGCTGAGTGAGAACAGCCACCCTGACACAGCTTTGTCATTAATGCAGAGTTCACACTTAACTATTTTAGGCCCGATTTTCGATCGCTGACAGGTTTTGTGAGATTGCCAACAATCGGTGCTCGTACACGTGAGTGACAATCACGCAGTGTGAATTATCAAAGATGCGATCTGAGAGAATCGCTGATGAGTCGCTGACGTCCGTGAGATATAAATATCTGGATCTGTCGGCAATTCACAATCCTGCTGTGTGAATGTGTTCTGACTGAAAACTACATCGTCGATGACCTAAAGCCCAATGAGAGAGCAAGATACAGGGCAGCGGGATGTTCAGGGAGGAGTTATTGACCAGAATATTTAAGTATTTGAATAGATATAGGCCTATTTACAATTATATCAAACAGAAAGTAAGCACACACATGCTTGACCAGCTGCAGCACATTGCAAAAGGATTTATTTACCCCAACTCTCTTTGCAGAACACACAATCCTTGCTCTCGTCTCCCCAACCATTTCCTCCTGCATAATCTTTTTTTTTTTTTTTTTTCGCTGCAAATCTGCGCACAGACAATTTGCAATCTTCTTGCAGGCTGTCATTTTTAATAACAATTTCAGCCTTGCGCGAGAACTCCGGTCTCACGCACGCATGATCTTGCGTTATTTCCCTATCACTTCTCGCGTGTGTTTGGTTGTGAAACGTAGTTTGCGAACCAGACAGAATTTATCAGCGACTCTTTCTTTTGTAAAATTATGCAGTGTGAAACCTCCTGTCGCCGATCCATCGTTCAGTGTGCACACAGCACAGCAGATAATCGCGCAATGTGAAAAGAACAGTGACCCGAGTACTTTGAAAATCGTGCAGTGTGAATTCGGCATAACCCCAGTAGCGCGGGAAGGGGGGTGCTGCGGGGGCTGCAGCCCCCTCGTCATAGCATCAGCACCCCCAAGTGGGGGGCTGTGGACAGTGGACTAATATAATATTGTACTTTAAAAACGTGAAATAAAAATAAATAAATGGACAGCTTTAACTCTCGTATGCCTAATTAAGTGAGTGTTCAAGCTATGGAGAAAATAAAATAAAGTTTGAATTTGTCATGCTTTGTTCCGATCAGAGCACGTGAGTGGAGAGCGCATTTCTGAATATTCCGCTCCCTCGCTCATTCCGCTCAGGGTCGCTCGCTCAACCCAGAATAGCCTGCTGGTACCAAAATATGTGGAATAAGGGCTGCCTCCGACTAAAGTTTTTTTAGAAGTTGTTCATTTAAGCCATCAGTGGACAAATCACCCCTTTATATTAATTTTATTACTTAAATAGGCTATATACAGGATAATGAGCGTGTACATAATATAGCCGCGCACGGCCGCACGCATTAAGCTTGCCACAAAGAACCGGCAAAAGTATGAATGTGTCCAAAATAGCAAGGAGACATTTAATTGTTTATTAATAAACTGGTGTTTTCTGTGTCGCTGCAAAGATGGAGTTGGCGATGTGGACTCGCCATGAACGCCAGAGAGAAATGCATGTGAAATACACATTTCATATGATATAATCAGAGAGTAGCCCATTTCTTTTCGTTTTGAATAGTTTCGTTTAAAAGTAGACTTTTCAAGCTTTCTATAATAGATAGCCTATAGCATATTTCTCAAATCTGTGATGCACAAGCTGAGTTTCGGCGCCCTCCAGTTCACGTGCAATGCAAGTGATCATGCCGGTGCCTTATTACATTGTCTGCTATATATTTGCATCTTATTTATTAAATAGGCTACAGGCAATTGGTTAATAAAACATTGATCAAAATTAAGATACAATTTATACAAAACGAAAATCTTCTAAAAATTGTCTTTCTACAAAACAAAACTCAATGAAGTGGTAAAAATCATGTCTTACCCACTCCATGTCTCCAGTCATATTGCATCTCATGTATCTTTATCTTTCTCATGCTACATATGCTCACTTTCATAATCAACATCGATTAAATTAAAAAAATAACATTAGCCTATAATATTTAAACATAAATATAAAACTAAATGTTTTCTTTAATGGCTACAACACATACAGTACAGATAAATTTCATGTCTTGTCGTTGGCCACAACATAATGACGTCACATATTTTCCAACCCAGCCCCCAGCCCCCCCTCCATGAAACAGCTTCCAGCGCGCCTGCATAACCCTCGCTCTTTGAGCCACGCTGTTGCTTTGGGGGTCCGGTGTTGTGCCGAATTTCGAACCCCTGACAAATTATTACCCTCCTCGTTGAAGTCAGTAACTGATTGCCTAATCCTAACCCCTCCCCTACAACTAATCCTACCAATGCTAGGGGGGGGGGGGTAATAATTTGGCACAACACCTGTTACCATCTTGTCTATTGCTCAAGTGGGCATGAAGTTCCTCCTTTTTGTTTGTTTTACTTTCATTATCTGTTTTGTGGATGTTCTTGTTTCTCTTTTTTTTTCTTTTTCTTTTGAGTACTGTGGGTTGTTTTTCTTGGTTTTGTTTGGTATATTTGTTTATTTAGTAAATTTATTTTGAATGTGTTTTTTTATTATTATTACTTTGCCTATACTGTAGCATTGTTTGGTTTATTTCCTTTCTAATGTGTTTCATTTTGTTTTCTTTGTATTTTGCAGGAGCTGAGCATTCCCTTGAAGCAGGCTGGTTTGGTGCTGCACAGGCTTCACTATAACATGGGTTATTATTGCAGTGTCTCTATTTCTGTCTATGTGCTGGGTGCAGCCATACTAGCCTGCTCTTCACAGAGGAAGCCTCAGTCCCTGCAGCGACGTGAAATATATGTATGTTTTTTTTTTTGTTTCTTTACTTTGTTTCTTTTGACCAATACAAGTTTGGTGATAAACTTATTGACTGTCTGTTTAAACGGAAACTCACGCCTGTTGCCTCTTCTGCTTGATTCTTTGGTTATTTCCCCGTTATTTCAGGGTGGCGTAGTCTCTACTGAGCGAGCCATGTTTTGCTACACAGTCATTAATAGACCAAAGATCATGGTTGGTTTTTATGGTGTCAATTCTTTTCAAAGCTGCTAAATGCCGTTGCAGACAGAGACAGTCCTCTACACAAACCAACACTGCTTGCTTGCACAAAAAATTGGGTGAATAAATGTGCAACTTTTTCTTTTTTTTTTAAGTCACATTCATCACATTTCCTAAAAGTATCACCATCTAAATTATGTTTGAAAAAAGATAACCAAAGTGTGTCTGTAAGTATTCAGGATTGCAACACAGGCTCATTAGAAAAAACATACAAGTGGCAACATTTTAGCAAAACGCAAAATACATACCAAGACGAACACTGCAGTTCCCAGTAAAACAGCAAGCACTTTTAATCGTTTTCTCACACAATTATGATTACAGGGGCAGATTATGGATTAATAAAGACTTGTTTTCACGTGGCACCTTGCACAATTATGTTATTACCTTAAAACACTTTTTACCATAGTGATTTATAAACTAATATATTTTGGAGTTTGCATCATTAACCTGCTCCATATGTTCGGTTTTACTGACATATCAAGCTTTCTCGGTAGCTCAGCTGGTACAGTATACTTGTGATGCGGAGAGCTTGGGTACGAATTCCATGAAAGACGAGTCACGATAGAAGAGCTCGAAGACAAGAATTCAAAAACAAGCTAAAATGCCGCGGTTACGATTGCGTTTTATTTCACGTTTGCTTTTGTTAACACTATTGGGTTTAGTCTTTAGTGTAGGTGTACGCTATTTAGAAATTGGGCATTAAGATTTTGCCACCACTCACCGGACATTTCAGTTCAGAACTGCGGTGAACAAACTTAATAAATTAAAAGTGAAAATATTCATGTTCATCTGTTCCGGGAAAACGAAACACGCTTTTAGCTAACTCACTTGACATTTTACTTTGAAACTGTCGTGAAATGTGTATGACTGAACGCCACAGGTATAGGCTACGTTTTTCTAATGAGCCTGAGCTGCAGAATAGAGCAGGATAGGCTACTATAGACTGAAGGGAGAGGATCCAGTCAATGCCTTTGTGTACAAGAGGCCAATCAGAGGTCAAAGGTCATCTACATTAATTCATTCAAACTGTAAGAGCATTTTATTAGGAAACTGGTATGTAGAATATGCAGAATATGACATAAATGGGAATGCTACCTTATAGCTCTTTCCAGGTATTTCCAGATTTTATTGTTTTGGTTATCTTTTTTAGAGCGACAGAGAAAGTATATCTCTTCTCACAAACACAGTTCAGAGAGCTATTTTTAACTGACAGCAAAACACTTGCTCTCTAAACTGGAAGTGGTATGTGACCATTACCATCACACTGACATAAAGCCACACAAGTCAACCACCAAAGTGCATCAGTAAACTCACACACAATGTTCCATCCACTTGACCATTCACAAGGTCCAAGCAAACGTCTGTAAACAGGTGTATTATGAGGAAGACTTGTAGACCTACTGTCTTGGCCCGGCACTGATAGCCTGTGTGTGTAAAGACAGAGATACCCATACGAAAAATAAGTTTATCCAAGTGTGCTATTAGTATACTTCTTTTAAACTAAAAATAAGAAAGCATACCTTTCAGTCTACTTTTTATTTACTTCTCAGAAATATACTTAAAATTGCACTTAAGTATACTTGACTTGTAATTAAACTGTAATTCAACACTGATTGTGATTAAGCCAAATGCTCCCATAATAATTTTTGTAACAATGATTGTGAAAGAAAACATAATCCTTATCTGACACATTATCAGGTTCAGAACGCGGTTTGTACTCTTTTGTCAGTCACAAATGGTGTTTCATATATGGTTCAGGAAATCCTATATTTGACTGATGTCACTATATCAGTGCATTGGTGTGATGAGCTCTGACATGACCAAGGAGATTTTTTTTTTTTCATCTTGGTGGGCGTGAGCCTCACAGCAACAAATGAGCTTCTCTTATTGGAAGTAGGTTCATTTTCCAATCCGCTACAAAGAAGGTAAGAAATGAAAAGAATTGAAAGAATGTTACATGTTAAAATGCTTTAGAAGAAGACTGAAGATAGAGGAAAAATTATAAATATCTTTAAGAGAACTGAAATATAATATAATTATTAACATTTAACTTTGGATTTTGTCTTTGTGTTGACCAAGGAACATGAAAGCACAGCTGTTACTTCATTTCCTTTTCCAAGGTACATATTTTTAATTATTCTGAATTACTATAATTACCGTTTTTCTCTTTTAAAGATGTTTAGGTTATGTTCTGTCACAATAAATGTTTGATTTAAACTAAAAGGTATAGATCCGTGCATATTATAATATTTATATAATTTTTTAAGGACTTGTATCGAAGTTAGAAATTTCAGTATTGTGACAACACTAATTCATATACTTCATCAATAAGGCAAAAAAGTATCTATTTTATACGTGGATCTCTGATTTTATTCAATAGTTATTCATAATTCATTAAAACCCCTCAGGTGCTCTTTGGTCATTTCTGACCGGAAAATTTTCTGTTTTGAATTTAAAAAAACTTCATCTGAATGTTATGAAACTTGGTGACTTTTATGGCATTAGATATGTGAAAACAAAAACAAAACTGAGGTCATGATCGGAGCATGCTAAGTGGTCGTAAAAAAAATAGAATAGTGCCTTTTGTGCTCTTCGGTCAAAAATGACCAACCGAAATGAATGGGAAATTGACAAAACCACAAAAATTCTCTACAAATCGGACACGATGCAGAAAAAAAAGTGCTCAGCAATGAAGGGGTGAAACTCTAAAACATCAATAGTGAAAAACATAACAATTAGCCTAATAATTAAAAAAAAAATTAAATAATAATTTATATAATGTTTTAAAATAATAGTAATAATATAAATAATAATAAGCTGTGATAAAGCATTGTTTATTTTATTTTTATTTTATTTTTTATTGTAATGTATTTATCACATCAAATGTATTTACATTTTTTTTTATAAACCTTGGCAAAAAGTATTATTTGAGAATTTCAAAAAAAATAATTCAAATCCACATCTTAAAAGTAAGTAAGTTGGTCCAAAAACAACTAGAGAATTCACAAGCCTCTCCATAGAGAGCAATACAGGCATCTGGTGGTAAAACCATGCAATAACATGTAATATTAAAAAAATGTATCAACAGATGGCGATAATCTGACTTCAAAAAAATTGATTTAAAAGGCCTAGTCTATATTAATCAGAAATACTGCAATAATTGAAGAAATATTTGTAAAAATTTGAATTTCTTTTTTTATTATTAATTTCAATGGCAAAAATGGACCATAAATATTGCATAAATATTAATAAGTAACATCACATTTTCTCTAAATACAAAATTAAAAAGAAAAAAATATATTATAGAACAAAAATAAATTGTATTGGTTTTACTGGGATGGAGGAAGTTTCATTTTTAGGTGTCCGTCACTTCTGACCGGGAAGATAACCAGTTGTGCACCCAAATGAAGAGCACCTGAGGGTTAAATATCACAGGCTAAAAAGTAACTAGCACTCACTAACACACACTAGTTTTTGAGAAGATTACTTTTTTAACACCAGTACGTTTAGCTGTAATTGAGTATTATCTTAGCAATGTAACAGTACTTGTACTCTTTCCACCACTGTCACTTTAGAATTTTGTATTAATTAATTTATTAATTTTACATTTGTATCATTAGATATTTGAGTAAGCTGAAACCCAATACTTACGTTTAAAAGTGTAATTTGGCAATTTCTGTCGTCACTGGCTCGCAATGAATTCTGGGGTAGGCAAGGCCATGAAGGCACACCGGTGCTAGGGTGGAGCTTATAGTGTCATTAAGTGTAGGTTGATTGGTTGGTTGGGGTCCGAATTCGTTAAGGTTAAGCTTATATAATGAGGCGTAGGGTTAGTCTTTGGGGCGGGTTACGCTGTTGTCGTCAGACTGTTGTGATGTGTGGTTCTGCCTAAGGACTGAACAATGAGGGACGGGGAGGGGTAGCACATATTTTTGGCCATTTTTCTCTTTTGGCCAAAAATCAAAAATGCCATTTTCAGCAAAAAATGTATGGCGGTGCATCCCTACTAAATGTGTAGTTGCAAAGAGCTGAATCGATTGACACTTATTCAAACTACTAAGTTCAGTATACTACAATGTCCTATACTAAAATAAACAATATGAGTGAAATGAAATGCTAAAAACGCCAGCTTAAATAAACACACAGCCATAAATGACTCCATCTTTTGTCCCACAGCTGTTCTTCTCTATGATACTTTAGCATGGGAAGTGAAAATGCCAAAAGACATTCATGGTCTCCAAGGTTCCTGTCTGGTTATACCATGTTCTTTCTCTTACACATCGTATCCACCCAAAGACCCACGTAGAGTTGTGTGGTATCAGTGGGTCTCTCAAGGTTATCCTTTAGTTTATGATCCTTTGCATGCAGATGATGTCATTGAGAAGTTTAGAGGAAAAACTGATTTATATGTGAACTCAAGTAGGGATTGCAGTCTGCTGATCAAAAACCTGGAATATTCCCACCATGGAGAAAAAATATATGTATGGATTGACCCTGAAAATGTTGGATGGCGCACCTTTGCATTTTATGATGTCACCTCTACAATCCTTGTCGACGGTATGTAAATTCCCAAATTAACTTTCTTCTAATCAGTTTGTTAAAATAACATTTAAAAATAAAGGCCAGACAATTTGCCCCAATAAGTAAAGACATTTGTACATGTCTTTGTATGTTAAAAAAAAAAAAAAAAAAAAAAAAAAACCAATATCAATCAAACACTTCATGAAATTAAGGCAACAGAAAAAAGGTCTTGAACACTTCCTGGTTGTCTATGGAAGTACAGTTGGTTTTATGACTGTAAGTCATTCTCTTCAAATGCTATTGAAGTTAGAAACTTGTGTACCAATGTCGTATGCAACTTTAGAGACGGTCCCTAAATGTGCGAATATCCAGTGTCAAGCCAACTTTAAGCCAGTATTTCAGTGGGAATTGCTTAGCATGAAACTTTGCGTGTTACGTTCTTATTCTGAGTCCGCTTGCCTGTTCCTATCTAGTATAGCCTACATCCCCAATAAGGTGCGAGTTTGGTCTTTTATATCACTGCATTAGTCCATTAAGCATTAAGTGTCCTGACCGCAGGGGAATTCTGGAGAATGATGTATTGAGGGAATCTCCAGTTCTGCAGCACAGCGCGTGATATAAAATTAAGAAAACGAAACAACAGAGAGAAATATATCTCTACTATGTCATATTTAACGTTTTATCTGTACATCAGCATCGGGGAATAACATTATAATCTCGTTCACAGTAGAGAAAGCTGCTTAGCCTACAAGAAAAGCTGCTTTGAGCAAAACTAACTGTTAAGACTTAAATGTAAACACATCTTTTGTGTCTTTATCAGCTTTTATATACAATAGGCCATATACAATATATATATATATATATATATATATATATATACTGGCCCTAATCATCAGAAATACTTACCACTTGCTCCATTTCTGTAAATCCGTTTTTATGAATGAATGACTCTCTCACCTGTTGCTCTAGTCTTTGTCAACACTCGCGTGCACCACCTGCTGGTGTGGAAGACTAACAGCTATGGAGATTCTCAATAGGCAATCTACTGATATTCCTGCCATTCCCGGATGTCAATTGTTGAAATTTCTGTCGAATTTGAACCACTGAATTTGTGTAAGCGAATTTGTAAAGCGAAATAAAATGGACCGAAAATTGCCTGTCGAATATTATTGCCACAGAGTCACCAGATCAGCACGCTCCACCCACTCGTTCACTCTCCCCGTAATTCTGATTCACCGCACCTGCACTTCATCATCAACACACTATAAAGAGACACTTCTCCTTCACTTCCTTGTTTGGTCTCGTCCTTATGTGAACCTACAGACTATATATGATGAACTACACTGGTGGTTAAGGGCTGCACAATAAATCATATTTTAGGCATAATTGACTGCATTATTTGCCTGCTGGTTATTTATTCTGAAAACTTTCATTTTCATTTGACACTTGCATTTTCTTGCATTGGTAAAATTACTCCAAGCTTTCATGTTTGCGGTTGCCAGATGTCAAGAGTTTAAATCCCCCAATCTGAGCTTTGGTTTTTAATGGATACATTTTCTGCCCAGTGTTTGACTTAATCCTCCCAACCACGGCGCACATACTCTTTCTGAACTGAGAAAAAAGTGCTATTGATCTGAAAGCACAGGCAAACATGTAAGTAGGAATTGGCAATTTCCACTGCGATATTTTACTCAAATGAAACTGTAACACAGCCAGTCTGTTTTCTTTCACACAAATATTTTTGCTGTTTGCCAGATGAGGTCAAATAAACCATGCCTCTCTTGATTTGTGCTGATGTGAAAGTCCAATAATATTCAAAGTTTCTGAAATGACAATAATTGTGATTAATAGTCATTATTATTTTTAGCAAAATAATTGTGCATATCATTTTGATCATTAGCTATCGTGCAGCCCTACTGTTGGTTATACTGCTGACATGACATGAGGAACTGACTTCATACATCCTTAAAAAATGACCCAAGTTTGTTAAAAATAATTAAAAAGTGGCTCAAAAAAAGGTTACAAAGTTAGTTAAAAAAAAAAAAAAACACTCTAGTATCATTTGTATGCAGAAGCCACTCTGTTGTTATCTAATGCAATGAAATTCAGACATTTTAAGTGTCCAATTACATTTTGGAGCTACTGTATTACATATAGTATATAAAAAAATATATATAATGTAAAGTACTAAGTATAATGTGTCTGTGAATTATAGCAAGTCCACAGCAGCCGAGCGTCAATATTAATGGAGGTGAAAGGACGGGTGACAACATTACAGTATTATGTTCGGCTTTCCACACGTGTCCATACAGCAAACCAGACATCATTCTGAGTGGTACTGAAGGAACTGACCAAATAAAGGAGGAGGAGATTAAAGACGGCCTGTGGAAAATCACCCTGACACGCACAAGTGTCGTAAAAGCAGAAAGCTTGACTATTAATTGTTCTGTAACATATTATGGTGGCAAAACAGTGAAGGCTACAAAAGACAAAAGTGCTAAATGTGAGTAAACACACATATAAACTGCTTTGTGTGTTATTGATAAGTTCTATTTAAATGTCACATTTGAACCTATTTCAAGATCTCAATTTAATTTCAGGTGTTCATGATAAATTAACGATTGACCCTGAACTGGCAGAAGTCACAGAGGGCGTCGCAAAGAACTTCACTTGTTCCGTCTATCACTCCTGCCAGAGAGAGACTCCAACCATCACATGGAACTATGAGAACATGACGGTCTCAAATGACAGCAAAACACTCTCTGGTTTAAATCGGTCGGTCACCTATTCCAACATAACCTTTCTGGGTTCAAAATATGATCACGGGAAGAAATTGATTTGTACTGCAAACATTTCTGGAAAATACATTATGGCATCTGTTGTCTTACAATGTGAGTGATTTTTTAGCAACTCGTATGATGCGAGATCTATTCATGTCTCATCATTCATTTTGTTTTACTTACACCCTGTCTACATCAGACATGAGCAATGTGACGAAAGGCAATAGAAACCATTATAATCAGTGATCCTGTCTGCAATGGATGCGGCATGATGTGACACAACAAATCCCAAAAAGTAAACTGATGCCTGTTCTATTTCGGACGTCATCCAAGCGGTCTCGCTACATGATGTTTTATTAAAGTTAGGGAGGAGCACGTTCAAATGATCTACCCAATCAGTATAATTGGAGGCCTATTCATATAGCTGACTCACCTTTGTTCCTCGACAGTCTTTTCTGCTTCCCTCCACCACCCCTCCTCACTCTCGGCTAATTTTTACTCTCCTCAGACAGCACGCCAAATATGCATTCTCTTTTACTGTATCTAATTATTTGTTAATGTGAACTTGTGAATTCTGACATGGAAGGATAAATGGATCTGGAACATTCGCTTTATTGCATCCAGTTTAGACAGCCCTTAAGCTGTTGCATCGCTGTTGTAGACATGGTGTTACACATTAAAACTTGTACATCCAATCAAGAATGGAAGCAAGTGCTTTGTTCTGTTTTGTTTTGTTTTATTTTGTTTACTTACATCATTGCCTTGTCTTTCAGTTGTGAGCTTATAATAATTATCAATTATTTTATCCCCTATGCAGACCCAATGCTTATTGAACTGAAGACCATTGGTCTGAACATCCTGGCACCTTCACTTGTGTTCCTCCTTTTTTGCATGATTGCTGGAGTCCTCATATACAAGAGGCGACAAAGGTAACTCTTTGTGTACATTACTTTAGGCCAGAGGTTCCCAAACCTTTTTGTCAGCCGAACCCCTTAAGGCGGGCATACACTGTGCGATGTCTGTGCGATTTCAGCAAGGTTACCTACTCACACTGAACTCACTACTCACACTGGAGTAGATCGCATGCAATGTAAAGCCAAAGCTCGCGTTTTATGTGCTCACACTACACGGTCCAATCATCGAGCTGCGACTTAACTGCTCACACTATACATGTGAAATATGTGCGATAAACCCCAGTGCCGGGTTGCGCCAATAGACCATGATATCGTGTATCCAGAGATATAGTCAAAACAAGCATCAGCTATCAATATCAAGATTATTTAGCATTTCCAATGTATGTATTAAATTATTATTAGTATTATTGTATTATTAGTATTATTAGTGAAGGCCTATATTTTATTATTACATTTATAGGCTATTATTATTAATTTGCCACGCAATAAGTTTATAGCGCATCCCCGCATAAACGACATGCTGCGAAGATTAGATATAAGCTTACTCCTCCTCATTGAAAATTGTCTAAAAACATTTAGGTCGATTACAATGAATAATAGGCCTATAATTAAAATTATTAACAGTCTATGTCCGAACACTGCAATAATCAATCATCAATGAAAATTTAAAACAGCTTTATTTAAAAAATAGCTTGAGATCTTTTTAATGGAACACGAACTGGAGGTAAGCAACAGTATATTTCTAGCTATATTGCAACAGAACTTAAAGATCTCCCTCTTTTTGTTTTCTCTCTTGCTGCATTAAAGATGAAATGGTTAAACTTGTTTTCGCGCAGTGACGGAAAAAAGACTGAGATTAGGGCAATCGGTTCACTAGCTCTGCTTCAACTGTGCGATTTCACAAGGAGTGACCAAAATTTCTTCCAGAAATTCATCCGACCATCAGATTGCCGGTCGTGAGAGGTTTAACGCCTCTCTTTTCCCCCTGTACACTGCACGAACACTGCACGACAAAGAGTAAAGAGTCGTAATACTCTTAAATATAATTGCTATTATAATAGCACATTGCACTAAGCTATAGCAATTTCAGTTTTAATTTGATTAATTGTGCAGCCCCATTTATTTATTCTAATTTCACATTAGATTAAATTATTAGCTTTCAAGAGCACCACGGCACATGCGTGTTGTGTTGATGTGAGAGCAGACGTTGTTGCGTGAATTTGCTTTTTTGCACAAACAAAGCATTTGCGTTAGTTTATAAAACTGAGGTTAAACCACTAGAGTCACTAATTAATAGTTAAAACTTTAATGATTTTAAAGGAGCCTTTACTATATTTCTGGGGCTTGAAAATTGTGTAGGCTGTTAATGGAGGGACAGAAAGCTCTCAGATTTCATTAAAATATCTTAATTTGTCTTCTGAAGATGAACTAAAGTCTTACAGGTTTGGAACAACGGGATGATGAGTAATAGATTTTTTGGTGAACAAACCCCTTGGGCCCTATTTTAACCATCTAAGCACATGGTCTGATGCGTACGGGGCAAGTGCACTTAGGGTGTGTCAGAATCTTAATGAGTAATGGGTGTGTTTTGGGTGTAACATGCAAAAAAAACAATCAGAGTGTAATTTACCATTCCCTTTAAAAAGCTTTAAACCCAGTTGCGCTCGCGCCAAGGCGGATTTGCTATTTACATGGTAGAATTTGCAAGCTAAACGGTAAAAAAAAAAAAACACTGAACGCTTCTCCCGAGAGCAAACAGATCTGCTCGTGTGTGAGGAAAGCGCGGGAAACCATCTACCGGGACAAGCCGGATTCCACCATACCTTTATGTACACAATATTAATATTTTACATTGTAATCCTTTTATTTTTAATATTTGGCTAGTTTGTGTGCTGCTGCACGTCCCTGTGTGTGTAATAAGCAGAGTGTACACGCGTTGTGGACCCGCCAGGGTCACATTACTAACGCATTCTTTAAATAACAAAAATAAATAAATAACAATGCGCCAACAATGCGCCTGAACACAACTCGTTTTCAGACCAGCACGCCCATGGGCGCAAACTAGCAAATAACACTCGTGTTGCGCCTCGCGCCGCATTGCACCGGGTGTATGATGGGTTCTAAAAGTCACATATAAAAATGTTAACATTTCATTTCATTAGATCAAGATAAGTAGCATTTTCAAATAAACATAATAGAGCTTTTTTTTTTTTTTTTTTGAGCAAACTTGTGACACCTTTTCAATTATTTTTTACTATCTGTTAATTTTTCACGCCAGAACTAGTGTAGTTCATTATATGAACTATAAATATGTCCCACAATGTTTAACAACCAGAAAGTGTCCAAGGCTTTTTGTCTCCATTTTGAAGAATATATTTAGGTTTCAGTTTTGGACTACATACAGCAAGCAGTGCTTATCTATACAATATAATGTTTATGTATTTACTCTCTTGCTCTTTTGCTACTTGATTAGATGGTCTTTAATCATCTTATTTTCTATACCTTCTTTTAAAATATATATTATGTAATAGTTCTAGATCATTTTGTGGTGTTTATCACTTTTCTTCAACATGCAACAATTAGGGTATAAAAAAGTTCATGAACATTTTTTTTTCATCTGAAACATCTGTCCCCAGGTCAAAAGATGCATGTGCAGTGTCAGGAAACAAGCCTTTCTCCAAACCTCGTATGCCATCACCAAAGAGGTACAGTGCATTTGAACCCGTCTCTAAAGGCCTAACTTAAATACATTGTTGATATGTAGATGTTTCAGCTTTTGCTTTTTGTCCCCCCCCCCCCAACATCAGTGACCCAAAATCCTACAATGTGAGTATATTATTTTCACAGTGTTACACTATGGAGAACATACTCCGATCATATGACAAATGCGTACTGTAATATGATATTGATTGATGTCTGGCTCTCTGTTTTCTCTTGAAATATTCCATTAAGAATTATGATTGTGAAGCTGAGTGTATCAACATGGAGGAACTCAACATGTATGGAAATATCTGATGAAAATTCTATACATCATACAACTAAAATGGGCTCAATACTGTTTTTAAAAAGGCTGACAATATCAGACTCCATTAATAGTAAAACATTTTTCATGCATATTAAAGGGGTCATGAACTGCATTATTTTATTATTTTATAATGTTTTTGTCACTGTTCTGTTAGTTTGGACTTTTTGTGTCTTGCCACCTTCTGTCTGCGTTAGTCCTTTGTTGTCTTGGTCACTAACTATCTGTCACTATCATTATCTCCAATTATCATGTTTACTGAAGTTCTGTTCTGTTTGTGTTTCATTGTCTCGTCTGTGAATAGATGTGGTGTACTCTCCTGCCTTCTTCGTTGTGTATCTAATGAATTATCAAGTAAAGAGACTGAACTGAATTAGCCTTATTCGTGTTTGTACACCGCCAGTTTGTGACAGTTTCCTGGGGTGCACTTCTAATTCTGCTTAAAAATTGTCATAATAAAAGAAAAAAGAAAAAAAAGTCCTTCCCTGATTTTAGCCCTTTGATTTGAACGCTCTTTTTGAAGGGGTGTGTCTGCTGTAAGACTTCAGTGTAAACACCCACTCGTTTGATTGGCTAACAATTTTGCTTATGAAATAGGTAAATATTACATGTGGAACTCTCCAAAACTTTTAGCACTTTTTACTTATTATAGCATTATATTTAGATTGTGGCATGAAAGGATGTAGTGTTGAGCATTGTAGCTGATCACAGACATGTTGGACGCGTGAATGCAGTGATCTCGTCATTGTAACTTGATTTCTGCACTCTCACGAATGCTTTCATCATAACTAACAGTGCAAACACGATGTAAATAAGAGATTTGTTGATTATAACGTGAGTTTTGGCAAGAGTCCATAACTCAGTCACTGATAAACTTGCGCTGTTTGAATGACAGCTCCAGCGACTGTAAAGGGTCTTTGTTCGCTTTCTATGTAATTTAATCAGTTTAAATAACAGATTTTTTTTCATTCTACTTAGAGAAACAGTGTGAACTTGACTGTTTAGTCACTGGTTTGATTTACTGACAATAAACAATTTAGAGACAAAGAACAGAACATCTGACTATACATGAATCTTTACATATCAGAAATCACTAGTCACTGGTGATTTTGGTTAGACACTTACACATCAGTACATATCATACGATCTGTAACAAGTGACAGAGTAAAATCTTTTTTTTTACTCACATAAGTGTGTTGTACTCACATCACCGTTCCTGTCAGATCCAATACAGAAGGCACAGCATAGTTTTTTAATTTGTCTTTCTTCAAATCCAGCATCAGAAATCTATGCTGCGACTGTGTTTTTCCACAACCTGTTGCACTCTTCAAAGGCACATTTATTGTTTAATTGCTCGATCCAGTTTTAGGGTCACGTATGCTATTTACCTACTACTTGTCATGCGCAAATCAGTGGGCGGGGCTAAAGTGGATTCGATGTAGAAGTATGCATTGATCCTCCTCTGCAGAGACGGTCTTTTATCTATCTATGACGTCATAAATAGGTGAATTCCACAACGAGTCGTTCTGGCTTGGTATCAATGAAAGCTGAGTTTTCAGTTCTGAAACTTACAGGATATTCTTATAGTATGATGACCTCTTATATGTCAAAATTTTGTAGAAAATTTGCAAAAATTTGATTTCTCAATTCATGTCCCATTTAAGTAGCATCAAGATAGTATGACCTCAAACAATAATTATTTTACAGACTTAACTTATCTTTATACTAGGGATGTGGGCATCGACTAATTTTACTGTCGTTTAAACAGAAGTTTTGTAAGCGACTACTTGACTAGTCAAAATGTAAGAAACCCTCTAAAGACTTGTGTATATATGATCCATTTGACCACTTAATGTATGAATCAAACCCCATAATAAATGCCGCTAAACTAAACGCTAAAGCTCATTCTTATTCTGATTCTGAAGCTAAGGTTTTTTTTCAGAGTTGAAGTGAATTTGCGATGGGCAAATGCTTGCTTCGGCTACATGCGTTTCCTGAATATGATTATGCATGGCTCTAGTGGAATTATGCCTGTTTGAAATGGCACAGCTTACATAAAACTTTTCCGTTTTATTTCTATTTCAAAATACTCCCGCACCTTTTTTGTCTTTTGAGCGGTCATTTCTGTGCTCTCCATAACTGACACAAAGAAAACACATCTGAGGTAAAAAAAAAAAAAAAGATTACCCGCTACCTCTTAAGGTATTATTTTTCCAAGTGTTTTATTTTAATGTGATATTTGCAATGATTTTAAATATAAATGTATCAAAATTCAAGGCACAGGGAAGAAGGGGGAACAAGTGAATGGTAAACGAAAGTTTTATAATAAATGAATGAAAGTAAACGGCAGGTGTTTCATAGCCAACTGTCGGCCATATATAGACAAAATGGAGCATAAAAGTCCCAGGCCTGGTCTTCTCTCGTCTTCCTCTCTCGTCACTCTTCCTCTTATCCTTTGTGTAATTGACTATTGCTTTCAGTGTTGACTAGTAGCAGCTGTACCGTTTAGACGACTAGTCTTGCACATCCCTACTTTACGATATACATCTCTCTATGGAATTCAAGTTCTGTTGGGCAGGTTAGATAAGAAAATAACTGCTCTGTGTCACATTCTGTTGTCTTAGTTTCATGTTCAAGGACTTTTAGTTTGTCTTCATTATTTCCTGTGTTTCCTTTGTTATTAAGTATGTTTTCTTTTGTTTGTCATTGTGATTCATTGATTCATTGATTATCTCATACCTGTTATATATGCAGGTCATTATTTCAGTTATTCTAGTGTTGAATGTGCATTAGCACTAGCCTGGGAAAACCCAGACAACTTCCGGCAAATTTAGATTTGCTCTGCAAGCAGTCTGGCAAAGAGCTCATTCAAGCCCATTTCTAATCCGTCGAAATCGCGGCACCAATCAGAAACGTTGTGGCGGGCTTTACACAATGACGATCGCTCTGATTGGTTTTAGGTCTATCCAATTGTGAAGCGCACCAACTTTTAAATGCATTATTATATTCAAATTGCAAACACATGAGGACAGTCTCCATGAAAGACCCACTGGCAGATGAACGTGCTACTACATTTCTCTCCGAAAAGGTAGGAAATTAAATTAGATTTAATAGAGGATTTTAACTGTGACAAGATGATTGACAGGGTGACAGGATGCACGCGACAGATCCGTCCGATAAAGATGACGAAGTAGTATGTCCCAAAGCTTGCCTACTTTTTGCTACACATTCAAAAGTAAATACATTTTCTTCACAAAAAGAGTACATACTTTTATGGCGTAGTGTAACTTAGGCGAATTGGGACGCAGCATATGGCTTTACACGATGGCGATCGCTCTGATTGGTTTTAGGTCTATCCAATTGCACCCAGAGGCATTTGAGTGACGTCCGTTGGTGACGCCCCTTTGGAAATGAGTTATTAATGAAGCTTTGCCAGACCATAACTCAGTTACTACTGAGAATGGTCTGGTTTTAACCAGGCTACATTAGCACACTTTTTCCCTTCTTTATCATTATTGGATATCACTCTTTTGTTTTATTTAATAAATGTTTAAACTGTTTTACATCATATTTGTCTCACCTCATCTTCTTCACCTGCCTGGACATGACACTCTGATGTATCATTATAAATTGTATATGTAATGATGCTGATTTAAAAAAAAATATTAAAAAAAAAATGTTTTTTACCTGACTATTAAATATGATTAAATCATAATTATTGTTACTTTCAGTTGACATACCATTTGTTGCTTTGGTTGTCTTTATTTTATTTGTGTCTTTTTTTCTAACTTTTCACCTCCTTGCTTGTAATGTGCCGCTCACTGCAGAGCCAAATGCTGTCCTTGGCTGCATTTCTCAAAAGAATTGTGAGCAATGTTGATCATACTAGAGACCATCGGCTCTACGTCTACTTACGATGCTAAATAATATACTAAATAATACCAAAGCAATACCAAAGCAAACAAGCATTCTATAAACTACAGTATATTACTAAGCCTATATCATATATACTACATACTATAATTAAATACACAATATAGATGCAAGCAGCAATCATTGGGTTACAAGCATCAATGACCCCTCTGGATGATTAGCAATCTAGTAGAAATTAATCTTTTGATGTTGGTTTTACAGCAAAGTCCTTCTTGAAACTATACTGGAAGTTAGAGTTTGATGAAATGGGTTACAGTAACACATGGGTGTCAAAAGAAATCACTCCCTCTTACTGTTAGATTAAATGAGGTCAAAAATACCCCTCTAAAAAGGTTTACTGTTGTAAGGCATGTGATCATAATATAGGCCTATGTGGGCCTATGGGCCTGAAGGGAGAGACCTTTGTGTACAAGAGGCCATTTAGAGGTCAAAGGTCAACTACAGTAATTCATTAAAACTGTAAGAACATTTTATTAGTAAACCAGTAAGTCTGTAGAATATGCAGTAGGTTCAGAATTAAAAACTAGCCGTGTAACACGTTTTGTACTTTGTATCTTGAAACAGACCCTCTTGTCAGTCCCAAATGGTGATGTTTCTTGTCAGAAAATACTATATTTGACTGATGTCACTATATAACTGCATTGGTGTGACATTTGATAAGACCAAGGAAATATTTTTTCATCTTGGTGGGCGTGAGCCTCACAGCAACAAATGTTCTGAGCTTTATGGAAACACCCTTTTCCTTTTCCTTTTTCTCTTCTTGCAAGTAGGTTATTTTCCCAATCCTCTACAGATAACTACTAAAAAGTATGTAGCATGTTAAAGTGCTTTAGAATACTATGAAAAACTGAAATATTTCAGTTTTAAACTAGAGTTGAACGATGCTGCACATAATTATGGAAATTCATTTATTTAACTTTGGATTTTGTCTTTATATTGACCAAGGAACATGAAAGCACAGCTGTTACTTCATTTACTTTTCCAAGGTATAGTGTCTGTTTTTCTCTTTTAGGCATGCTTTGGTTATGTTGTGTCACAATAAAAGTTTATATGAAATTAATAATATAATTGAACAGAAATGTGCATAAATTGAGGCTTTTTCCAGGTTAGTCTAATTAGTGGAATCAAATAGCACATTCCCAAAATCTTACAAATAGAGGGAAAACTTTAACCTACACATAGCAGTCAAAACCGAATTATAAATTTCGTCTGATTCACACTCACAGGCGTATTCATGTTTTATTCAGGAATAAAATAATATAACGCTATAAAACAGACATTAATATCCTCAATTCAATCAACATTTGAAAGAAACAGTCAAACCCACAAACCAATGTGCAGAAGCATTAGCTTCATGTAAATTGTAAAGACCATGTAAAGTCCATGTAGTGTTGTAAAATGTAAAATTGTAAAATGTAAAGACCATGTAAATTGTGTCTGTGTGGCATTTCGAGGGCGTTGTTGAGGGTAGGAAATACATGTGCCTTCAAGGTGGCGATATCAAAGAACTACAAACAAGATGAATGCTTCCTAAAAACTACAACACACAGATCACCTACTAGTATACAAATTCAGTATAATTGTCATGAAATAGCTGAAAACAATCTCTGTCTCCTCATAGACCTAAAAGTTTTTAGGCTTAGACTATAAATAGGCTTAGACTATAAATGAAAAGAGTTATTTCTAATTGCAAACCTACTGCGGAAGAGTGAATACATTTTTACTCTGACTCACTGAAGCTGAAGTAGTCAGAAGGAAACTACAACATTATCATCATGCTGTTGGAATGCTCTCCCCACCCTCATCCGGAATGCAGAATCCCTGACAACATTCAGACAACTGAAAACTCATTTCTTCCATGAGCACTTAACCTAAAAAAAAAAACTAAAAAAAAACATTTCTTTACTTTTCCTTTAATCCTCCCTTATCGGGCTTATTCTACTCTGAACAATGCCTGAACTTCGTATTTTGAGCACTTCTTGCATTGTTTTTGCCTCTTCACGATGACTTGCTTAATTTAGTCCTAAATTGTAAGTCGCTTTGTACAAAAGCATCTGCTAAATGACTAAATGTAAAATGTAAATTTAAATCATAGACACTCTCGTGACAGAACATGCAGTCAATTTCATTGCTCACCAACTCGAGGAAACAGTACGCCTGCAGGCTTATAGAGGGATTGACACATGTTGGTATATGTCACGACTGACATCAGTTAAATGGTGATCATTGTGCTTTCTCAAGGAAATTTAGTCGAGATACCAAGAGAAGAACGTTTATGTTGAGATCAAAAGACAATTAACAAAAAAAATCCCAATAGTATGGCTTCTTATATGTTTTCCGTAGTCACGGAGAGATGAATATTCTGTCTCAAACTACTACGTTTCGTGTATAATGTCCGAAAAAGTGTACTAACAGAAAACAATAAGAGTAAAATGAAATTCTAAAAATGAACAGCTTCAATGAACAAACAGCCATTAATGACTCTTCTTGACTTTTGTCCCACAGGTATTCTGCTGTTTGATACTTTAGCATGGGAAGTGAAAATGCCGAAAGACATTCACGGTCTCCAAGGTTCCTGTCTGGTTATACCATGTTCTTTCTCTTACACATCATATCCACCCAAAGACCCACGTAGAGTAGTGTGGTATCAGTGGGTCTCTCAAGGTTATCCTTTAGTTTATGATCCTTTGCATGCAGATGATGTAATTGAGAAGTTCAGATGGAAAACTTCTTTATATGGAAAATCAAGTTGGGATTGCAGTCTGCTGATCAAAAACCTGGAATATTCCCACCATGGAGAAAAAATATATGTATGGATTGACCCTGAAAATGTTGGATGGCGCACCTTTGCATTTTATGATGTCACCTCTACAATCCTTGTTGACGGTATGTAAATTCCCAAATTATCGACGGTATGTAAATTCCCAAATTAACTTTCTTCTAATCAGTTTGTTAAAATAACATTTAAAAATAAAGGCCAGACAATTTGCCCCAATAAGTAAAGACATTTGTACATGTCTTTGTATGTTAAAAAAAAGAAAGAAAAATTAATAAACAATATCAATCAAACACTTCATGAAATTAAGGCAACAGAAAAAAGGTCTTGAACACTTCCTGGTTGTCTATGGAAGTACAGTTGGTTTTATGACTGTAAGTCATTCTCTTCAAATGCTACTGAAGTTAGAAACGTGTGTACCAATGTCGTATGCAACTTTAGAGACGGTCCCTAAATGTGCGAATATCCAGTGTCAAGCCAACTTTACGCCAGTATTCCAGTGGGAATCGCTTAGCGTGAAACTTTGCGTGTTACGTTCTTATTCTGAGTCCTCTTGCCTCTTCCAATCTAGTATAGCCTACATCCCCAATAAGGTGCGAGTTTGGTCTTTTATATCACTGCATTAGTCCATTAAGCATTAAGTGTCCTGACCGCAGAGGAATCCTGGAGAATGATGTACTGAGGGAATCTCCAGTTCTGCAGCACAGCGCGTGATATAAAATTAAGAAAACGAAACAACAGAGAGAAATATATCTCTACTATGTCATATTTAACGTTTTATCTGTACATCAGCATCGGGGAATAACATTATAATCTCGTTCACGGTAGAGAAAGCTGCTTAGCCTACAAGAAAAGCTGCTTTGAGCAAAACTAACTGTTAAGACTTAAATGTAAACACATCTTTTGTGTCTTTATCAGCTTTTATATACAATAGGCCATATATATATATATATATATATATATATATATATATATATATATATATATATATATATATATATATATATATATATAGGGTAGAGTGGGGGAAAACGCCCCCCTTAAGGAAAATGTGACATTACAGTGAAACAAAACATAAATGTGATTTGTGATTTGCCATCCCGGTTTTGAGTGACTATGGCAGGAGTTATTCACCAAATATTAAAATTGCTCAGCCTTCATAATTAATTAGTATTTTCACTGAAAATATTTTTGTACAAAGGGGGCGTTTTGCCCCAGCGGTGGGGTAAAACGCCCCCCAAGGTGGGGTAAAATGCCCCCTTTCTTACCAACCAGTTTGCTTCATAGATCAACAGCAAAATTAACAGACAATAGTTTTTAATCTCTAAAGGTAAAAGGCAAGTAATGTATCAACATGTATATATATTAATATTTATTTCAGCAATGTTCAAAATAGGCAAAATTAACTACCTTCTATCAGTGAGCTAACTGTGCTAGCAAGCTAGCTAGTTAATGCTCACTTGAGGTAATTTTTTCATGTTTTGTTCAAATATTTTGATTTTACCACCTAGTTATACTGCATTAAGTGTAAAACAAAGGATTTGATAGACAGAAATATTTTATTATTGTAATTATGATAGAGAAACTATGCCCCCAGGGGGGGCGTTTTACCCATCAGCGTAGGGGGCGTTTTACCCCACAAGCTATGAGTTTTTAAAAAAAAATTAAATTTTTAAAATATAATTATATTCCTTATAAATAATATATGATCTCAAACTACAGACTTCACTATTCATCTATCATACATCACTGCGATATCCTGCAGAACAATATTCTCTTAAACACTTATTTACTAATATCTGAAAATTATAGCATTTACCATGTAATCCTCTTCTCTTCAAATGTGTCGCTGGTGTCAGCTTCTCCATAGAGATTTGTATATCCCCGTTATCAACGTAGTGCATAGCAACAGTAAAAATGTATCTTGAATACTTTTAGTGGTTATTTTGGGAAAAACAGGTGGAGGGCGTTTTACCCCAGGGGGGCGTTTTCCCCCACTCTACCCTATATACTGGCCCTAATCATCAGAAATACTATACCACTTGCTCCATTTCTGTAAATGCGTCTTTATGAATGAATGACTCTCTCACCTGTTGCTCTAGTCTTTGTCAACACTCGCGTGCACCACCTGCTGGTGAGGAAGACTAACAGCTATGGAGATTCTCAATAGGCAATCTACTGATATTCCTGCCATTCCCGGATGTCAATTGTTGAAATTTCTGGCGAATTTGAACCACTGAATTTGTGTAAGCGAATTTGTAAAGCGAAATAAAATGGACCGAAAATTGCCTGTCGAATATTATTGTCACAGAGTCACCAGATCTGCACGCTCCGCCCACTCGTTCACTCTCCCCGGAATTCTGATTCACCGCACCTGCACTTCATCATCAACACACTATAAAGAGACACTTCTTCTTCACTTCCTTGTCTGGTCTCATCCTTATGTGAACCTACAGACTATATATGATGAACTACACTGGTGGTTAAGGGCTGTACAATAAATCATATTTTAGGCATAATTGACTGCATTATTTGCCTGCTGGTTATTTATTCTGAAAACTTTCATTTTCATTTGACACTTGCATTTTCTTGCATTGGTAAAATTACTCCAAGCTTTCATGTTTGCGGTTGCCAGATGTCAAGAGTTTAAATCCCCCAATCTGAGCTTTGGTTTTTAATGGATACATTTTCTGCTCAGTGTTTGACTTAATCCTCCCAACCACGGCGCACATACTCTTTCTGAACTGAGAAAAAAGTGCAATTGATCTGAATTAAAGCACAGGCAAACATGTAAGTAGGAATTGGCAATTTCCACTGCGATATTTTTGCTCAAATGAAACTAACACAGCCAGTCTGTTTTCTTTCACACAAATATTTTTGCTGTTTGCCAGATGAGGTCAAATAAACCATGCCTCTCTTGATTTGTGCTGATGTTAAAGTCCAATAATATTCAAAGTTTCTGAAATGACAATAATTGTGATTAATAGTCATTATTATTTTTAGCAAAATAATTGTGCATATTATCATTTTGATCATTAGCTATCGTGCAGCCCTACTGTTGGTTATACTGCTGACATGACATGAGGAACTGACTTCATACATCCTTAAAAAATGACCCAAGTTTGTTAAAAATAATGAAAAAGTGGCTCAAAAAAAGGTTACAAAGTTAGTTAAAAAAAAAAAAACACTCTAGTATAATTTGTTTGCAGAAGCCACTCTGTTTTTATCTAATGCAATGAAATTCAGACATTTTAAGTGTCCAATTACATTTTGGAGCTACTGTATTACATATAGTATATAAAAAATATATATATATAATGTAAAGTACTAAGTATAATGTGTCTGTGAATTATAGCAAGTCCACAGCAGCCGAGCATCAATATTTATGGAGGTGAAAGGACGGGTGACAACATTACAGTATTATGTTCGGCTTTCCACACGTGTCCATACAGCAAACCAGACATCATTCTGAGTGGTACTGAAGGAACTGACCAAATAAAGGAGGAGGAGATTAAAGATGGCCTGTGGAAAATCACTCTGACACGCACAAGTGTCGTAAAAGCAGAAAGCTTGACTATTAATTGTTCTGTAACATATTATGGTGGCAAAACAGTGAAGGCTACAAAAGACAAAAGTGCTAAATGTGAGTAAACACACATATAAACTACTTTGTGTGTTATTGATAAGTTCTATTTAAATGTCACATTTGAACCTATTTCAAGATCTCAATTTAATTGCAGGTGTTCATGATAAAATAACGATTGAGCCTGAACTGGCAGAAGTCACAGAGGGCGTCGCAAAGAACTTCACTTGTTCCGTCTATCACTCCTGCCAGAGAGAGACTCCAACCATCACATGGAACTATGAGAACATGCAGATCTCAACGAGGAGCAACACACTTTCTGGTTTAAATCGGGTCACCTATTCCACCATAACCTTTCTGGGTTCAAAAGACGACCATGGGAAGAAATTGATTTGCACTGCAACATTTTCTGGAGGAAACACTGAAACCTCTGTTGCTTTACGTGTACAACGTGAGTAAATTATCAGCATCATGTATGATGTATGTGATCTCTCCATGTCTCTTTATTATAGTGGTATCTTATCTGTTTTTTATTTAATAAACTTGATAACTAAAGACATTTCAAATTATGCCTTGTTGTAAAGTTTGCACAAACAGTGCTTGATCTGAGTTGAATGGTTCACAGAATTATGTGTATACAGCAATGAGAACACACTGTTTTTTTAATCATAAGAAACAACATTTATTAGATAGTTCATGTCAGATTGTATTGCAGACTTGAAATATATTATTTAAATGTTAGTTTGTCAGGAAGGTTTTGAGATTTCTGTATTTCCTCATTTAAATAAATAGGGAGTTCTGTGGGAGAGGCTCTCCCCATGGGAGATTCCAAGCAGGAGGGACCTTCTGTCCCAGGCTCGGGGGACAGTCTTTCACCCCCAACCAGAGATCCAGTTCATAGATTCTGGATTGTGTGTGTGCTCGTCGTTATCCAACTATAAGGTGAGTACATTGCTTTCTCCCTTCCTTTTGCTGTAAGATTTCATATGTCTTGTGAACCGAGTTCACACTTACAGATAATCAGATCTAAGTAGCATGCGTATTTGGCGTGATGTCCGAGGGGAGGGCTCCGTGCTCGGAATTTGGCCCAGGCAAGTGTGAGGAGACAGGGTGGTGAAGGGATGCTGAAAACTGTTGAGGAACATAGGTGGTCAAATGTGTGTAAATATAGGCCTCAACTCATTTTGCTGATTGGCTAGACATGTTGATTACTGATTGTTGACAGCTGGTTGGAATGACAAGATAATTGGAATGATGTGATGATTGGATAGATAATTTGAAATCTTTACTCCTGAACTCTGTTAATAAAACATATCATTTGTCTGTAGGAGTCCTCGTTCCCCGTGTTAAGGCGAGGCTGAGTGAGAACAGACACCCTGACACAGCTTTGTCATTAATGCAGAGTTCATGCTTAACTATTTTAGGCCCGATTTTCGATCGCTGACAGGTTTTGTGAGATTGCCAACAAATGCCCGAAATTATGGGCAAATCGGTTCTCGTACACGTGAGTGACAATCACGCAGTGTCAATTATCAAATATGCGATCTGAGAGAATCGCTGATGAGTCGCTGACGCCCGTGAGATATAAATATCTGGATCTGTCGGCAATTCACAATCCTGCTGTGTGAATGTGTTCTGACTGAAAACTACATCGTCGATGACCTAAAGGCCAATGAGAGAGCAAGATACAGGGCAGCGGGATGTTCAGGGAGGAGTTATTGACCAGAATATTTAAGTTTTTGAATAGATATAGGCCTATTTACAATTATATCAAACAGAAAGTAAGCACACACATGCTTGACCAGCTGCAGCACATTGCAAAAGGATTTATTTACCCCAACTCTCTTTGCAGAACACACAATCCTTGCTCTCGTCTCCCCAACCATTTCCTCCTTCATAATCGTTTTTTTTTTTTTTTTCGCTGCAAATCTGCGCACAGACAATTTGCAATCTTCTTGCAGGCTATCATTTTTAATAACAATTTCAGCCTTGCGCGAGAACTCCGGTCTCACGCACGCATGATCTTGCGTTATTTCCCTATCACTTCTCGCGTGTGTTTGGTTGTGAAACGTAGTTTGCGAACCAGACAGAATTTATCAGCGACTCTTTCTTTTGTAAAATCATGCAGTGTGAAACCTCCTGTCGCCGATCCATCGTTCAGTGTGCACACAGCACAGCAGATAATCACGCAATGTGAAAAGAACAGTGACCCGAGTACTTTGAAAATCGTGCAGTGTGAATTCGGCATAACCCTCGCTCTTTGAGCCACGCTGTTGCTTTGGGGTCCGGTGTTGTGCCGAATTTCGAACCCCTGACAAATTATTACCCTCCTCGTTGAAGTCAGTAACTGATTGCCTAATCCTAACCCCTCCCCCACAACTAATCCTACCAATGCTAGGGGGGGTAATAATTTGGCACAACACCTGTTACCATCTTGTCTATTGCTCAAGTGGGCATGAAGTTCCTCCTTTTTGTTTGTTTTACTTTCATTATCTGTTTTGTGGATGTTCTTTTTTCTCCTTTTTTTTTCTTTTTCTTTTGAGTACTGTGGGTTATTTTTCTTGGTTTTGTTTGGTATATTTGTTTATTTAGTAAATTTATTTTGAATGTGTTTTTTTATTATTATTACTTTGCCTATACTGTAGCATTGTTTGGTTTATTTCCTTTCTAATGTGTTTCATTTTGTTTTCTTTGTATCTTGCAGGAGCTGAGCATTCCCTTGAAGCAGGCTGGTTTGGTGCTGCACAGGCTTCACTATAACATGGGTTATTATTGCAGTGTCTCTATTTCTGTCTATGTGCTGGGTGCAGCCATACTAGCCTGCTCTTCACAGAGGAAGCCTCAGTCCCTGCAGCGACGTGAAATATATATATATATATATATATATATATATATATTTTTTTTTTTTTTTGTTGTTTGTTTCTTTACTTTGTTTCTTTTGACCAATACAAGTTTGGTGATAAACTTATTGCTGGTCAATCATTTTATCTCTAATAAAAGACTGTCTGTTTAAACGGAAACTCACACCTGTTGCCTCTTCTGCTTGATTCTTTGGTTATTTCCCCGTTATTTCAGGGTGGCGTAGTCTCTACTGAGCGAGCCATGTTTTGCTACACAGTCATTAATAGACCAAAGATCATGGTTGGTTTTTATGGTGTCAATTATTTTCATAGCTGCTAAATGCCGTTGCAGACTGAGACAGTCCTCTACACAAACCAACACTGCTTGCTTGCACAAAAAATTGGGTGAATAAATGTGCAACTTTTTTTTTTTTTTAAGTCACATTCATCACATTTCCTAAAAGTATCACCATCTAAATTATGTTTGAAAAAAGATAACCAAAGTGTGTCAGTAAGTATTCAGGATTGCAACACAGGCTCATTGGAAAACCATACAAGTGGCAACATTTTAGCAAAACGCAAAATACATACCAAGACGTACACTGCAGTTCCCAGTAAAAAAGCAAGCACTTGTAATCGTTTTCTCACACAATTATGATTACAGGGGCAGATTATGGATTAATAAAGACTTGTTTTCACGTGGCACCTTGCACAATTATGTTATTACCTTAAAACACTTTTTACCATAGTGATTTATAAACTAATATATTTTGGAGTTTGCATCATTAACCTGCTCCATATGTTCGGTTTTACTGACATATCAAGCTTTCTCGGTAGCTCGGCTGGTACAGTATACTTGTGATGCGGAGAGCTTGGGTACGAATTCCATGAAAGACGAGTCAAGATAGAAGAGCTCGAAGACAAGAATTCAAAAACAAGCTAAAATTGTGTTTTATTTCACATTTGCTTTTGTTAACACTGTTGGGTTTAGTCTTTAGTGTAGGTGTACGCTATTTAGAAATTGGGCATTAAGATTTTGCCACCACTCACCGGACATTTCAGTTCAGAACTGCGGTGAAAATATTCATGTTCATCTGTTCCGGGAAACCGAAACACGCTTTTAGCTAACTCACTTGACATTTTACTTTGAAACTGTTGTGAAATGTGTATGACTGAACGCCACAGGTATAGGCTACGTTTTTCTAATGAGCCTGAGCTGCAGAATAGGGCAGGATAGGCTACTATAGACTGAAGGGAGAGGGTCCAGTCAATGCCTTTGTGTACAAGAGGCCAATCAGAGGTCAAAGGTCATCTACATTCATTCATTCATTCAAACTGTAAGAGCATTTTATTAGGAAACTGGTATGTAGAATATGCAGAATATGACATAAATGGGAATGCTACCTTATAGCTCTTTCCAGGTATTTCCAGATTTTATTCTTTTGGTTATCTTTTTTAGAGCGACAGAGAAAGTATATCTCTTCTCACAAACACAGTTCAGAGAGCTATTTTTAACTGACAGCAAAACACTTGCTCTCCAAACTGGAAGTGGTATGTGACCATTACCATCACACTGACATAAAGCCACACAAGTCGACCACCAAAGTGCATCAGTAAACTCACACACAATGTTCCATCCACTTGACCATTCACAAGGTCCAAGCAAACGTCTGTAAACAGGTGTATTATGAGGAAGACTTGTAGACCTACTGTCTTGGCCCGGCACTGATAGCCTGTGTGTGTAAAGACAGAGATACCCATACGAAAAATAAGTTTATCCAAGTGTATTAGTATACTTCTTTTAAACTAAAAATAAGAAAGTAGCCTATACCTTTCAGTCTACTTTTTATTTACTTCTCAGAAATATACTTAAAATTGCACTTAAGTATGCTTGACTTGTAATTAAACTGTAATTCAACACTGATTGTGATTAAGCCAAATGCTCCCATAATAATTTTTGTAACAATGATTGTGAAAGAAAACATAATCCTTATCTGACACAATATCAGGTTCAGAACGCGGTTTGTACTCTTTTGTCAGTCACAAATGGTGTTTCATATATGGTTCAGGAAATCCTATATTTGACTGATGTCACTATATCAGTGCATTGGTGTGATGAGCTCCGACATGACCAAGGAGATTTTTTTTTTTTTTCATCTTGGTGGGCGTGAGCCTCACAGCAACAAATGAGCTTCTCTTATTGGAAGTAGGTTCATTTTCCAATCCGCTACAAAGAAGGTAAGAAATGAATTTTTTTTTAAAGAATGTTACATGTTAAAATGCTTTAGAAGAAGACTGAAGATAGAGGAAAAATTATAAATATCTTTAAGAGAACTGAAATATAATACAATTATTAACATTTAACTTTGGATTTTGTCTTTGTGTTGACCAAGGAACATGAAAGCACAGCTGTTACTTCATTTCCTTTTCAAAGGTACATATTTTTAATTATTCTGAATTACTATAATTACCGTTTTTCTCTTTTAAAGAAGTTTAGGTTATGTTCTGTCACAATAAATGTTTGAATTTAATATAATGTACAAATATAATGAAATGTACATAATTTGAAAACAACTTTACAGTCAAAACCAAATTATAGCCTACGTTTGATTTAAACTAAAAGGTATAGATCCGTGCATATTATAATATTTATATAATTTTTCAAGGACTTGTATCGAAGTTAGAAATTTCAGTATTGTGACAACACTAATTCATATACTTCATCAATAAGGCAAAAAAGTATCTATTTTATACGTGGATCTCTGATTTTATTCAATAGTTATTCATAATTCATTAAAAACCCTCAGGTGCTCTTTGGTCATTTCTGACCGGAAAACTTTCTGTTTTGAATTTAAAAAAACTTAATCTGAATGTTTATGAAACTTGGTGACTTTTATGGCATTAGATATGTGAAAACAAAAACAAAATTGAGGTGCTATCAGAGCATGCTAAGTGGTCGTAAAAAAAATAGAATAGTGCCTTTTGTGCTCTTCGGTCAAAAATGACCAACCGAAATAAATGGGAAATTGACAAAACCACAAAAATTCTCTACAAATGCAGAAAAAAAAGTGCTCAGCAATGAAGGGGTGAAACTATAAAACATCAATAGCGAAAAACATAACAATTAGCCTAATAATTAAAAAAAAAAATAATAATAATAATTTATATAATGTTTTAAAATAATAGTAATAATATAAATAATACTAAGCTGTGATAAAGCATTAATGTTTTTTTTATTTTTTTTTATTTTTTTTTAAAATTGTAATGTATTTATCACATCAAATGTATTTCATTTTTTTTTATATAAACCTTGGAAAAAAGTATTATTTGAGAATTTCTAAAAAATAAATTCAAATCCACATCTTAAAAGTAAGTTGGTCCAAAAACAACTAGAGAATTCACAAGCCTCTCCATAGAGAGCAATACAGGCATCTGGTGGTAAAGCCATGCAATAACATGTTATATTTAATTTTTTTATCAACAGATGGCACTAATCTGACATAAAAAAAAATTGATTTAAAAGGCCTAGTCTATATTAATCAGAAATACTGCAATAATTGAAGAAATATTTGTAAAAATTAGAATTTCTTTTTTTATTATTAATTTCAATGGCAAAAATGGACCATAAATATTGCATAAATATTAATAAGTAACATCAAATTTTCTCAAAATACAAAATTAAAAAGAAAAAAAATATTATAGAACAAAAATAAATTGTATTGGTTTTACTGGGATGGAGGAAGTTTCATTTTTAGGTGTCCGTCACTTCTGACCGGGAAGATAACCAGTTGTGCACCCAAATGAAGAGCACCTGAGGGTTAAATATCACAGGCTAAAAAGTAACTAGCACTCACTAACACACACTAGTTTTTGAGAAGATTACTTTTTTAACACCAGTACGTTTAGCTGTAATTGAGTATTATCTTAGCAATGCAGTACTTGTACTCTTTCCACCACTATCGCTTTAGAAATTTTAATTAATTAATTAATTAATTTTACATTTGTATCATTAGATATTTGAGTAAGCTGAAACCCAATACTTACGTTTAAAAGTGTAATTTGGCAATTTCTGTCGTCACTGGCTCGCAATGAATTCTGGGGTAGGCAAGGCCATGAAGGCACACCGGTGCTAGGGTGGAGCTTATAGTGTCATTAAGTGTAGGTTGATTGGTTGGTTGGGGTCCGAATTCGTTAAGGTTAAGCTTATATAATGAGGCGTAGGGTTAGTCTTTGGGGCGGGTTACGCTGTTGTCCTCAGACTGTTGTGATGTGTGGTTCTGCCTAAGGACTGAACAATGAGTGACTGGGAGGGGTAGCACATATTTTTGGCCATTTTTCTCTTTTGGCCAAAAATCAAAAATGCCATTTTCAGCAAAAAATGTATGGCGGTGCATCCCTACTAAATGTGTAGTTGCAAAGAGCTGAATCGATTGACACTTATTCAAACTACTAAGTTCAGTATACTACAATGTCCTATACTAAAATAAACAATATGAGTGAAATGAAATGCTAAAAACGCCAGCTTAAATAAACACACAGCCATAAATGACTCCATCTTTTGTCCCACAGCTGTTCTTCTCTATGATACTTTAGCATGGGAAGTGAAAATGCCAAAAGACATTCATGGTCTCCAAGGTTCCTGTCTGGTTATACCATGTTCTTTCTCTTACACATCAAACCCACCCAAAGACCCACGTAGAGTTGTGTGGTATCAGTGGGTCTCTAGAGGTTATCCTTTAGTTTATGATCAATGGAATCCAAACAAAGTCATTGAAAAGTTCAGAGGAAAAACTGATTTATATGTGAACTCAAGTAGGGATTGCAGTCTGCTGATCAAAATCCTGGAAAAGTCCCACAATGGAGAGAAATTATATGCATGGATTGACCCTGAAACTGTTGGTTCTAGCACCTACAAATTTTATGATGTCACCTCTAAAATTGTAGTTGATGGTATGTAAATACTTTGTTCTTCAAATTTGTCTGACTCTTGATTTGGTGTGTGTTAACTAATTATGACATTTCTACTATTTGAAGCAAGTCCACTGCAGCCCAGCATCAGTATTTATGGAGGTGAAAGGACAGGTGACACCATCACAGTAATATGTTCGACTTTCCACACGTGTCCATACAGCAAACCAGACATCATTCTGAACGGTACTGAAGGAACTGATCAATTAGACAATGAGCATCTTAAAGACGGCCTGTGGAAAATCACTCTGACACGCACAGGTGTCGTAAAAGCAGAACGCTCCACTATTAGGTGTTATGTAACATATCATGGTGGCAAAACAGTGACAGCTACAAAAGACAAAAGTGCTTATTGTGAGTAAACACAAATATGAACTGCTTTGTGTGATATTAGCTATAAGTTCACTTTTAAATTTCACAGTTGGACCTATAAAGTTAGGGAGGAGCACGTTCAAATGATCTACCCAATCAGTATAATTGGAGGCCTATTCATATAGCCGACTCACCTTTGTTCCTCGACAGTCTTTTCTGCTTCCCTCCACCACCCCTCCTCACTCTCGGCTAATTTTTACTCTCCTCAGACAGCACGCCAAATATGCATTCTCTTTTACTGTATCTAATTATTGTATCTAATTATTTGTTAATGTGAACTTGTGAATTCTGACATGGAAGGATAAATGGATCTGGATCATTCACTTTATTGCATCCAGTTTAGACAGCCCTTAAGCTGTTGCATCGCTGTTGTAGACATGGTGTTACACATTAAAACTTGTACATCCAATCAAGAATGGAAGCAAGTGCTTTGTTCTGTTTTGTTTTGTTTTGTTTTGTTTACTTACATCATTGCCTTGTCTTTCAGTTGTGAGCTTATAATAATTATCAATTATTTTATCCCCTATGCAGACCCAATGCTTATTGAACTGAAGACCATTGGTCTGAACATCCTGGCACCTTCACTTGTGTTCCTCCTTTTTTGCATGATTGCTGGAGTCATCATATACAAGAGGCGACAAAGGTAACGTCTCGGAGTAGGGAACGGAGACGTTACGTCGGATGACGACGAATGGGGTTTCGCTTAGAAATCCTATCATCTTCGAGTATATAAAACGAGCCAATGGCAAGGAAATGCCATGGGTCTGCGGAATTTGCATAGCGTAACTCCGCCCCACCCTGGGAGTATATAAGGAAGTACGCTGGCAACATGCAAATATATGTCTTCGCTGAGGAGCCGAGACTGAACTCAGGCGTTTCCAGCGGTACAGCGGAAGTGGCAGGGAGACGTAATGTCTCCGTTCCCTACTCAGGGAACGAGGGTTACATACGTAACCGAGACGTTCCCTTTCGTTGTCACTCCGAGTTACGTCGGATGACGACGAATGGGGTTCCCAGTGTAATCACGCCACCTCTCGACTGTCTTCCAGTGCCCTGCGTAAGTCTGAGCTCCCTGTCGTGAGACTAGCACGGACGAAAGAGTCCTACTTAACACAGGAATACCAAGGTACACTGTGAAGCATATCTCAGTGGAAATATGCAATCATGCCCAACCCGAAGGGGGGGACTTGGAATACACATATGACCCCGAAGGGCTGCATACGGAATAACACTGGGGTGTCCAGCCGCAGGTGGAATATTTCAACCCCAGGGGTGGCAAGGTGGCTTGCCAAGGGAAAGACACATGCTCAAAGAGGCTTACAGTGGAATACACATGTGGGGGTCACCCGGAGGGGGAACCATGCACATGGAGGCACCTGGCCAAGCGCGAAAGCTGCCGGTGGCATAACTCTGGCGTTGACGTCGTCAGTGCTGGAGGAGACTCAGGGCTTATTAGGCTCACCTGAGGAGAATATCGCACGTATCCCGTCCGTGGAGAGGAATGGCGAGCAAGCGAAGACACCTGAGCAGAATCTATTACCGGCTAGTTGAAGCGAGTACATGAGAAGAAACTGGCTCCACTCGGAGATTGTAGAATCTCGCGAATGTGTTAGGTGTCGCCCAGCCTGCAGCTCTGCAGATGTCTGTTAGCGAGGCGCCATGCGCTAGAGCCCAAGAGGATGCCACACTCCGAGTGGAGTGGGCCGTCACACCAAGGGGGCATGGTCGACCTTGCTGCTGGTATGCCAAAGCAATGGCGTCCACTATCCAGTGAGACAACCTTTGCTTGGAGAGAGCCTTTCCCTTCAGCTTCCCACCATGACAGACAAAGAGCTGGTCTGAGGTCCTGAAAAACTGCGTTCTGTCGACGTAGGCACGGAGTGCACGTACTGGACAGAGCAGTGGCAAGGCTGGGTCTGCCTCCTCCGAGGGCAGCGCTTGCAGGTTCACCACCTGGTCTCGAAAGGGAGTGGTGGGAACCTTGGGCACATATCCAGGCGGGGGTCTCAGGATCACGTGAGAGTTAGCCGGCCCGAAGTTAAAACCACTGAACCACTGGTCCCAAGAGGGTACGAGGGGAGGACGAGGAGGATTCAGTCTCCTGGCTCCCCTCAGGAACCTGACGATCAGGTCGTGCTTTCCCAAGGACTTACCATCAACTGCGTCGTGATGTGCGGCAATGGCGGCAACATACACTTTCAGGGTGGAGGGAGACAGCCTTCGCTCCAACCCTTCTTGCAGGAAGGAAAGCACGACACTGATGGGGCATTTCGTGGGTTCTAGATTTTTAGAAGAACACCAGTTGACGAAGAGGTTCCACTTCAACGCATAGGCATGTCTCGTGGACGATGCTCTAGCGGAAGTGATGGTAGCCACCACCGCTGGTGGTAGGGTACTCAAACCTGCCTCGTCCCATCCAGGAGCCACACGTGGAGGTTCCAAAGATCAGGACGAGGGTGCCATAAGGTGCCCCGTCCCTGAGAAAGCAGGTCCTTCCTCAGAGGAATTGGCCAGGGAGGTGCTGTCGCGAGGAGTACTAGTTCTGAGAACCAGGTGCGGTTGGGCCAATACGGGGCAACCAAAATTACCTGCTCCTCGTCCTCCCTGATCTTGTGCAAAGTCTGCGCAAGAAGGCTCACTGGGGGAAACGCATATTTGCGGAGGCCCTGCGGCCAGCTGTGCGCCAGTGCATCCGTGCCGAGCGTGCCCTCGGTCAGGGAATAAAACAGGCGGCAGTGGGACGAGTCGTGGGAGGCAAACAGGTCCACCTGTGCGTCCCCGAACTGATCCCAAATCAGCTGAACCGTCTGGGGATGGAGTCGCCAATCTCCAGCAAGAGGCCGAAGCCGAGACAGCTCGTCGGCCGCCTGGTTCAGGTCTCCCGGGATATAAATGGCTCGAAGCGACCTCAGATGCTTCTGACTCCATATAAGGAGGTGGCGGGCGAGTTGTGACATACGGCGGGCATACGGCTCTCAGCGAGAGCAAATTGTGCTGAGCCCATATTAGGAGGCGTTTCGCCAGCCTGTACAGAGATGTGGATCTCAGACCGCCCTGGCGATTTATATAGGACACCACGGCCGTGTTGTCCGAATGGACTACGACGTGTTGGTCCTTGATTTGGGGACAAAAACGCGTCAGCGCGTTGTGCACTGCCAGCATTTCCAGGCAGTTGATGTGTTGGAGCTTTTCTCGTTCCGACCAGAGGCCGAAGAACGGTCTGCCCTCGAGCAGCGCTCCCCATCCCGAGGTGGATGCGTCTGTCGACACCATCCTCACTCCCGAGGAAGTCCCCAGGCTTACACCTGATCGGTACCAGTCGTCCGCCAAACAAGGTAACAGGGCTGTCACACAGCTCTGATTGACATTGAGACGTAACCGGCCGGACACCCACGCTCCGCGCGGTACTCGCGCTTTCAACCAAAACTGCAGAGGGTGCATGCGGAGCAAGCCCAGCTGAAGAACTGGTGATGCTGAGGCCATGAGACCTAGCATCCTTTGAAACATCCTGAGCGGGGTAGTCGCGCCGCAGCGGAAGGATCTCGCCGCGCGCTGAATGTGCAGCACGCGCTGTGGCGACAGCCACGCTGTCATAGACTGTGAGTCCAGAATGGTACCCAGAAACGAAATCGTTTGACTGGGGTTCAGTGAACTCTTCGGCCAATTGACCGTGATACCAAGATTCTCGAGGTGATCGAGTAAAATGGTTCTGTGCTCCACGAGCTGTGATCGTGATTGAGCTAGGATCAGCCAGTCGTCCAAATAGTTCAGCACTCGCATGCCTCTGAGTCTGAGAGGGGCGAGCGCTGCGTCCATGCATTTCGTAAATGTACGAAGTGCCAGGGACAAGCCGAACGGCAGGACTGTATACTGGTATGTCTGACCCTCGAAGGCGAATCTCAAGTATCGCCTGTGATGTGACGCTATCTGTATTTGAAAATACGCGTCCTTCAGATCTATTGACATAAACCAGTCTCCTCGGCGAACATGCGCAAGGATTTTCCTGGTCGTGAGCATTTTGAAACTGCGTTTCACTAATGCTTTGTTCAGCCGTCTTAGATCCAGTATGGGTCTGATACCACCGTCCTTTTTGGGGACTAGAAAGTATCTGCTGTATAGCCCCCCTTCGCTTTGAGCTTGGGGTACATGCTCTATCGCCCCTTTGCTTATCAGTTTTGATATTTCGGCGCGAAGTAGGTGTGCTACTTCTAAAATCACCGTAGTTTCGACTCGCGCTGTTAAGCAGGGAGGGCGTCGACAAAACTGTAGCGAGAAGCCTCTCTTTATAATGCCTAGCACCCAGTCCGAAACCCCTGGAAGCGCTGCCCATGCTTCTGCATGGCTGGCTAAGGGCTGGATGCGAAGCGCGCTCTGTTCGCCTTGCGACAGAGGTGCTTCGGGGCGCAATAACATAGGCGTTATGCCTGTGGCATTCGAGGCGGGGGGCGCGCTTATTACAGCGGGCAGAGCGCTCGTCCTCGACCTTACTACAGTGCTTAACTGAGTGAGGGAGGGCTGAGAGAGTCTCGCGGGACTCATGTCTGCGAGTAAATGTGGGCGGGAAGCGGGCACATTTACTGCTTTGGACGCGCTGCCTGCCTGAGCAGAGCGAGCGCGCACAGGTCTCGTTTTTACAGAGAGCCTGTGGTCTGTGAGACATAGTGTTTGTGGGCACTGGGAAGTGGGCACTTTCACTATATTGGAAGCGCAATCGACCTGAGTCAATTTTATGTGTGCGAGCCCTAAGTGTAGGGCTGTGCTTGTGTGTAGGGATGGGCACTGAAGAGTGGGCATCGACACTACATTTATAGCACCATCGGCCGTGGCCGGGACACCAGAAAATACACTCTTTTCGGGATATATCTGGGTAGCCGTGAAAACGGCTTTTGTGTGCAGGCAAGCGGGCAACTGTGCGGGCTTGCGTCTTGCAGAAAACGCTGGAACAGTCGCAAGTCTTGGGACTGAAACAGCGGTGCGCTTGGGTGAGAGACCGGCCGCAACGGGACTCACACACCTGCGCTTTCCTAGGCGTGCTAGGACTTCTTCGGGGCTTCCGGCTTTACCACAATCCTTGGCCGCGGCCCGCGCTGAGCGGGGCGTCGGTTGGTAGAGCGAGAGTGGGACCTAGAGCTGTGCTGCTGTCGCTGCTGTGAAGATGCGGCCGAAGGCGGGGGCTGAGGCTGAGAGCTCCGCGGAGTCTGTTTTTCACGACTCGCTGCAGAACCAGAGTGCTTCGGGAGGAAGTGCTTGAAGGCTTGAGACGCTTTCTGGGCTTCGGTAAATCTCTCCACGAACTCGGAGAGAGAAGAACCGAAAAGGCCAGCGGAAGACAGCGGGGCGTCGAGAAACGCGGTGCGTTCGGAATCAGCCATCTCCGTGAGCGTCAGCCATAGATGCCTCTCAGCAACAGTAGCGGAAGCCATACACCTTCCCATGGCTTGTGCAGCAGACTTGGTAGCGCGGAGTGTTAGATCTGAAGCGCTCCTTAAATCCGCGATGCAGATAGCGTCAGGTCCCATCTCGTCCAACTTACGGAGGAGATCACCCTGGAATATCTGCAGCGTAGCCATGGTGTGTAGTGCTGACGCGGCCTGCCCAGCGGCGGAGAAAATTTGCGCGAGCAGCGTCGACGTCATGCGGCAGGCTTTTGAAGGCAACACCGGTTTAGTCCGCCGTCCAGCAGAGGGCGGGCAAAGGTGGGTCGCTATCGCCTGTTCCACCGGCGGAAGTGAAAGGTAGCCTCGGTCTTTCGCATTATCCACATTATTATAGAAAATGCTGGCGACACAGACGAGCGCGTTCGCGCAGAGTAGGGCGCATTCCAAGCCTTCGCAACTTCTTCATGAAGCTCAGGAAGAAAAGGAGCGGGCTTAGATTCCGGAGAAGTGCGCTCACCAGGGAGGAAGCTACCATCCAGCCGGGTGCGAGAGGGGAGTTCCGGTGCAGACCACTCGAGGCCGAGGCTCGCCGCGGCCAGCGCGAGTACTCGCATGAGCTCCTTCTCGATGTTAGCTCTCGTAGTGGGCTTGCGGGCAGGAGGCGCAAGATCCTCGGAGCTCGCCCAGTCCTCGCTGCCTGAAGCTAGCAGAGAGCAGGAATCCTTCTCCCCCGACGCGGCCTCGGAAACGACTTCCTCTGATGAAGCGGTGGCAGACTGCGGGCGCTGAGCATCAGGAAGTGATTCAGGAGAAGCCGGTGAAGCAGGCGGGCGAACCGGCGAGCTTGGTCGGGCTGGAGCGGGTTCCGGGACCCGCTGCGAGCGGCGCTTCTTACGGCGCGGCAGCGCGGCGGGGAATGCAGGCTCTGAGAAGGATGCCAGGCGAGTCCGCAGAGTCACCATCGGCAAAAGCTCGCAGTGAGGGCAGCCGCCGTCAGCGAGCGCGAGCGCTGCATGGTCCTCACCCAAACAGGAGACGCAGATGACATGGCGGTCTCCCTCTGTGAGTGGGGCTCGGCACGAGCCGCATGAAGGCATCTTTAAAAAGACGCAGCTCTTTTAGGGGGTGAGTGTCGCGGGGCGAACACACACACACAAGAACGGTAGAATAATAGAAAGGATATGGCGTCGGAAAGCGCAGCAGGTACGGCTGTAGAAGGCGGCGTTGGCCAGCTGCTTCGAGGGCTCGTCCCGCTGAAGTGCTTGCCTCAGACGACGCTTGCTTCCATGGGCCCCATGGGCCCTATTTTAACCATCTAAGCACATGGTCTGAAGCGCACGGCTCAAGTGCACTTAGGGTGTGTCAGAATCTTAATGAGTAATGGGTGTGTTTTGGGTGTAACATGCAAAAAAAAAAAACAATCAGAGTGTAATTTACCATTCCCTTTAAAAAGCTTTAAACCCAGTTGCGCTCGCGCCAAGGCGGATTTGCTATTTACATGGTAGAATTTGCAAGCTAAACGGTAAAAAAAAAAAAAAAAGACTGAACGCTTCTCCCGAGAGCAAACAGATCTGCTCGTGTGTGAGGAAAGCGAGGGAAACCATCTACCGGGACAAGCCGGATTCCACCATACCTTTATGTACACAATATTAATATTTTACATTGTAATCCTTTTATTTTTAATATTTGGCTAGTTTGTGTGCTGCTGCGCGTCCCTGTGTGTGTAATAAGCAGAGTGTACACGTTTTGTGGACCCGCCAGGGTCACATTACTAACGCATTCTTTAAATAACAAAAAAAATAAATAACAATGTGCCAACAATGCGCCTGAACACAACTCATGGGCGCAAACTAGCAAATAACACTCATGTTGCACCGGGTGTATGATGGGTCGTAAGTCACATATAAAAATGTCAACATTTCATTTCATTAGATCAAGATAAGTAGCATTTTCAAATAAACATTATAGAGCTTTTTTTTTTTTTGAGCAAACTTGTGACACCTTTTCAATTATTTTTAACTATCTGGTCATTTTTTCACGCCAGAACTAGTGTAGTTCATTATATGAACTATAAATATGTCCCACAATGTTTAACAACCAGAAAGTGTCCAAGGCTTTTTGTCTCCATTTTGAAGAATATATTTAGGACTACATACAGCAAGCAGTGCTTATCTATACAATATAATGTTTATGTATTTACTCTCTTGCTCTTTTGCTGCTTGATTAGATGGTCTTTAATCATCTTATTTTCTATACCTTCTTTTAAAATATATATTATGTAATAGTTCTAGATCATTTTGTGGTGTTTATCACTTTTCTTCAACATGCAACAATTAGGGTATAAAAAAGTTCATGAACATTTTTTTTTCATCTGAAACATCTGTCCCCAGGTCAAAAGATGCATGTGCAGTGTCAGGAAACAAGCCTTTCTCCAAACCTCGTATGCCATCACCAAAGAGGTACAGTACACTTGAACCCGTCTCTAAAGGCCTAACTTAAATATATTGTTGATAAGTAGATGTTTCAGCTTTTGCTTTTTGTCCCCCCCCCCAACATCAGTGACCCAAAATCCTACAATGTGAGTATATTATTTTCACAGTGTTACACTATGGAGAACATACTTCGATCATATGACAAATGCGTACTGTAATATGATATTGATTGATGTCTGGCTCTCTGTTTTCTCTTGAAATATTCCATTAAGAATTATGATTGTGAAGCTGAGTATATCAACATGGAGGAACTCAACATGTATGAAAATATTTGATGAAAATTCTATACATCATACAACTAAAATGGGCTCAATACTGTTTTTAAAAAGGCTGACAATATCAGACTCCATTAATAGTAAAACATTTTTCATGCATATTAAAGGGGTCATGAACTGCATTATTTTATTATTTTATAATGTTTCTGTCACTGTTTTGTTAGTTTGGACTTTTTGTGTCTTACCACCTTCTGTCTGAGTTAGTCCTTTGTTGTCTTGGCCACTCATTATATTCAGTTGTGCTCTCATTATCTCCAATTATCATGTTTACTGAAGTTCTGTTCTGTTTGTGTTTCATTGTCTCGTCTGTGAATAGATGTGGTGTACTCTCCTGCCTTCTTCATTGTGTATCTAATGAATTATCAAGTAAAGAGACTGAACTGAATTAGCCTTATTCGTGTATGTACACCGCCAGTTTGTGACAGTTTCCTGGGGTGCACTTCTAATTCTGCTTAAACATTGTCATAATAAAAGAAAAAAGAAAAAAAGTCCTTCCCTGATATTAGCCCTTTGATTTGAACGCTCTTTTTGAAGGGGTGTGTCTGCTGTAAGACTTCAGTGTAAACACCCACTCGTTTGATTGGCTAACAATTTTGCATATGAAATAGGTAAATATTACATGTGGAACTCTCTAAAACTTTTAGCACTTTTTACTTATTATAGCATTATATTTAGATTGTGGCATGAAAGGATGTAGTGTTGAGCATTGTAGCTGATCACAGACATGTTGAACGCGTGAATGCAGTGCTCTCGTCATTGTAACTTGATTTCTGCACTCTCACGAATGCTTTCATCATAACTAACAGTGCAAACACGATGTAAATAAGAGATTTGTTGATTATAACGTGAGTTATATATTTATTTATATATTATATATTTATATACATCATAAATAGGTGAATTCCACAACGAGTCGTTCTGGCTTGGTATCAATGAAAGCTGAGTTCCCTTTCAGTCGCTCACGTTCGACGTAACGTCGACGTGACGACGTAATTGGGATCACTTCAGGGAGCCCTATCAACTTCGAGTGTCTACAGAACGAGCCAATGAACGTTGGCGTGCGTGAATCGCGTCACGCGCCCCCGCCCCGCAGCGCGGGTATAAACAGGAAGCGGGCGCACGCACACATTGTCTTTCACTTCGGAGCCGAGCTTTTGCTTTCACTTCCGAACTCTACAGGAAAAGACTGCCTTTGAGAACGAGAAGAGGACTCTCCTTGTGTTGGTGTGACGGCGCGATCAGCGGTGGCCGCGAGCATTGCAGCTCACAACTGCTGTTTTCACAGCACTATTGTTCTGTGTCTGTGTGTGTGTCGGTTCGGTGGGCGTTTCCTGTGTGTTCAATTACACCGCGGCTACTCCTGGGTGCCTCAGCACTGAGAGAGTTATTTTTCAATTTTTTTTGTTTTCACTAAAAGAGCAACACAAGCGTGACCCTGCGTCTTTTTCAAGATGTCATTCCGCTTGTGCGTTTCTGGATGCCGTCGTAACCTGGCGCCAGCAGATGGCCACAACAGTTGCATCTCGTGTTTGGGCATTCAACACGCTGAGGCAGCTTTTGTGGATAGTTCATGTTCCCATTGCGGGAATATGACTATCTCAGCGCTTAGATCGCAGCAACCATCTAGGCCTCAGCGTGGAGCAAGCCGTAGGAAGCCGACCCCGCCCGTCCAGGCCGCTGCCAAACCAGGAGGCAAGCGACGGTGCAAACGACCCTGAGACGGGCGGCCCGGAGGTGGATCAAGTTGCTCTTCAGGAGATGGCGAAGGCGCCACTCCTTCCCCCGGTGGAGGGTCACGGGTCAGTGGTACCCACATTTAAAAAAAAAAAGCAATTTCTGAAACCTCTGGGCCCCAAGAGGGTGCGCTTGGCAGTCGACGACGCCGCCATGCCTTGTCACTCTCGAGCTCCTCTTTCATCGCCAGCGAGCAGCAGTGGCTGTGTTCTGGACGTACTGACGCCTCCGCACACTCACTCTGCCCTTCGACGGAAGCAGGTATGTGCTGCACCACACACTCAGACCCCACTTCGGGCCGCTGTGCTGTCCGAGTCGGGTCCCTGCATTCCGCCGCGCTGCTCCACCCCGGGTACGTCTGTGGTACCGTTGGTCCCGCTTGCTCGGTCTCTGGGAGCCTGGTTAATGCTTCCCAACCCGTCTCGCTGGCTCATCCGTACCATCAGACTCGGCTATGCGATTCAGTTCGCCCGGCGTCCCCCTGCTTTCAAGGGCATTCTGTTCACCCGTGTTCTGGCGGACAATGCCCCTGTGCTCAGGGCAGAGATCGCAGTCCTACTGGCGAAGGACGCGATCGAGCCGGTCCCTCCAGCCGATATGAAGACAGGCTTCTACAGCCCGTACTTCATTGTACCCAAGAAAGGTGGTGGGTTACGACCTATCTTGGACCTGCGCGTCCTGAACCGGTCCCTTCACAGGCTACCGTTCAAGATGCTTACGCAGAAACGCATTTTCAAATGCATCTGTCCCCAAGATAGGTTTGCAGCGATCGACCTGAAGGACGCGTACTTTCATGTCTCGATTCTCCCTCGACACAGACCGTTTCTTCGCTTTGCGTTCGAGGGGCGGGCATATCAGTACAAGGTCTTACCCTTCGGGCTGGCCCTGTCGCCCCGCGTCTTCACGAAAGTCGCGGAGGTGGCCATTGCTCCCATGTGCGAGCGTGGTGTTCGCATCCTCAACTACCTCGACGACTGGCTTATTCTAGCTCAGTCGAGAGAGCAGTTGTGCGAACACAGGGACATGGTGCTCAGTCACCTCAGCCACCTAGGGCTTCGGGTCAACTGGGAAAAGAGCAAACTCCGGGCAGAGGATCTCTTTTCTTGGTATGGAGTTGGACTCGATCAACATGACAGCGTGCCTCACCGAGGCCCGTGTCCAGTCAGTGTTGAACTGCGTGAGCACGCTCAGACGCAGAACAGCGGCACCACTGAAACTTTTTCAGAGGCTCCTGGGGCATATGGCATCTGCAGCCGCGGTTACGCCGCTCGGATTGCTTCATATGAGGCCGCTCCAACACTGACTCCACGATTGAGTCCCGAGATGGGCGTGGCAGAGCGGCTCGTGCCGGGTCCAAGTGACTCTCAGCTTGTGGTCGGACCCTTCGTTCCTGCGGGCAGGTGTTCCCCTGGAACAAGTGTCCAGGCACTCTGTGGTCTCCTCGGATGCCTCTGCCACCGGCTGGGGGGCCACGTACAACGGGCATGCAGCTTCAGGTCTGTGGACGGGGCCTCAACTGCATTGGCTTGGCACATCAACTGCCTCGAGTTGTTAGCAGTACGTCTTGCACTGAGCCGTTTCAAAACACTGCTACTAGGCAAGCACGTACTGGTCCGTACGGACAGCACTGCGACCGTTGCGTACATCAACCGCCAGGGTGGTCTACGCTCCCGCCGCATGTCACAACTCGCCCGCCATCTCCTCCTCTGGAGTCAGAAGCATCTGAGGTCGCTTCGTGCCGTTTACATTCCGGGCCTGCTCAACCGTGCAGCCGACGAGCTCTCACGGCAGCAGGTGCTACCGGGAGAATGACGACTCCATCCCCAGGTGGTCCAGCTGATTTTCAGGCGCTTCGGGACCGCACAGGTAGATCTGTTTGCCGCCCCGGACACGTCTCACTGCCAGTTGTTCTATTCCCTAACCGAGGGGACCCTCGGCACGGATGCTCTGGCACACAGCTGGCCCCGGGGCCTTCGCAAGTATGCGTTTCCCCCAGTGAGCCTTCTCGCACAGACCTTGTGCAAAGTCAGGGAGGATGAGGAGCAGGTCTTGTTAGTTGCGCCGTATTGGCCCAACCGGACCTGGTTCCCGGAACTAGTGCTCCTCGCGACAGCCCCTCCCTGGCCCATCCCTCTGAGAGAGGACCTGCTCTCTCAGAGACGGGGCACCCTGTGGCACCCGCGTCCAGACCTCTGGAAACTCCATGTCTGGTCCCTGGACGGGACGCGGAGCTAGAGCCCCCTCTACGAGGCACCTCTATGCATTGAAGTGGAACCTGTTTGTTGACTGGTGCTCCTCTCACGAGGAGAACCCCCGATCTTGCTCGATCAGAGTCGTGCTTTCCTTCCTGCAAGAAGGGCTGGAGCGAAGGCTGTCTCCCTCCACCCTTAAAGTGTATGTTGCCGCTATTGCCGCATATCACGATGCTGTTGATGGTAAGTCTTTGGGAAAGCACGACCTGATCGTCAGGTTCCTGAGGCGAGCGAGGAGACTGAATCCTCCTCGCCCACTCTCTATACCCTCTTGGGATTTGTCTCTGGTCCTTTCGGCTCTTCAGAGACCACCCTTTGAGCCTCTGCAATCAGCTGAGTTGAAAATCCTGTCCTGTAAAACAGAACTCCTGGTTGCATTGGCCTCTATCAAGAGGGTAGGGGACCTGCATGCATTTTCGGTCGACGAATCGTGCCTAGAATTCGGCCCGGATGACTCTCACGTGATCCTGAGACCCCGGCCCGGATACGTGCCCAAGGTTCCTACCACTCCCTTCCGGGACCAGGTAGTGAACCTGCAAGCGCTGCCTTCAGAGGAGGCAGACCCAGCCCTGGCTTTTCTCTGTCCCGTTCGCGCTCTGCATCTGTACGTGGACAGAACACAAAGCCTCAGGACCTCAGATCAGCTCTTCGACTGTTACGGAGGCCAGCAGAAGGGAAAGGCTGTCTCCAAGCAGAGGATGGCCCACTGGATAGTGGATGCCATCGCCTTGGCTTACGAAGCCCAAGGTGTGCCCTGCCCGCCCGGGTTGAAAGCCCACTCCACTAGGGGTGTCGCTTCTTCCTGGGCGCTGGTACACGGCGCCTCGCTGACAGACATCTGTAGAGCTGTGGGCTGGGCAACACCTAACACGTTCGCTAGGTTTTATAGCCTACGTGTTGAGCCGGTTTCTTCCTGTGTGCTCGCTTCATCAAGCCGGTAACACCGAAGTTCCCGCTCTAGTGTCGGCTTGCTGCGCCACTCCCTTCCTAGGAATGGATACGTGCGCTTTTTGCTCCAGTCGAGTTCCCCAATTGGCTAACCCTGCGAGTTCCTCCGCACCCCTTCGGCAGTCGGACGTTGCGGAGTGTCCGACGCCAGGCCTAATGCTCGTATGTTGTTTAACTTGTGCTAGGCTGGGTTCCATATGTGGTGATCCCCGCGGCGATCCCATATGTGTATTCTTCCACGACCAGCTCCCTGCGGTGAGCCTGTGTCTTTTCCTCACTGTCGGTGTAGTCTCCCCCTTCGGGTGGAGCCACCCCAGTGACATTCCATATGTCGCACTGCCCCTTCGGCCAGTCCATATATGTATTCTCCACATGTATGTGGCTCCGCAGCGTCCTTTCCCCTGGAAAGGTACGTTTTCCCAGTGTTATCCAAGAGTTCCACTGTGTGGGGTATAATGGAACAGCAGTTGAACTCCCTCTACGCAGGTCTTCCGCCCCAGCCGTTGGGGGTCTGAGAGTCTTGCCTAGGGCGCTGGATGTGGCAGCATCCGTGGCGTTTTCTATGGGATCCCAATTACATCGTTACGTCGAACGTGAGCGACTGAAAGGGAACGTCTCGGTTACTAATGTAACCCTCGTTCCCTGAAGGAGGGAACGGGAGACGTAACGTCCCGTCGCCACCGTTGCTGACCATCGCTGCATGGCCGTCACAAATCTCGGCTCCTCAGCGAAAAACAATGTGTGCGTGCGCCCGCTTCCTGTTTATACCCGCGCTGCGGGGCGGGGGCGCGTGACGCCATTCACGCACACCAACGTTCATTGGCTCGTTTTGTAGACACTCGAAGTTGATAGGGCTCCCTGAAGTGATCCCAATTACGTCGTCACGTCGACGTTACGTCTCCTGTTCCCTCCTTCAGGGAACGAGGGTTACATTAGTAACCGAGACGTTTTCAGTTCTGAAACTTACAGGATATTCTTATAGTATGATGACCTCTTATATGTCAAAAGAGGTAACAAAAATTAGAAAATTAGCAAAAATTTGATTTCTCAATTCATGTCCCATTTAAGTAGCATCAAGATAGTATGACTTCAAACAATAATTATTTTACAGACTTAACTTATCTTTATACTAGGGATGTGGGCATCGACTAATTTTACTGTCGTTTAAACAGAAGTTTTGTAAGCGACTACTTGACTAGTCAAAATGTAAGAAACCCTCTAAAGACTTGTGTATATATGATCCATTTGACCACTTAATGTATGAATCAAACCCCATAATAAATGCCGCTAAACTAAACGCTAAAGCTCATTCTTATTCTGAAGCTCAGGTTTTTCTCACCGCAAGGGCCGAGGACAACCACCACTCCGGAGGAGCTACACCAAGAACACCAAGAGACAGACAACGACGTGATGTAAAAGCTTGATTCTTTTTATTAGGTATAAAAGAAAAACACTTGGAAGAAATGTCTCTGCCACAGAACTCTTCATACAGGCCACTCGTCCAACAGGGCCTCTGCGGGGAAAGGCTCCAATCGGCCACCAGCTATCCTCCTACTTGCTCGGAGTAATACAGAAGGGAGGGGAGGGATGCGGGACAGCAGCCTTCCTTTAAGCAGCAGTGAGGACTGAGCAGCTCTTCTCCAGAACCACGATAGAAGGAGGGGAGAGTGAGGAGAAGGGCGGGGGGCAGATGTGGTCCAGAGGCCAGGACCGATGGATGGTAGGCAGCAAACCAAACGGAGTGTTAGACAGGGCCCTGGAGGAACACAGGTAGGGGCCAGTGGGGGGGGTGGGGGGGTGGGGTGGGTTTCTCTTCTGACAGGACAGCATCAGATACTGAGTGTCACCTCTCTTGCACAGGACAACAGGGATGGGACGGGGGACCAGGACCCTCTTTGGTGGAACCCAGGAAGTGGTAAGTAGCGGACAGGGCACAGGAGGCCACAGGTAAGGATCAGCAAGCGGTAGGGTTTCTCTTCTCACAGGACAACATCAGATCACTGAGTGTCACCTCTCTTTCAAAGGACACGAGGGATGGGGCAGGAGACCAGGACCTCCTTTCGATAGGGAGCAGCGAATAGCGGGTAGCGAGCAGAGCACGAGAGGGCAGCAGGTGGGTAGCGGCAGACGATGGGCTTTCTCTTTCCACAGAACAGCAATGGCAGTATGCAATGGCGGATAGCAGTTCTCTATGTTCTCAGAACAGCAATGGTGAGTTCAGAATCCAACAGTTACAACTGTGTTTTCTTCCCACAGGACAGCAATAGCAGCATGCAATGGCGGACAGCAGTTTCTCTATGTTCACAGAACAACAGTCGTGAGTACAGAGTCCAACAGTTACAACTGAGTCTTCTTACCACAGTACAGTGATGGCAGGCGGCAATGGCAGTTAGCAGTTTCTCTTTGTTCACAGAACAGCAATAGCAGCATGCAATGGCGGACAGCAGTTCTCTTACGAGAGTCCTCTCGTACTGCGTTTTTGTAAAAACGCTACGGGAAAAACTCTTTTTCACGAAATACTGAAGCAAAAAATTATCCTTAATTTTCATACATATAAAGCGCGTTGCAGCAGTACTCAGCTATGGCGAGACGGCTTGCTCGCTCATTGGCTGCTCTGCAGCAACTGCATAAGCCTATCGAGCGAGGCCTGAGGTGACGTCAGGCCAATGAGGGCGCTCCTAGCCATTTCCCGCCGAGACGGGTGTGGCTAACCTCTATATAATGAGCTCGAAAAGGCTGATTCACTTGATTTTCATCTCTTCAGCGAAGCTCACACATCGCTGGATCACGAGGAAGCAAGCGCCGTCTGAGGCAAGCACTTCAGCGGGACGAGCCCTCGAAGCGGCTGGCCAACGCCGCCTTCTACAGCCGTACCTACTGCGCTTTCCGACGCCATATCCTTTCTATTATTCTACCGTTCTTGTGCGTGTGTGTGTGTGTTCGCCCCGCGACACTCACCCCCTAAAAGAGCTGCGTCTTTTTAAAGATGCCTTCATGCGGCTCGTGCCGAGCCCCACTCACCGAGGGAGACCGCCATGTCATCTGCGTCTCCTGTTTGGGTGAGGACCATGCAGCGCTCGCGCTTGCTGACGGCGGCTGCCCTCACTGCGAGCTTTTGCCGATGGTGACTCTGCGGACTCGCCTGGCATCCTTCTCAGAGCCTGCATTCCCCGCCGCGCTGCCGCGCCGTAAGAAGCGCCGCTCGCAGTGGGTCCCGGAACCCGCTCCAGCCCGACCAAGCTCGCCGGTTCGCCCGCCTGTTTACCTGCTTCTCCTGAATCACTTCCTGATGCTCAGCGCCCGCAGTCTGCCGCCGCTTCATCAGAGGAAGTCGTTTCCGAGGCCGGGTCGGGGGAGAAGGATTCCTGCTCTCTGCTAGCTTCAGGCAGCGAGGACTGGGCGAGCACCGAGGATCTCGCGCCTCCTGCCCGCAAGCCCACTACGAGAGCAAACATCGAGAAGGAGCTCATGCGAGTACTCGCGCTGGCCACGGCCTCGAGTGGTCTGCACCGGAACTCCACTCTCGCACCCGACTGGATGGTAGCTTCCTCCCTGGTGAGCGCACTTCTCCGGAATCTAAGCCCGCTCCTTTTCTTCCTGAGCTTCATGAAGAAGTTGCGAAGGCTTGGAATGCGCCCTACTCTGCGCGAACGCGCTCGTCTGTGTCGCCAGCATTTTCCTCCCTGGAATTCTCTTTGCGATAATTCGTAGCTCTCCACCGGGCTGGACAATCTCCCACCGAGCTTTAGAGTGCTGGCAACATCAGGTTTTCAAATATTCGTGCATGTATCAAACCACTTAAAATCTTCACACGTGCTCACTTCAATCGTCAGACACAGCAATACACACCACTTAAAATGTGAGAAGGATGCCTTCACCTCAACTCGTCAGGCCGGCAGATCCACTATGATAACAAGTTCGAAGGGATCATCGAGTTCGTTCAGCAATCCATAATTCACAGGACACTTGTGCCTTCAAACTGCCGTTCCACTCCTCTCCATCTGCCACAATACTGCACTTTTAGACTGCCGTACACACTGAGGTCGACTGCTACACACACTGAACACTGAACGCTGCACGCCGAGCGTTGAAATAGCCACTTGATGACTCTCTGCAGCTGCCGCTCATCAACAAGGGTGGCCATGACGGGCCACCGGAACCGGCCTGGTGTCCCGCCAGAACCGCTTCCCCAAGGGAACTCGCTCTATTTCTTAAAGTTCCGGTTTGTCACTCCGTGACATTTTTTTTCAGAGTTGAAGTGAATTTGCGATGGGCAAATGCTTGCTTCGGCTACGTGCGTATCCTGAATATGATTATACATGGCTCTAGTGGAATTATGCCTGTTTGAAATGGCACAGCTTACATAAAACTTTTCCGTTTTATTTCTATTTCAAAATACTCCCGCACCTTTTTTTGTCTTTTGAGCGGTCATTTCTGTGCTCTCCATAACTGACACAAAGAAAACACAAGAGAAAAAAAAAAGATTAACCGCTACCTCTTAAGGTATTATTTTTCCAAGTTTTTAATGTGATATAATATTATTTTTTTATTTTAATGTGATATTTGCAATGATTTTAAATATAAATGTATCAAAATTCAAGGCACAGGGAAGAAGGGGGAACAAGTGAATGGTAAACGGAAATTTAATAATAAATGAATGAAAGTAAACGGCAGGTGTTTCATAGCCAACTGTCGGCCATATAAAATGGAGCGCAAAAGTCCCAGGCCTGGTCTTCTCTCGTCTTCCTCTCTCGTCACTCTTCCTCTTATCCTTTGTGTAATTGACTATTGCTTTCAGTGTTGACTAGTAGCAGCTGTACCGTTTAGATGACTAGTCTTGCACATCCCTACTTTACGATATACATCTCTCTATGGAATTCAAGTTCTGTTGGGCAGGTTAGATAAGAAAATAACTGCTCTGTGTCACATTCTGTTGTCTTAGTTTCATGTTCAAGGACTTTTAGTTTGTCTTCATTATTTCCTGTGTTTCCTTTGTTATTAAGTATGTTTTCTTTTGTTTGTCATTGTGATTCATTGATTCATTGATTATCTCATACCTGTTATATATGCAGGTCATTATTTTGTTGCCCTTAGTTATTTCAGTTATTTTAGTGTTGAATGTGCATTAGCACTAGCCTGGGAAAACCCAGACAACTTCCGGCAAATTTAGATTTGCTCTGCAAGCAGTCTGGCAAAGAGCTCATTCAAGCCCATTTCTAATCCGTCGAAATCGCGGCACCAATCAGAAACGTTGGGGCGGGCTTTACACAATGACGATCGCTCTGATTGGTTTTAGGTCTATCCAATTGTGAAGCGCACCAACTTTTAAATGCATTATTATATTCAAATTGCAAACACATGAGGACAGTCTCCATGAAAGACCCACTGGCAGATGAACGTGCTACTACATTTCTCTCCGAAATGGTAGGAAATTAAATTAGATTTAATAGAGGATTTTAACTGTGACAAGATGATTGACAGGGTGACAGGATGCACGCGACAGATCCGTCCGATAAAGATGAAGAAGTAGTATGTCCCAAAGCTTGCCTACTTTTTGCTACACATTCAAAAGTAAATACATTTTCTTCACAAAAAGAGTACATACTTTTATGGCGTAGTGTAGCTTAGGCGAATTGGGACGCAGCATATGGCTTTACACGATGACGATCTCTCTGATTGGTTTTAGGTCTATCCAATTGCGCCCAGAGGCATTTGAGCGACGTCCGTTGGTGACGCCCCTTTGGAAATGAGTTATTAATGAAGCTTTGCAGACCATAACTCAGTTACTACTGAGAATGGTCTGGTTTTAACCAGGCTACATTAGCACACTTTTTCCCTTCTTTATCATTATTGGATATCACTCTTTTGTTTTATTTAATAAATGTTTAAACTGTTTTACATCATATTTGTCTCACCTCATCTTCTTCACCTGCCTGGACATGACACTCTGATGTATCATTATAAATTGTATATGTAATGATGCTGATTTAAAAAAAATATTTAAAAAAAAATTTTTTTACCTGACTATTAAATATGATTAAATCATAATTATTGTTACTTTCAGTTGACATACCATTTGTTGCTTTGGTTGTCTTTATTTTATTTGTGTCTTTTTTTCTAACTTTTCACCTCCTTGCTTGTAATGTGCTATTCACTGCAGAGCCAAATGCTGTCCTTGGCTGCATTTCTCAAAAGAATTGTGAGCAATGTTGATCATACTAGAGACCATCGGCTCTACGTCTACTTACGATGCTAAATAATATACCAAATAATACCAAAGCAATACCAAAGCAAACAAGCATTCTATAAACTATATTACTAAGCCTATATCATATATACTACATACTATAATTAAATACACAATCTACGCAAGCAGCAATCATTGGGTTACAAGCATCAATGGCCCCTCTGGATGATTAGCAATCTAGTAGAAATTAATCTTTTGATGTTGGTTTTACAGCAAAGTCCTTCTTGAAACTATACTGGAAGTTAGAGTTTGATGAAACGGGTTACAGCAACACATGGGTGTCAAAAGAAATCACTCCCTCTTACTGTTAGATTAAATGAGGTCAAAAATACCCCTCTAAAAAGGTTTACTGTCATAAGGCATGTGATCAGTGGCGTGCACAGGGGGTGCGGGGGGCTCAAGCCCCTGCCCCTTTTGTCTCAAAATGTATTGTGCCCCTCTCTGATAAATGTAAATAATAATAATTATTAAAATAAATATTATAATAAATAACAATGCACTTATACACCATTGCCACGAACAATAATAATACAAACAAATATTAAATATAATTTTTTTTGGCGGAAGCATTTGGCGGAGGTGAAGTGGCAGTAGGCGGAGTTTTTTTTTTTTTTTTTTTTTTTTAGCGCTATGTACGCAACAGCAGGAGTTCGCCGCGAGTCTTCAAACTGCACGGGCAGCAGGTAACATTAAGCTAATACGGAAAAGTTACATTTATCCTACCATGCTACTGTAAAAGTTGCGGCAGCATGTGAGTTATGCTTAACAATCATAAAAGTATAACTCAATTTCAGCCGCATTCTGAGTCTGACAATGACTACGTTTACATGCAGCCAATATCCGGGTTATGGTCGGGTTAGGGTCACTATTTGGGTTTCTGAAACATTCGGAATAACTCGTTTACATGCGTGAGCAGAGAGAGTTACTCCTGTATGGAATTTGTAATCAGTTGGGAATATCCCGATGTAAACGGCGACGCACGGTTAGCGTCGGGACGTACGGACAACCTTAAGACGCAATATATGCGTCATTTCCAATTCTTCTTCCTGTATCCAAAGACAACAACAACAGCAGCAGCACCCGGATAATGAATAGTTCGGGGCAGATAGCGATCGCCTTTGTTTACGCTTTCCTTCTCGCTCAAAAAGTGTGGTGCTGTGCTGCGTCTCGCCATGTTTACCTCTACTTCTTGTTTACTTCCGGTATACTGCACGCGGGTTTCTGTATGCGCCGTCTCTACTCAAAAGACCAAGATTCCTTGCGAATAGAACATGCGCAGAACACAAATCAATGTTCCTTTTGATGGGGATATGCCGATACGCGTTTACATGACCAAATATTCGGGTTAGAAAAGGGGTACCCCAGGGGTAATATCCGGGTTTTTAAAAACCGGGATATGAGCATATCCGGGTTTTTGCCGGTGTTTACATGGCCGTGCGCGACCGGGTTATTGCTAATATCCCGGTTTTGAACGGGTTATTGGCTGCATGTAAACGTAGTCAGTGACTACGTTTACATGCAGCCAATATCCGGGTTATGGTCGGGTTAGGGTCACTATTTGGGTTTCTGAAACATTCGGAATAACCCGTTTACATGCGTGAGCAGAGAGAGTTACTCCTGTATACATGGAATTTGTAATCAGTTGGGAATATCCCGATGTAAACGGCGACGCACGGTTAGCGTCAGGACGTACGGACAACCTTAAGACGCAATATGCGTCATTTCCAATTCTTCTTCCTGTATCCAAAGACAACAACAACAGCAGCAGCACCCGGATAATGAATAGTTCGGGGCAGATAGCGATCGCCTTTGTTTGCGCTTTCCTTCTCGCTCCAAAAGTGTGTTGCTGTGCTGCGTCTCGCCATGTTAACCTCTTCTTGTTTACTTCCGGTATACTGCACGCGGGTTTCTGTATGCGCCGTCTCTACTCAAAAGACCAAGATTCCTTGCGAATAGAACATGCGCAGAACACAAATCAATGTTCCTTTTGATGGGGATATGCCGATACGCGTTTACATGACCAAATATTCGGGTTAGAAAAGGGGTACCCCAGGGGTAATATCCGGGTTTTTAAAAACCGGGATATGAGCATATCCGGGTTTTTGCCGGTGTTTACATGGCCGTGCACGACCGGGTTATTGCTAATATCCCGGTTTTGAACGGGTTATTGGCTGCATGTAAACGTAGCCAGTGTCATTCGTTTTTGTCCAGGCCATAGCAAGTGTTATTAGCTTGGGGAAATACATCTAGTGAAAGGAAATTTAATGTCCAAGGAAAAGTCCATGTCCAGCTCTAATTTGTAAGGAATTTATATCTTTGATTTCATAGGACACTTTACAATAAGGTTTATTTGTTTATTATTCATATTAACTAACATTAACTTATCATGAGCAAAACAACTAAAAACATTACAGATCATGTACAAAGTAAAAAATCATCAATTGCCAGAAAGTATCCAAGGGTTGTTCACAGAAAGAGAATGCCAACATGACTTAAGGGGAACTTGTACAATTTAAAAAGAACATAGGACCAATGCAAAATACCATTGTATTTCAGTTAAAGGTGTAAATCTATGGAATAGCTGTCATGAGGAATTAAAAATATGTGGGGCACTTAATAAGTTAAATAAACTATTTAAAAATAATGCACTGAAACTATATGAAACCATTTAAAGAATGATAAATGAACAAGCTGCTTTTGTATTCGGATTGTGCAATGGTATTGCATAGGAAATACTAATGTTTTTGTATTCTGTTTCTGTTTATATTTGTTTGTCAACATAATGATGTAAGACAATAATTATTATTTTATTTTTTTTTATTAAAATATGAGATGTTTTAAAAAGGTAGGCAGTATAAGCAAGAGCTTCAGCCTACACCTGTTTCAGACTGTGCTGTTGTTTGTTAGCTCAATTGTGTCTGAAACTAAACTAAACTAAACATTTGTTAGGCCACTGTATAGGCCTATTTGTTAATCTTAGTTAATAATAATACAACTTTTAATTGTTTGTTCATGTTATGTCACAGTCAGTGCATTAACTAATGTTAACAAATACAACTTTTGATTTTAATAATGTTTTAGTAAATGCTGAAATTAATATTAACTAAGATTAATAAATTGTGTAGAAGTGTAGTTCATTATTAGTTCATGTTAATAAATTTAACTAATGGAACCTTATTGTAAATTGTTACTGATTTCATGATAGCTAACACTTTATTGAATACATAGGCCTACAATTTATAACATCAACATAACTAAACATGAATTCCTCATAATTACCGACTTGATTCTCTGTTTTGTTTGGTAAAGTAAATAATAATTAGTTATATTATCATCATTTCCGAGAGAGGCTCTCTGACCTACTGCTGCTCTCCATCGAGTGAGATATTCCAAATAATTGTGAGGAAGTCATTCAAATATATAAAACACAACAGACAGACGGATACTGCTTTAAATACAGGTGATTTATTTTAAAAATAAATGTTTTTTAAAAAAAAGTGCCCTTTTTGGTCCTTCCGGCCCTGCCCCGGAGGAGGTCTGTGCACGCCACTGCATGTGATCATAATATAGGCCTATGTGGGCCTATGGGCCTGAAGGGAGAGACCTTTGTGTACAAGAGGCCATTTAGAGGTCAAAGGTCAACTACAGTAATTCATTAAAACTGTAAGAACATTTTATTAGTAAACCAGTAAGTCTGTAGAATATGCAGTAGGTTCAGAATTAAAAACTAGCCGTGTAACACGTTTTGTACTTTGTATCTTGAAACAGACCCTCTTGTCAGTCACAAATGGTGATGTTTCTTGTCAGAAAATACTATATTTGACTGATGTCACTATATAACTGCATTGGTGTGACATTTGATAAGACCAAGGAAATATTTTTTCATCTTGGTGGGCGTGAGCCTCACAGCAACAAATGTTCTGAGCTTTATGGAAACACCCTTTTCCTTTTCCTTTTTCTCTTCTTGCAAGTAGGTTATTTTCCCAATCCTCTACAGATAACTACTAAAAAGTATGTAGCATGTTAAAGTGCTTTAGAAGACTATGAAAAACTTAAATATTTCAGTTTTAAACTAGAGTTGAACGATGCTGCACATAATAATGGAAATTCATTTATTTAACTTTGGATTTTGTCTTTATATTGACCAAGGAACATGAAAGCACAGCTGTTACTTCATTTACTTTTCCAAGGTATAGTGTCTGTTTTTCTCTTTTAGGCATGCTTTGGTTATGTTGTGTCACAATAAAAGTTTATATGAAATTAATAATATAATTGAACAGAAATGTGCATAAATTGAGGCTTTTTCCAGGTTAGTCTAATTAGTGGAATCAAATAGCACATTCCCAAAATCTTACAAATAGAGGGAAAACTTTAACCTACACATAGCAGTCAAAACCGAATTATAAATTTCGTCTGATTCACACTCACAGGCGTATTCATGTTTTATTCAGGAATAAAATAATATAACGCTATAAAACAGACATTAATATCCTCAATTCAATCAACATTTGAAAGAAACAGTCAAACCCACAAACCAATGTGCAGAAGCATTAGCTTCATGTAAATTGTAAAGACCATGTAAAGTCCATGTAGTGTTGTAAAATGTAAAATTGTAAAATGTAAAGACCATGTAAATTGTGTCTGTGTGGCATTTCGAGGGCGTTGTTGAGGGTAGGAAATACATGTGCCTTCAAGGTGGCGATATCAAAGAACTACAAACAAGATGAATGCTTCCTAAAAACTACAACACACAGATCACCTACTAGTATACAAATTCAGTATAATTGTCATGAATACATAGACCTAAAAGTTTTTAGGCTTAGACTATAAATAGGCTTAGACTATAAATGAAAAGAGTTATTTCTAATTGCAAACCTACTGCGGAAGAGTGAATACATTTTTACTCTGACTCACTGAAGCTGAAGTAGTCAGAAGGAAACTACAACATTATCATCATACTGTTGGAATGCTCTCCCCACCCTCATCCGGAATGCAGAATCCCTGACAACATTCAGACAACTGAAAACTCATTTCTTCCATGAGCACTTAACCTAAAAAAAAAACAAGAAAAACATTTCTTTACTTTTCCTTTAATCCTCCCTTATCGGGCTTATTCTACTCTGAACAATGCCTGAACTTTGTATTTTGAGCACTTCTTGCATTGTTTTTGCCTCTTCACGATGACTTGCTTAATTTAGTCCTAAATTGTAAGTCGCTTTGTACAAAAGCATCTGCTAAATGACTAAATGTAAAATGTAAATTTAAATCATAGACACTCTCGTGACAGAACATGCAGTCAATTTCATTGCTCACCAACTCGAGGAAACAGTACGCCTGCAGGCTTACAGAGGGATTGACACATGTTGGTATATGTCACAACTGACATCAGTTAAATGGTGATCAATGTGCTTTCTCAAGGAAATTTAGTCGAGATACCAAGAGAAGAACGTTTATGTTGAGATCAAAAGACAATTAACAAAAAAAATCCCAATAGTATGGCTTCTTATATGTTTTCCGTAGTCACGGAGAGATGAATATTCTGTCTCAAACTACTACGTTTTGTGTATAATGTCCGAAAAAGTGTACTAACAGAAAACAATAAGAGTGAAATGAAATTCTAAAAATGAACAGCTTCAATGAACAAACAGCCATTAATGACTCTTCTTGACTTTTGTCCCACAGGTGTTCTGCTGTTTGATACTTTAGCATGGGAAGTGAAAATGCCGAAAGACATTCATGGTCTCCAAGGTTCCTGTCTGGTTATACCATGTTCTTTCTCTTACACATCGTATCCACCCAAAGACCCACGTAGAGTTGTGTGCTATCAGTGGGTCTCTAGAGGTTATCCTTTAGTTTATGATCCGTTACATGCAGATGATGTCATTGAGAAGTTTAGAGGAAAAACTGATTTATATGTGAACTCAAGTTGGGATTGCAGTCTGCTGATCAAAAACCTGGAATATTCCCACCATGGAGAAAAAATATATGTATGGATTGACCCTGAAAATGTTGGATGGCGCACCTTTGCATTTTATGATGTCAACTCTACAATCCTTGTCGACGGTATGTAAATTCCCAAATTAACTTTCTTCTAATCAGTTTGTTAAAATAACATTTAAAAATAAAGGCCAGACAATTTGCCCCAATAAGTAAAGACATTTGTACATGTCTTATATGTTTAAAAAAAAAAAAAAAAAATTAATAAACAATATCAATCAAACACTTCATGAAATTAAGGCAACAGATATTTTGTTCAAAATAAAGAAAAAAGGTCTTGAACACTTCCTGGTTGTCTATGGAAGTACAGTTGGTTTTATGACTGTAAGTCATTCTCTTCAAATGCTATTGAAGTTAGAAACGTGTGTACCAATGTCGTATGCAACTTTAGAGATGGTCCCTAAATGTGCGAATATCCAGTGTCAAGCCAACTTTACGCCAGTATTTCAGTGGGAATTGCTTAGCGTGAAACTTTGCGTGTTACGTTCTTATTCTGAGTCCTCTTGCCTCTTCCAATCTAGTACATCCCCAATAAGGTGCGAGTTTGGTCTTTTATATCACTGCATTAGTCCATTAAGCATTAAGTGTCCTGACCGCAGGGGAATCCTGGAGAATGATGTATTGAGGGAATCTCCAGTTCTGCAGCACAGCGCGTGATATAAAATTAAGAAAACGAAACAACAGAGAGAAATATATCTCTACTATGTCATATTTAACGTTTTATCTGTACATCAGCATCGGGGAATAACATTATAATCTCGTTCACAGTAGAGAAAGTTGCTTAGCCTACAAGAAAAGCTGCTTTGAGCAAAACTAACTGTTAAGACTTAAATGTAAACACATCTTTTGTGTCTTTATCAGCTTTTACAATAGGCCATAACAATATATATATATATATATATATATATATATATATATATATATATATATATATGTATATATATATATACTGGCCCTGATCATCAGAAATACTTACCACTTGCTCCATTTCTGTAAATCCGTTTTTATGAATGAATGACTCTCTCACCTGTTGCTCTAGTCTTTGTCAACACTCGCGTGCACCACCTGCTGGTGAGGAAGACTAAGGGGCCGCTCACATATCGCGTCTTTTGCGCGCGCAAGTTCGTTATTTCAAATGTAGCCGCGCGGTATGCGCGCTCATAATGGAAGCGACGCGGTCGCGGTGCGACGCGCTCGTTTTTTCCAAGCGCGTCCGCGCCGCATCGAGATAAAAACATCTCAACTTTTCAGAATGCCGCAAGTGCACCGCAGGTCACGTGACAATAACCAACCAATCGGCTTGCTTACCTTTTCTCCTCAGCAGACAAATGCAGAGCCGTTGCGCAGTAGAGATAGTTTCACGGCAGAAGCTCTGTTTACTAATGCTTTGGCCAACTTTTCTTAAAATATAATCGAACTGGTCCTTGTCCACTCTGAAATAGGTTTTGAACCTCCCATTGTCCAGGCGGAGCTCCTGAATCAGCTGGTGAAATTCCCCATGGTTTTTGCGTTTCTGTAGTATGGGGTGCTCTTTCTGAACTGAGAAAAAAGTGCTATTGATCTGAAAGCACAGGCAAACATGTAAGTAGGAATTGGCAATTTCCACTGCGATATTTTGCTCAAATGAAACTGTAACACAGCCAGTCTGTTTTCTTTCACACACATATTTTTGCTGTTTGCCAGATGAGGTCAAATAAACCAGGGGTTCTTAACCTTTTTGATGTCGGGGCCCAAATTTTACAGTACAAAGTGGCCCAGGGCCCATTCAGATATTAGCACTGTATTGGTTTATTGATCTCACCCTTGGTTTGATTTGTATTCAATAACTAAATGAGATCCACTTGCAGTTTAACAGTTTATTATTCATGTGTATGTAAACCTTCACATACAATTATTCATGGAACAAATCAATCTGCATCAAGAACAAATTTAAAGGCTCAAGTCAGGCACAAAAATCAGTTAGATTTGACAAATTATACTTACAAAAAAATAGAAAATGTTTATAAATAAAATAAAAACAATAAAATGTGTTGCTAAAATAAATAAATTCAAAATAATATTTTTCAAATTAAATAAATAAGTTGTAAATGAAAATTGAAATAAAGTGCAAATGAAAAAAAAAATATATAGCTTTATAATCTGCATAATCTGCATATCGTGAATGCTTAGGCCCCGATCACACCTGACGCGTTTTTTGCAATGAGAGGCGCCTTTTTTCAATTGGTTTCCTATGGCAGCGAGCGTTCTGCGCGCTGTTTATGCGCCTCGCGTTTTTGCAGTTGAAAAAAAAAGCAACTCCGAGCGAATAAAAACGTCTGACATCATCGCTTTTTTTTTCCACTGTCCAATCGCATGAATGGAGAGGCGGGCCTTCCGTTTTAGTGATGAAAGCTACAGTTTCTTGAATGCCCGGAGAGTGCGATGATGGAGGATAAACTTGTGGTGCTCTCGGCCTCTCGCGGGTTACCAGGAGCTTAACGACTTCACGAACCGTAACTACCACAATGTTAACAGAAAGTAAATAAAGTTAATAAAAGGCTGATTTGACGTTTACTTGACTGACAGGACAGCTGTTACAGTGGTCGCCTAGCAACATAAAAAACGCAGCGCATTGCTCGTTCTGTGTAAGGCCGTGTGTCCACCAAAGCGTTTTTACTCGCGGCTGGCGTGTTTTTTCAATTGCTTTCAATGGGAGCACCGCGTTTTTAAAACGCCATGAGCGTAACGAGGCGCTGAGCGTCTTTTTCACGCTGAAGCGCTGAGCGTTCGGCGTTTTTTACTGTGCGCCGAGAGTTGAAAAATGTTCAACTTTTGGTAAAACGCAGCGCTCATCACTGTCACTTTTTACCCAACCGTCCAATCACAGTGGAGGAGGGGCGGGACTAATACCACACTGACCAACCGCGTCCGCCACATGATTCTGCTTGTACAACGTCAACAGATAACAACAAGCATAATAACGGAACAAAATCAAGAGCCAGAGAATTTTAATATAGTATACAGTATTAGTATATAGTATTTAATATACATTTTAATATAAACTCAACACAGAAACAAAATATGTGTGAAATTAGATACTAGTAAGACTTTTGCGGATATTCCGTATCATAACAAGCAAAGTGTCTCGGTCTCAACCGTCTCAACCTTTTTGACGCTCTCGGTCGCTCTCAACGCTTTCTCCGGTCCGCTGGCAATCCCAAAATGCACTGCGCAAGCGTGAAGCTCAACTTCCATAGGAATGAATTGAAAACGCTCACTCCGCTCCGCTCGCACCGTGCCAGTGGACACGCACCGTAAGTGCTGTGCACCTCGCGTTTTCGAACCTGAAAAACGCGTTAGGTGTGATCGGCCCCTGACTGAGACATTAATTTACTGCCACTAGTGGTGGGATGGTGTACTGTAACTGTCTCATGGATAACAGTGGTCATTCTGGTGTCTTCAATTGATAACTTGTTTGGTCCCGCGGCCCTCGCGGCCCACAGGTGAAAAACGTAAAAAAATTTGCGGCCCTCCAGGTGGCGCTCGCGGCCCAAGCGTGGGCCGCGGCCCTATGGTTAAGAATAGGTGAAATAAACCATGCCTCTCTTGATTTGTGCTGATGTGAAAGTCCAATAATATTCAAAGTTTCTGAAATGACAATAATTGTGATTAATAGTCATTATTATTTTTAGCAAAATAATTGTGCATATTATCATTTTGATCATTAGCTATCGTGCAGCCCTACTGTTGGTTATACTGCTGACATGACATGAGGAACTGATTTCATACATCCTTAAAAAATGACCCAAGTTTGTTAAAAATAATTAAAAAGTGGCTCAAAAAAAGGTTACAAAGTTAGTTAAAAAAAAAAAAAAAAACACTCTAGTATCATTTGTTTGCAGAAGCCACTCTGTTTTTATCTAATGCAATGAAATTCAGACATTTTAAGTGTCCAATTACATTTTGGAGCTACTGTATTACATATAGTATATAAAAAAAATATATATAATGTACAGTACTAAGTATAATGTGTCTGTGAATTATAGCAAGTCCACAGCAGCCGAGCATCAATATTTATGGAGGTGAAAGGACGGGTGACAACATTACAGTATTATGTTCGGCTTTCCACACGTGTCCATACAGCAAACCAGACATCATTCTGAGTGGTACTGAAGGAACTGACCAAATAAAGGAGGAGGAGATTAAAGACGGCCTGTGGAAAATCACCCTGACACGCACAAGTGTCGTAAAAGCAGAAAGCTTGACTATTAATTGTTCTGTAACATATTATGGTGGCAAAACAGTGACAGCTACAAAAGACAAAAGTGCTAAATGTGAGTAAACACACATATAAACTGCTTTGTGTGTTATTGATAAGTTCTATTTAAATGTCACATTTGAACCTATTTCAAGATCTCAATTTAATTTCAGGTGTTCATGATAAAATAACGATTGAGCCTGAACTGGCAGAAGTCACAGAGGGCGTCGCAAAGAACTTCACTTGTTCCGTCTATCACTCCTGCCAGAGAGAGACTCCAACCATCACATGGAACTATGAGAACATGCAGATCTCAACGAGGAGCAACACACTTTCTGGTTTAAATCGGGTTACCTATTCCACCATAACCTTTCTGGGTTCAAGAGACGACCATGGGAAGAAATTGATTTGCACTGCAAAATTTTCTGGAGGAAACAATGAAACCTCTGTTGCTTTACGTGTACAACGTGAGTAAATTATCAGCATCATGTATGATGTATGTTGAAGATTCAAATTTCATCGTTTAATGTTGTTTTTTAGTATTATTATTACTTTTCATTAATATTCATAATCAGTAGTATTATGTATCTCTTTTATACTCTTTATATACATTCATAATTATTTGTACTCATTGTATTTTGTGAATATGTGGGAGAGACTTAGGGAGACTTTGGACTTTGAATGTGTGCTGGAGAGACTGAAATGTATATGCAGTGTTTTTCACCAAGCATAGCATAAGGATATACATTCCAACGTTAATGGAAACCATATGTTCCTCTGGTAATGCATGTGTTCCTATGGAGATGTAGTTTTTTTTCCTTGGTCAGTGGTATAAAAAACCAAACCCTTTTGTCTGAAAATCAGGAAGAGATGGAAATGTAGAGAAGGTGACTGAGAAGCTGAATTAAGACCTTCGCTTGGTCCATTGTCTCTTCCTCCTATGTCTTATAAACCAAATAAATAAGAGATCTCTTGGCAAAATCACTGGTGTCTGTTTCCATGAAACCAAACAACAGGGGAAAGCACAATTTTTAAATCAACATATGTGATCTCTCCATGTCTCTTTATTATAGTGGTATCTTATCTGTTTTTTATTTAATAAACTTGATAACTAAAGACATTCCAAATTATGCCTTGTTGTAAAGTTTGCACAAACAGTGCTTGATCTGAGTTGAATGGTTCACAGAATTATGTGTATACAGAAATGAGAATACACTGTTTTTTAATCATAAGAAACAACATTTATTAGATAGTTCATGTCAGATTGTATTGCAGACTTGAAATATATTATTTAAATGTTAGTTTGGAAGGTTTTGAGATTTCTGTATTTCCTCATTTAAATAAATAGGGAGTTCTGTGGGAGAGGCTCTCCCCATGGGAGATTCCAACCAGGAGGGACCTTCTGTCCCAGGCTCGGGGGACAGTCTTTCACCCCCAACCAGAGATCCAGTTCATAGATTCTGGTCTGTTATTAATACCATCCTACACTGTAAAAAAATTCTAACCTCCCTAACTCAAAATTTTCTAGTGACTGATAACATCTAAATTTTTCAATTGGCCCAAGTGAAATTCTGTAAATTATAAAATTAAATTTACAGATTTTCACTTGGGCCAATTGAAATTTACAGAATTTCACTTGGGCCAATTGAAAAATTTAGATGTTATCAGTCACTAGAAAATTTTGAGTTAGGGAGGTTAGAAATTTTTTACAGTGTAAAGGCTAGGGCTCCCTCTACTAGAAAGCTGTATGCTCTTAAATGGTATCTTTTCTCATCATGCGTGAGCAATGTTATCTTAGCCTAGCTTGATTGCCCAGTTGGTTGCCCAGAGTTTCTTCAAGATTATCTCTCAGCTGACTCCCACTACCCTTAAGGTTAATGTGGCCGTCATTTCATCTTGCCACAACCAAATTAAAGGGGTTTCAGTGGAGAAACATGTCCTGGTGTCCCGTTGTCCAGACCTGTCCAGACCTCTTAAATCCTCTCGGGTTAACTCATTCCTGTACTCTCAGTATGGCGGCTTGGGTATTGACGTTTCCATTGCGTCAACACCATGACATGTGTCTCGTTCCCATTCTCAGAGAACCAGGTAATATACATAACCCAGAGACGTATTTTTTATCCTTTCAGCGTTGTGCACTTGTGATTGTGGTGCATTGTGGGATTGAAAGAGTGCACTCGATAATATCCACTATGGTTTCAGACACCACTACAAATGTCTGTCCACTCAAATAGTGCCGTATTTAAGGGTATAGTGGGCGATTTCGGACACACTTCTGGTTTAATAGCACAGTACCTTGAGTAATGAGGCTTGTTACTGTATTTAATACTAATATGTTTTTAGCCTAAGGCTCAAATGTGACACTTCACTAACACCAAAACCAACCATAAATAAAGCAGCCTAAAATGTTTTTACTTATTGTTTTCTACTCATTCTTTTACAGAGTATCAGAAGTGTTCTCCACACAAAGAGTTTTTAGCCAAAACACCAGGCGCTCTTCTGAAATCACCTTGCTGCGGGCGCTTGAGAGCACTTCAGTGGTGCAGTGTTTTATTCAGTTGAGACTTTTTGGTGCTATGACCCGGAATGTTCACAGAAGTGTTATCTAATTTAAATGATTTGTTCCATTGTTTTGTTTGTTGTTGTCGTCTGTTGCCATTGAACAAGCAAGATGTGATGGTTGGTCGTGTTGTATTTGTCCTGCCCTTCCTCCACTGTGATTGGATGGCTGGGTAAAAAGTGACAGTGATGAGCGCTGTGCTTTACCCAAAGTTGAACATTTTTCAACTCTTGGCATCCAGTGCAGAATGCATCATTGTTTTATTCAAGATACCTTCAAAGGAGTGAGCAAATATGAGCATAATGCAGATTGATAGCTAAACATTTTTTATCTTCTTCTCAATAACCTTTAAATCAGATAAAAAATAAAAAAAAACAATCATAAAAAGAACTGGCTAGGTTAGCTGATTACCTTAAAAGTCTATTGATATCGCTCTCAGTTAGTACTGCTGTTAACACTTTTTCCAGCAAGGTGATGCTATGAGACCAGTTGTCCTGTTTGTTCATGTGTCGTTCGGCATAAAGCCTATAGACGCTCAGCACCACGTCACACTGCTGGTATTTTTCAATATGCGGCGCTCCCATTTAAAACAATTGAAAAAATATGCTGGCTTTGGTGGACTCACGACCTTACGCTACTCTCATATTTATACTATTGTTCTGCGCTCATAATTATTAATAAACAATTATACTTTCAGTTCTGTAATATCGATAAATCCCATTAATTAACTCATTAATTATATGGGATCATATGTAATTTTAGCCCAAAATCAGGCGGAGGTGATGCTCAAGATCACAGCGTTGACTCGTTCCTGTGTGGTAATACCGTGCCGTTTCAAGATGGAAAAGGAATATGTCACCGGCCTCCAGTTTCTTTGGGTCACCAAAAATGATGGCTACATGTTCCACACTAATACGGGCAACATCTTAGACAACTTCAAAGGCCGCACAAGGCTCCTGGGAAACCCGGATGAACAGAACTGTACTGTGGAGATGGATAATGTGCAAACTCATGACAACGGGCCATTCTGCTTCACAGCAGAAAAAGAAAACAAGAAATACAGTTTCAACAACAACTGTGTGTTCGTTACAATGCAGGGTGAGGATTTGTACTTATACTTGTGAAAGGTTGCATTTACACCAAGTGTAATTCATTCATCACCTCCCAGAACTAATATAACATCTTTGTGTTTCTTGTTAAAAAGCTTCTCCTGACAAACCTGTGATGTCATCTCTCCCTGAAGACATCGATCCCGGGACACGCGTCACCGTCAAATGCTCAGTCAACCACACATGCTCCTCTCACCCTCCCAATATCAACTGGAGCGTCCCAACAGCCCGCGAAACTATCAGCCACAATCACATGGGTGGAGGCGTCTGGGAAACAGTGTCCGATGTGACCTTCATTCTAACTGGATATGAAGAGAAAGATGAAATTGTCTGCAGTGCCAACTTTTGGGGTGGTAAAACACAGAATAATACTGCCTTCCTGAGTGTTTACCCTTTTGCACGTAAGTTTAAAATTTGTTTACGTTTAAGAGTTTTTTAAGGTGACCATTATTTTAGAACGTATCATCTTATTTCCATGGCGATGCATCATGCTTGTCATGTGACACACCACAGCTACAATATGTCTGTATGACAGATGTATTGTTTTTATTTAGATTTTTTTATTCAAAATAATCACAAACTTGTTAACTATATCATGAACTATATCATCTGATATTCCGAATATAATAAATATGTAGGTGAAATATATGTGTTTTGTTGCTTAAAAACCTTTATAATGTTGATCTACAGAATAATGCACGACGGGCGCCGCCATGTTAGTTTGCACCACAATTAAAGGGATAGTTCACCCAAAAATGAAAATTAGCCCATGATTTACTCACCCTGAAGCCATCCCAGGTGTATATAACATTCTTCTTTCATACGAATGCAATCGGAATTATATATAAAAAAATGCCCTGGCTCTTCCAAGGTGATAATGGGAGTGAATGGCTGTTTGACTTTGGAAGTGCATTAAAGCACATCTATTCATGATTAAAGTGCTTGACACAGATCTGCAGGGGTTAATAAAGGTCTTCTGAAGTGAAGCGAAGTGTTCGTGTAAGAAAAACAGACAATGGCTGTGTTGCAAGCATACCACACTGATCTGCTGAAAGATTTGGACCAAGGTCAGGGTCTTTCCCCGGACACAGTGAATGCACTACAGATTAGCTCTCTGGGCCAGCAAACAAATAGCCGCCGCGATCGGACGAACTCGATTGTGGCAATGGTGGCCAGAGAGAGGCATCTGTGGTTGAACTGGATGACACTGGGGAGAAAGAAAGCTTTTCTTCTCGATGCACCAGTGTTGCCTTCTGAACTTTTCGGCACCTCCGTCGAGATGGTGATGTGAAAGTTCAGAGAAGCGAGGGCGCACTCAGTTGCATTAAATCTTGCATAACACTGTGGTCCGAATCTGCACACTTCCTCACCCCCAGGCGCTTCTTGCATCAGCCCTGAGGCTGGACCTGTGATGAGTGATTCCTTCAATTTAGAACCCTTCTGTAGGTCTGGCGTCGTTTGGTAGCAAGTGTGCTCTTTCAAGCTTTTTATGGTGATAGGCCTCCATTTTGTGAATATCGTTTAGGCCATCACTCTACAGGCAGCAGGTTGAGCTCTGTAGGTCTCCTCCCTTTACAAGAGTTTTTTAGTAAGGTTGAACAGTAGAACTCGGTTCCCTGTTAGACAGTATTAAGGGGTGTGTTAGGTAGGTTTTTTTATAGAATAAAAATAGGGCCCTGAAGTTTCCATATATAGGTAGGCTATGCATACCCTTCCCATAGGCCTCCTCTGATTTAGCGTCGTCAGGCTTATATAGTGGGTAGTGCCAATCTGTGGTAGTGGACAGGTTGGCCTTATTATATGAAAAAATTTCTAGTCATGCCACCTTCATCCGACCATCAAACAGACATTTCTGCATGAGATGGCTTCCTCCCTATCTCGAGTTTTTCTACTGAGGCCACCGCTCTGTCAAGCTCCAGATAGAACCACAAAATCAAGGGAGGCCCTCGTCGGGCCACCTTGATAGCCACCTTATTCTAGAGCAGTAGTTCTCCTCTCACTTTAGAAAGTCGTTTTGAGATTATAGCTTTGAACATCAGACATGTAATATTCGTGTGTCGGCCCTCATGGGGCCGCCTCGATATCTGGCTTAGGCTTAGTATCTAGGATTTTTTGGTGGCGGTCTGCTAAGCATTCTCGCCTCAAGCCTCTCAGTATCTGAGTGTAGGTTCCTTAGACCATCAGGAGATTGTATTCCTGTAAACTAGTTTTTCCTTGTACTGGTCTCCTCTTACTACAAGATTCTTCTGGACAAGGCCCGCCTTTTGCATTAGGTAAAAATGCTTGTGATGTAACAGGGTAGATAGCAGCATAGGTAGCAGGCTACCTTCAAAAAGCATCCCATGCAGATATCTAATGGGCGTTGTCAGGTCTTTCTCTCTAGAGAGTAAGAAGCTGTGTGCTCAGGCCTCCACCCTTAACAGCATTGAGTGTAGTAGCTGGCAGCAAGGCCTTAAGTTGAAAAAGGATTTTTCTTCTGAGCCCCTTGAATAAAATAATTCAAGTCATAAGGTTGAATGCCGTTAGCCACTTACTGAGGCCTCCATTCCCTTGGGTTTAGTAGAGAATATAAATATGTCTTGTAAAATACAAGATAATAGGCCGCGACCCTGATACATCCTTCAGGGTCATGCTGATAGTGCTCCCCTTGTTAGGGTCATTAATTAGAGTACTTTGCTACCCATAGCTTGTTGTTAATCACCTTTCACGACCCAGGCTCAGGTAGAGACAGATTAGTTACTCCCTCCCATTTGGGATGGTTGAGTATGCTCCCTTTGAGTCAAAGCACTGCCCGAACTGATGCCCGTGACATTCTAAGCTGTAGGCCTTACATTAGGCCTCCTCGATCCTCCGGTAGCGTAAGATTGTACTTTCCTTGCTTAAATGTACTTTCCTTGCCAGAAATGTCTGTGAGAACACATAGGCTTCTGAAGGCTAGCTTTGCTAATATCTTCACTATCAAGTAGTTAGGCCTTCCCATTTGTGGCCAAATTTTTCTGAATGGTTTCATGCATATAATCCTGTTAATAGTGTCCTATGTGAACATGTTCTGCATTTATTTTCCCCAGGTTTTTTTTTTCTTTCTTGAAAATCATATTTGAATGTGCGGCAACTATAGTTGCCGGTGGGCAAATATGTTGTATGCACCCCCTCAATGTAAAATATGAATAGGAGGAGAACATTTGGCATTTATCTCAAAATAACTGCTTTCAACAGATCAATCTTAATTCATAAACAAATTTATTATGTATAAAAGTCGAAGAACATTTGATGCAGACCCAAAAAAACTGCATCTAGCTTATAATCTCTTGAATATGAAAACACAACAAACAACAAATCCATTTGCTTTAACCATTGTGCGCTGTTGAGGGTCTTTTTGACCCACATTTCTAACTTTCATTCATGGGGATAACATGGATAATTTGACATGGTTTAGTGTAAGATTTTTGCCCATCTTTTGGAAAATGCTGTTTTAAAAGTAACAAATTATCACTTTAACCAGTAGATGGCTGCAGAGCACCACTATATGCTTTTTGACTAAATGAAAGACATCTTTTCACAAGTTTTTCCAGTTGTATTCATATCTACATATTATGAAATCACAATTATAATAATAAAAGTTACTTTTTGTCAAAGTTTAGGCACTTTTTGTACTGAAAAAAAAAATCTGTTTTTCAGTAATGTTATATTATGATTAGAATCAAATTAATTTAATCAATGGACAAAATTCATCCTCAAAATCAGAAACAACACAGAACACACAGACAGAAATGAAGTGGCACATTATATGAAAAACAGATGTTTGAAATAAATGATAAACTCTAAAAACTCCAACTTTTCTCTTTGTAACATCCTGATCAGGTTTGATTCTAATCATAATGTAACATTATTGAAAAACTGATTTTTTTTCAGTACAAAAACTGCTAAACTTTGACAAAAAGTAACTTTTATTGTTATAATTGTGATTTCATTATATGTAGATATGAATCTAACTGGAAAAACTTGTGAAAAGATGTCTTTTAGTTTGAAACTTTTAGTACTTTTAGAGCTCTGCAGCCATCTACTGGTTAAAGTGATTTTTTTTTACTTTTAAAACTGCATTTTCCAAAATTTGGGCAAAAGTCTTACACTAAACCATGTCAAATTATCCATGTTATCCCCATGAATGAAAGTTAGAAATTTTTTTTCTTTTTGGAGAATTTTTCTATTCTTTTTTTAAACATTTTGTGGAGTAAAAATGTCCAAATGTAGAGTAAAAACATTCATAAACTGAGTAAAATTACATTTGTTTAAAATATATATATATTGTTACAAAATTACATTTTGTTGCCTGAAGTCTCTCAGACCCCAAATAGCCTGACTGTAAACCGCAAACGAACAGCACACAAGGGTTAAAGTTGTGGAACATAGTGCAGAACAAAGTGCAGCCATAACAGGGCATTGTGTATCAAAAAGCTAAATGAAAATAAATAAATACAAATAAATAGAATGAAGAAAAAAAAATATCTATATAGAGATGTCATTTAAAGGGTTAAGTTATGTTTATGCACTAAACAAGACCAATGAACTTGATTTATTAACCTATTAACACAGTATACCCCATTTTCCCATGATATATGTACTTACAAGGCATTTGCCCACCGGCAACTATAGTTGCCGCTTGGACTTTTGACTAAGTATACAAAAAACTATAGATCTCTTGTAAGATTTGTTTTGTTTGGATGATTCTAGAGACCTTCATGATTATGTAGATATATATATGTCAACAAAAAATACTTATTAGTAGGGCCGGGACTCGATTAAAAAAATTAATCTAATTAATTAGAGGCTTTGTAATTAATTAATCGAAATTAATCACATTTTAATTGCATATAAATTAGGGCTGTCAATCAATTAAAAAATAATTGTGTTGAACATGTTATTGAAATAATGTTCAAATGTTCAAAGGGTGAGCATTGAAATAATTGTGCCTAGCAAATAATCAATACAATACAATTGAACATTATTAAATTATTGAACATTATTAAATTATACATTTGATATTAAACATTAAATTATAAACATTATTTACACTTGCTTTACAGGTTTTTAACATTACTTCGAAAATGCTGAAATTTAAAGTTTGAGATGTTTTTCATCTGTTTTAGAAAGTATTTTTAGACTTTTGTTTTTTCAGAATAAAACTTGTTTTACAATCTTGAGCATGTGTTACAGTATATTTTTATTAAATGTGTTTAATTAAGCCATTGCTGCAAGTAATTTGACAGTTAACAATATTTTAATGTACAGTTAATCACAAATTCAGTCAGCATTGTCATGACTCATTATCCCATGACGAAAGGTAATACGGTGAAACAACGTCACGATATCAACGTTGATTCAATTTGCAAAACCGAAGCATAATTCATCATTGGTTCAACAACGTCGACATACAATCTTTATTCACCCATATTGAAAGAAGAGACGGTGAAACAACGTCACGAAATCAACAATGAAACAACGTCACAATTTCAACGTTGATTCGTTTTGCACAATCGAAACATAATCCAACATTGATTCGACCTTGGTCCCTTACGTTCACCGGTGAATCAACGTTGAAATGCCGGCTGTTTTTTTATAAGTAAATGTTCCAATCAATGATCCAGGCAGCGCCAGCGCGTTCTCGTCTCCCTCCTTCACTTTACAGTCGAATTGTGGCTAGAACGGCTCCAGGTTCAAAGGTCAATACGGAATGGATTAATCTGCGTTATTTTTTTTAACGCGTTATTTTGTCTCAGATTAATTAATCGAAATTAACGCGTTAATGTCACGGCCCTACTTATTAGTAACATGAAAATGACCTTTCTTTGGGAGGGTTTGCCTTCGCTATGCTTCCTGGAAGTAGGGGTAGGAAGTTGACAGCCTCATGTGACAGGGAGGAAGTGAATACCTTTTTTTTTTTTTTTGAAATCCTTTATTTGGTTGTTTGCTTGCATGTCATTGAGAAATAAAACATGGACAACCTCTAGAAAAATACTTACAAAAGGAAAATGACAACTATGCACTGCGGCAACTATAGTTGCCGGTGGGCTTAAATGGGTTAACAGGCCTCCTGGAAGGTGGCTCCCCAACGAGTTGGATGGGGAGCAAAGGCATTAAGTATTACGTTGCAGGTCCTATGGAACCTCCCTGATTTTAGTCCACAGCCTGGTCAATACTTATCAAGTTGAGCATAGTGTTCCACAATATATCTGAGGATCGCTCTGTTTGAATACCTAACTCCCTAAGTTTGGTCGGAAGGTCAAAGGACTCTTACGAGGCCTCCCTGTTAGATCAGCCCTAGAGCTGGAGGCGCCTTCCCTTTTTAGGGTCCCTTTTAGAGTGCCCAGCCTCCACATGGCTTTGGAAGCACTGTGTAGATCCAGGATCGAGTAGAGTCACTCCCCTCGAGTTGAGTCACTCTCTATGATCCAGTTTGTGAGTGAACTACAGCCATTAATTGGAGTTTTTCACTATTGGATTTTGTGAGAGACTCTGTTTAGGAAACAGACAGGTTGTTGGCAAGACTAGGTCAATAAATTTGACCAGGTCAGCCTCCCTGGTGGCATGTGGGGTTGACTTTATGTTCCCCTCAGAAAGTGACTGGACGGGACTCCTTTCGGACCCCTGGCCATATTCCCTTAAAGGAACCCCTTCCATGGAAGTTGTTGGTTCCAAGCATTTGAGTGGCCTCGGTAGGCCTTTTGTTGTTCTGAGGTCTCTTTGAGGCTTATAGCTTGGGCACTGACCATAGGGAATAATGTTACTGACAGCCTTTATATGACCCGAAGGGGGAGTGTTTCTTGGCATTTTCACTGTAACGGCCATTTCTGACGTTTCTGTCACAAGCCATAATTGGCATGCACTCCCCTCAGCATGGTGGGATTGTACATCGTTCCCCATAGCGTCATCAACGCAGTTCAAGTTCCCTTTCGAAAGGGAACATCTAGGTTACGACTGTAACCTCGGTTTCCTGAGAACAGGGAACGAGACACTGCGTCGCTAGCCATGCCTCGGGGATGCCTGCTGAACAGTCCCTTTAAACAATAAGTGGATGACATGTTCTCTAGGCGCCCCTCTTATACTTCTGGGTCGCACTAGTAGTGATGTCATAGGCTGTCACTGGTCAATATCGATTGCCGTGATTGGATAAGCTTTTCAGACTCCATTTCATGTGGAGGGCGTTCCCCATAGCGTCATCAGGGAACAGTGGTTACAGTCGTAACCTAGACGTTTTCAAATTATAATACAAAGGATTATTATTGCTGCTTCCATAGACTTTCCATAGCTTTAATATGTACTCTTTGCACTTATGTGTATTTAAATGTCTGAAACCTTAAATAAACATTGTGGTTGAAAACACTGAATAGTTGCGATATGTGACAATTGCTGAGTCCGTCTCTGGCTCAGCTTCAACCAACGCACAAAAGCACATTTGAATTTAGCAGTTGATCACGCGATACACTAATTCTAATCAAACCGGTGTGATCATACGCGTCAAAGGAGTATAAACTGATACAGTAAGAGCCAAGATGTTTTGGATGATCTTTGATTGTATATGTAAATGAGTTTGGCTTGTGCCTGTTAGACTAATCCATTTTGTAATATGGCTGATCAAATAGAAACTTCATGCACTTCATTAATCCTTTTACAAACAGGTGTTCAAAGGATCAAATTGAAGACTTTCGGGCTTTATGCTATTGCTCCATCACTTGTGTTCATCCTCATTTGCATACTGGCTGGAGTATATAAAAGGCGTCAGGTTTGTATGTTTTTTGTTTGTTTGTTTGTTTTTACTTTTACTAATCCTTCAGAATATCTCTGTCTCAAACCGACTAGTGCCACCAAGATGTCAAAATCGCATGGTTTCTGCTGAATTTTCTCTCTTTTCTCTCATACCCAAATTTGGTTATCTTGAGATTAGGGGGGATGGTTCCACCTCAGTTTGAAAGTTTAAATCGCGTTCTGGGGTGAGAAGTGCCAGTACGTAAGAAAAAAATTGGGTATGCTAAAGATTAAAATATAGAAATGCTGTTACTCCACCACACTGTCGACACATTTGACAAATGTTTTACAGCTGTTTTTGCTCACTGAACAAAGGAAGTATTCTAAAATAAAATAAAAATATCTTCATAAAATTCATAGCCTCACACATTCTTGCTTCTAAACATCACTCACTGATGAAACTTCTCTTTTCACAGGCCAAAAAACACATGTACAGTGTCTCAAACATACAAACCTCATACGTCATCTCCAAAGAGGTACAGTGCATTTGTGTCTTTCAAGGTTTAAACCCATTACACAGCATAATGTTACTATTAAAAATGATACTCAGTCTATTAGCAGGTTGTCATATTAAAAGTTCCTGTGCCACTTCAATATCCCTTTAACCTAAAAGTCGCCATGATAAATGGAGATATACTGTATATATCTTTTTTTATTATTATTATTATTCTTTTTCACCATGCACCTCAGTGAGCCAAAATTCTAATAAGAGAGTATATTATTTACTTCTACCATCACTTTATTAAACTGTGGTAACATATTCAAATTCTAAATGCTGCCCATATGTTATTAACTGACCTCTGTGTCCGTTTATATATATATATATATATTATATTAAGGGTTATGATTATGAGGCCAATTACACCAACATGGACAAACTCAACGTGTATGGAAATGTCTGATGATAATATACAAAACAAAGTTCAACACAGTGTTTTTTTAAATGCTCAAAATATGCTCAGCTGATTATATACTTTCAGAAATATAATCACTCTCTGTTTTTGAGTCTGTGGCATGTATTGTTTTATCAATGCTTTCCAAAATGTTTATATGAGAATATATCTGTTACGTTCCACGTGTGTTTTTGAATTTTGTATGTTTTCTCTTTTCTTCTTGTGCTTTTGTTTCTATTTGTTTCTATATGTTATTCTTAGGTTATGATCATTGGCTGTCCAACAGATACGTGACACCACAACGTCACACATCAGAACTGACGTTCCACCAATCTGCTGGCGTTCCGCCGGTTTAAAAGGCCCATTGACAAGGAGTGAGGAGATCAGTGCCAGATCTCAGTCCACACCCGTGCCTTCAAGCTGAACTGTCTATCGAACCATGATCATGTTATTGTTCATGTTTATGCGGTGGTTTCGAAAGTAACACACCTTCGGGTTTGTTGGTTGTTGTTGCTGCTAATGTATTAGTACTGCACTGTTCTGAGAGAATGCACTGTTTTAGCGCTAGATCACTCAAAACTCGTATTAAGTGCAGGTGTGTGCGTGTGACCAATCCCTGGGTTAAACGTGGTGTTTTGTAGGTAATAACCACTTAGCATTAGCCTGGATGCCAGCCGAACTTAGCCCCGCCCACAACATTTTTAAGTCGGGAAGTTCGGTCTGGACCATAGACTGTAAAAAATATGGACAAAGCGTCTGTGACGTCACCCATAGACTTTCTGAAGAACGGTTTTGAGGCCGTTTATGGGGGGTATGGGCGGCGCCATATTTCAATAGGCTTGTTGCATAAATAGAACGTTCGTTATTTCCGGGTTGTCACGGTAGGCCGCACGACTTCCGGTTACGTCGATGTATCCCCTGTCAGAGCGAGAGAGAGTCAGAGAGAGCGCGATAGTTTAGTTAGACAGCAATTATGAGTTTCTTAAGAGTAAAAGAAAAACGAATTAAATTTCAGCGTCAATCCAGACGATCGTCTTTACACTGTTGTGTGCCGATGTGTGGAAATTCGTCGAAATACAATGGAACGATTAGTTTTCATCGCTTCCCTGTGGATCTTGAGGTGAGATCAAAGTGGCTAGTCAAGATCCGCAGGGATAGCTTCACTCCAACTGAATGCACTCGTGTCTGCAGTTGTCATTTCTTTTTTGAGGATTTTGTAACGACGACTGGGGGGGGAGAAACGACTGAAGAAAGGCAGTGTCCCTTGTTTGTTTGCCTGGAATGAGTTCAGCATACCGGCACCTCGGCTTAATGTCTGGCAACGTCGGCCAAGGCCTCCTTCCCCTGACCTACCGATGGAGTCTGACAACGAGGTGGTCACAGAAAAGGAAGTAGTACATCGTGATCACGCCTACTGTGTCACCCCCACTACTGCACTTGTCACACATCAGCTGGCAGATGAAAACGAAGCCCTGAGGAGGAAGGTAGAGGAGCTACAACAAGAAGTCCAATCACTGGAACTACTGTCTCGGTTTGGACTCCAACACCTCCAAGGATCCGATGAGGATATTCGTTTTTACACAAGGTTGGTCCATGCAATTATGCAAATATGTAGTAGCCTAACTCTGTGTGTCTGGGTTGCAGTGGGGGTTATAGTACTGAAAATCTATACTCAAGTTAAAGTACAATTACTCCCTTAAAAATGTACTCGAGTAAAAGTAAAATTTCCTTTTTGAGAAACTTAAGTAAAATTTGAAAAAGTATGTTGTTCCATTTTTACAAATATTTTTATGATGTGCTGGAAAGTGTAAAATAGTTACGGTTTAAAACAGCAGGAATATGAGAGTACACGTTCCTTGAAAAACTACTTTTTTACTCATGTGCGTTACAAGTAGACTGAAAAAATTATTAATTGAATTTACTAAAAAAATGTATGGTAAGTGGTTGCACACAATTGATTTTAGCTACATTCAAACAAATGTATTAAGTTTAACTTATTTTAGTTCAACTTAATGCATTTGTTTAAATGTAGCTTAAATCAATTGTGGGCAACCACTTACCATACATTTTTTTAGTAAATTCAATTAATCATTTTTTTCAGTGTAGTTCCGTTACTACCCACCCTTGCTGGGTTGTGAAGGCTGTCTCCAGGGGCGCAAATTGCTCTTAGTCCCCCTTGTTTAAAGCAACACTAGCCCAAGCCTCACATACAGCTCCATACACGTAGCATAGTTCTGTCAACAAAAGCCAGAAGTCAATAACATGTCAGTCATCCTGTTGTATTATTATGAACATAAAGTTCTAAAGTGATTATAATTTCATTGCAGATTTACATCATACAAGCATTTCCAGGCCTTTTGGCAATTGGTGGAGCCTGCTGCAACAACTAAAATGGTACGGATCACCAGTGTCCATGATGCCTCCAAAGAACCTAGCCTTCTGAGACCATCAGTAAGTTATGTTGTTAGTCTTAAAGGTGCTATAAGCGATCTCACACGTTTTTTAGGCCAAAACATTTTTTTCACATACCGCAAACTAACCTCACTATCCGCTAGCTGCCTGTCCCCTGAACACACTGTAAAAAAACACAGTCTCTGCAGACAGCCCAGCCTCCACAAACTGCAGCAAAAACAAACGCCAACCGAGATCGCTTATAGTACCTTTAATATTTGTTACAGTTTACTTGACATATCTTGACTGTCAAAGGCTCCAGTATTAATCAAGGGTGTTTTCAGCTGATTTGTTAGGGCAACATACAATAATACTACAGTACAAGTTATTTCTAGTGTGTTATGTGTTTTTTGTTTTTTAACAGAAACTAGCACCGATAGATGAGTTACTGCTTTTCTTGATGCACCTTTCTGTGGGCCTGCCTTTGAGGGACCTAGCCAAACGATTCGACATCCATACCACCACAGCAAGCAGAATAATTACATCGTGGACACACTTCCTCTATTATCTACTGGGTTCCATCCGCCTGTGGATACCACCAGAGGAAGTAAAGGCTCATCTACCACCTGAGTTTGCTTTGTTCCCAGACACACAAGTGGTGCTTGACTGCACAGAAATCTTTTGCCAAACTCCCTCTTCTCTTCTTTTGCACAGCGAAGTCTACTCCCAATACAAGTCACACACCACTTTCAAGGCCATGATTGGCATTGCACCTCATGGTCCCATCACCTTTGTGTCATCTTTGTATGCAGGTTCCATGAGTGACCGGGAAATTTTTAAGCAGTCAGGAATAGCAAAACTCCTCACACCAGAGATGGCCATTATGGTTGACAAAGGCTTTCTTGTGGACAATCTCTTTCCTGGAAAGGTTTACCGACCTGCTTTCCTTGCAAGAAACAAACAGATGGCCAAAGAGGATGTCCAGCAGACACAGTCTATTGCCCGTGTGAGAGTGCATGTTGAGAGGTGCATCAGGCGAGTAAAAGAGAACAAACTGTTTGATAAAGAAATACCTCTGTCAGTGTGTGGGAGCATTGACCAGTTGTTCACCGTCGCTTGTCTCTTGGTGAATTACCAAAATGGACCACTGGTTAAGGCATGGGCAACACAGAAATGAATGGTCTAGAATTTTTATGAATCAGTTTACAATCAGTTCCAATTTCTTTGTTCAAGTTTTATTGTTCATTTTTACGAATCTATACAAAACTTGAACTGCTACTGTATATGTTGTATGTTTACAAACATCCACAAATGTAGTGATGTTATTAATTGTTCATTTTTAAAAATCTATACATATCTTTTTATATGCACTCACACACACTTGCTCATTTGTTATTGCTATTCATTCCATTTTGATGGTCATGTATTTTTACCCAATATGTAATATATGTAATATAATTGTTCATTTCTGTTCTGTTACAGTTAGTAATAGATGATTGGAATAAATTATAACATCTTAAGACTCCAACATTTCTCATTGTAACATTTTGTTCAGGTTTGATTCTAATCATAATGTAATATTATTGAGAGACTGTTTTTTTTTTTGTACAAAAAATGCTAAACTTTGACAATTTCTTTATTTTTGTTATAATTGTGATTTCATAAATATTAAGATATGACTCAAACTGAATCCAACTTGTGAAAAGATATCTTTCAGGTAGTCAAATAGCAAATAGCATAATGGAGCCCTATAGCTGTAACGTCTAGGGGTAGATGAAGAAGGCGAACTCGAAGTACAAAAATAACCAAGGTTTAATATTCCAACAGGCAAACAATCCAACAACCAAAACTGTGTGTATGAACACAAACAATAACCGGCCAGTGAACAGAGAAACAGGGGGAGCTTAAATACACAGAGATAATGACAAAGACAACAGGTGACGGTGATGGTGATGAGTGAAACACAGGTGAAGGCGGTTATAACAACGATGATGATGACGGAGGATACTGGGAAGTATAGTGCTGAGAATACAGATGGTGAATGTGACAATAGCCATCTAGTGGTTAAATTGTTTTGTTTTTAAACTGTATTTTCCAAAAAAATGGGCATAAATTTTACACATCTATACAAAACTGATTTATTTTTACAAATTTATAAAACCTGAACTGATTAAATTTAATAGATTTACATACAAAACTAGACCTGATTTACTGTAAATTATTCTAAGAGTAACAGTAAATAGTAACAGTATCTATTTCAAACACACAGCCATGTAAAAATAAAAAAAGAAGTGATCCCCCTTCTCCCTAATGATTTGTGCAACCTCTGCATCTTTGTAGATTCTTTGGATGACCATGTCATCCTCTGCAAACACCACAAAATCACACCACTCCATTCCACTTATTAGAAGCTGGCCTTGGACCTGCCAGTAGTAGCTGTGCTGCCGTTTTAATTGCATTGTGTTGCCATGCAACTTCAAGTACTTGCAATCAACATAGCTCTTGCAATTTGGGCATTTAATCTCAACCAAACCATAGGGAGGGTTTTCGGTTGGGTCAAATACAACCCCGTCAGGAGAAGACCCTAACCAGGGGGCATCGGGGTGGATGATAAACCCACAGGGCCAATAGTTTGTGTTCTTGACCCTGCAGTACTCCTCAATGGCAACAGGTTCAAGTACCAGGCCCCTCTTCATGGCAGCAGTTTGAACAGTGCCCTTCAAAATCCTCTGAGCGAGCTGCTGTGCTGTACTCTCACCTCGAACATGGCACAGTTCTCTAAAGTGTGAGGACGTTAGCCGTGGTCGACGAACCTGATGCCACTCTGCAGACAAGCTCTGGTCCCGTGTGGAAGCCTCCACCTGTCTGGCCATTTCAATACTTGTCTGCAGGGACACCAGATGAAGCTGTTGTTGTTCACTGCAAACAAATTGACAGGTTGTAGGCTCCAACCTGTAATCAGCCAACGGCAGAAGTGGAGGTGGAGGTGCATCTGAGTGCAACTGGATGGTCCTGGTGGGTGCTACTGGGTGCTGAGAGGCGATGGCACTTCCCTCCTGCACTTCCCCTAGTGCTGACTGGACTAATGGAACATCAGAACTAATGGCCATGGTGGTGATGAGTGGCGCCAAGGTCGCAGGGAAATCACTATACACCTCAGCCACTTTGAGCATGTCCACATCTGGCAGTTCTCCCCTCAGTGCTTTGTAAAGTGTGCTCCTGTGTACATAGTTAGTTAGTTAGTAGTTAGTATACTTTATTGTCCTTTTTCAGGAAATTTGTCTTGGATACACAACATATACATACATACAACATATGCACACACAAACCAATAAAGAGCTAAAAGTGTTAACAGCATCAACACTCCCTCTTCCCACCATATAGGCAAATTGAAATGGAACATGATATATGTTTCAAATGTTATTTTATTTTCATATTTTAATCATGTTTTATCTAAATTATAGAAATAAGATAAAACATTATTACCTTACACCATTTCCAACCGTCTTTTGCTTGGGTTTGGCTGACAACACGACCATGTCTCTGACCCGGCCTGGCTTCACACCCTGTTGATAGTAATGGTCTTTAATGAAAGCAAGCTTTGCACGTGTACCAATTCAGCTGACTGACTACACTATGAAACAGTGTGGTCTCAGACTTACCATAGACCTTGGCTTGTGCCAGCGTTGCTCTGTTTCAGTGCAACTAAGGACAGGGGGTACAGCACTGATCTGAAGCTGAGAGTAGTGTGCTGTCTGATAGAGCAGTGCAACATTGTGATTGCACAGTGCCTTACCAGCCACACATGAACACACAGCCTCAAACAGTTGCACCGGGAATGAGTGCTCAAGTGTAATCTTTAAAAAAAAAAAAGAGAGACAATTTTACAAACTAATCATATTACAGATAACCATTACCATCTTAAATATAGTACAGGCACAGGAAATGGAAAAAAAATCAACATTTCAGATTGTTAGTCATGGTAGGCTTAACCATATCATATTAGTCATATTAGTTAACAAATGACCAAAAATAGTCGTTTTTAGTTCTGTTTTTTTAAACATTATGTTAGTATTACATATGTGAGATGTTAGTAGGCTATTACAAGTCAAAAACGTTACATGAATACTGAACATACAGATAACTTAAACTTCAACTAACTTACAACTTAACTTACAACTTAAAGGGATAGTTCGCCCAAAAATGATATTTAAGCCATGATTTACTCACCCTCAAGCTGTTCGAGATGTATATGTCAATCTTTTTTCAGACGAACACATTTTCAGTTATTTTAGAAAATGTCTTAGATCTTTCAGTGGTTAGAATGTGAAGCAATGGGGTCCAGCTCGTTGAAGTCCGCAAATGTGCATGCATCCTTCACAAAAGTAATCCATCCGGCTCCAGGGGGATAAACGAAGGCCTTCCGAGGGTAATCCGTGCGGTTTTGTCGTAAAAATATACATATTTAAAACTTTATAAACGAAAATAACTGGCTTCCGGTCGCGGTCGACGCGCGTTCACGGAGATGGATGCTGGCATATGACGTACGACGTACCGTAGGAAGCGTCGTGACGTAGAACGAACGTAGAGTTTTGTTTTGCTCTGCTCTCTGGTTGCGCTGTCACGTTCGTACTACGTCACGACGCTTCCATCTCCATGAACGCGCGCCGACCGCCACCGGAAGCCAGTTATTTTCGTTTATAAAGTTTTAAATATGTATATTTTTACTACAAAACCGCACGGATTACCCTCGGAAGGCCTTCGTTTATCCCCCTGGAGCCGGATGGATTACTTTTGTGAAGGATGCATGCTCATTTGCGGACTTCAACGAGCTGGACCCCATTGCTTCACACTATAACCACTAAAAGATCTAAGACATTTTCTAAAATAACTGAAAATGTGTTCGTCTGAAAAAAGATTGACATATACATCTCGAACGGCTTGAGGGTGAGTAAATCATGGGCTAAATATCATTTTTGGGCGAACTATCCCTTTAACACACAAACTTAAATTATAATATATAACAGCCGTCACAACCAGTTCCTGGGGTTTTCATGTGGGCTAGGTTAGATATTTGAGTGCTACTTTCTGCCGAATTTACTGATACAGAACCTATCCTAGCGACACAAAATCCCCAGGACATGGTTGGAGCAGAACTGGCTGGAACAACTGAACTATCTTTGATCCTACTCTGAGGTCGTGAGGTTTCTCATTCTTCCTCAGTGACCTATGGCAGGTAGCGCGGACACTCACTCTCCCTGTCTCTGGCTCTTTGTTTGACACTGAGTTAAGAATAATGTCATGTTATGATCAAAACACTTAAAACAAGATAATATTCGTCAGGCTCATTCAATGTTTAACGTTACCGGTTAGCAAGATAGCTCATAGGCTAGACTAATACAAAGCATAGTAAATTAACTTACCTTCGTAATTGTCAATGTAGCTGGAAATATACATTTTAAACCCCTTCTCCCGCTTGCTCTTTGGGGCTGATGTTGAGGATTGTATAATCCTATGTACATCGTTTACGGTTATCCTTGGCAGGTCCTGCAAGCATCGTGTGTAAAATTCCATCTTCCTCGTTTTACTAAAGTTGACGTTAACGTTCTCGCTCTGACAAGCAGCTGCTCGCTGTCAGACTCGCTCTGACAGGAGTAACCGGAAGTCGTGCGGCCTACCGTGACAACCCGGAAATATCGAACGTTCTATTTATGCAACAAGCCTATACAAATGTTCAGAAAGGATACAGAGGTGGTATGATGTGTTGTGTCAGATCATGGCCGAGATGTCAAATTTCAGGAATTCCACTCGGCGCAGCCTATGCTCGTTATCAGCTGTCAATCGAGCTGTCAATCACGCCCTTATTTGTCATACATTTTATATCTAAATACGATCTAAACTAACGAGTTAGAAAAAAATTCACCCCCATCACAGTTGTCAGGCACTCGGAACCTATCGAAAAATACAATAAAAGTCCATGGGACCAACCTGTAAAAACATGAATTTATGCTGTGAAAACGGACATTTTAACATGGGGGTCTATGGACATTTGCTCCCTTTTGGGACCTGCCCCTAGCGGATTTTCGATGTATTGCAGTTTTTCGCACTTCCGGGTAGGCTTCATTTTTCAGATTAGAATGTTGCCGCTTGGTCTGGACTCGATCCGTTGAGGAGCTATTATGCCCGAACAAAAATTGTTCGGACCAATCAAATTGTCAGGGCGGGCTTTATACGATGATGGACAGATGAGCAACGTAACGTAATCATCCACGTCACCAACGAGCGCTTGGGTTGAATTTGTTTACAACAAAGATGACTGCCGCTGGAGAATTGTTATTTCACGAGTTCACACTTACAAATAAGTCAGATAGAATAAATGCATATTTGGCGTACTGTCCGAGGAGAGGCTCCGGGCTCGGTATTCGGCCCGAACCCAAAGTACTCCCCCCGTATTCCTGGCTGTGGAAGAACAAGCCGAGAGTGAGTGGAGGGATGCTGAAAACTGTCAAGGAATGTTAGGTGAGTTGACATAGTGAATAAATATATGCTTCCTCTCATGCTGATAGTGTAGACCGTAGACAAGTTGATTGGATTGATTATTTGAACGTGCTCCTCTCGAACTTTGTTTATAAAACATTATGTGTAGATTCCGCCATCGCGTCTGTTATAGAACATTATCGACAGCGCATTCATTTCAAAAGAGGAACAGAGAACCGCGATCAAGGCATTTGTCGATCGGAAACATGAATGAAAAACATACGTCACTTACTCCGTTGCTCTGATTGGTTGTAGGTCTATCCAATTGAGTACAGAGGCATTTTCCTTCCTGGTTCGGTTAAAACACGTCCCATAATCAAAGCTCAATGGAGCAGTATCAGACTCACATTCTGACTAGAATCTGAGTATGACGACGTCAGGCTAACTTAGCATTAGACTTGATTTCTGTTTGTGTTTCCTGGTTTTGTTTTCTACTGACTGTTGGCCTCTAATCCATCTTCAAAAACAACGTAGATAGCATTGTTTTTGTTAGTTGGAGAGTGACCGCCATCCACTTTTCGGTTTTAGAGTAGTTCATTAAGGCGTCGTATGTGCTGAAGGTTTCGGGTTTGTTTCTGCATTTTTCTTTTGGTATGTAGTTTAAGAGGTTTGGGTTAAATAGTTATGGGAGTTATGTTTTGATTATTTCATTGATTTGGCGACACTTTTGTTTTCTTGGTTCTCTAAGTATTCGTCTTTCTTTCACATTTATAATGTGTTATGTAACGTCATTTGCATCTCTTCAATTAAACCGTCTTCAACGCTAATTCTTGTCGTCTTGGTTGTTTCTGCTACTCGCACACATGGCAACAGTTGTATCTCACATAAATGTTGCACAATCATCCCGTTGACATCTTTAAGCACGTAACAATAACCATAAATAAATTATATAGCCATAAGTGGCAGTCATCAAGGTCCAAGCATTAATGACTGTGAATGATTTGTGATCCAGTTGAAATGAATGTTATGATTGGCATTATGGAAATGTGATAGTGTGTTATGCTAGTGTAATAGTTGCTTGTGGGTGTTCTCAGGTCCCAAAGATAACTTTAGGAATAAATAAGTAAAACCCTCGGACATGAACGAGTTCTTCTTTAGCCTCTTTCTCTTTATGAACTTTTTCTCTCCTTCCCTTTACTTTTTCAATTTCTTCTTTCTACCCCCGTCATAATAAAAGTCCTCACAACAACATCCACTTTAACAGAATAGATACTGCTGAATTAGCATTCAAACAACGCACTGGATCCTTCACTGGAAACCGAAAGTGACTCACTCTCGCTAAATTTTTACTTTTTGAATTCTTGCACTGGGAACAATTAGTCAAAGGAAATTAGAAATAGGAAACAAAAGTCGACTCCATTAATTGCTAAGAAGTATTTCCTACTAAAGCAAGGCAGTTTTTGACTATGGTCCAGCGTATCCAATAGCAGACAAGTCTGAGTGACCTTTGACAGCAATATGCCCAGTGCATTATGGGTGTTGTACTTTTCTACCTATTTGTCAAAATAATGTTTCTGTTTTCTCTAGTCAGGTAGCACAGATATTATTTTTCCACTCCATTTTACTGTCTAGGTAGCCAAGTTTTATTGAAGGACCATTTCACCAGCAGTGAAGTGCCCCTTTAACTGTACGTTCACACCGCCGCCGGCGAGAGCGGCAAAATTCGCTCTCGCCGCCCTGCCACCGACGCCGTAGAAAGATTCGGGGACGCTCTGACGCAGATTAGAATGCGTGATTTTATAAAAAACTTCATTTAAAGGGGCCGCAAAAACCGTTGCTGCAATTGGTCAAAATCATTATTATTTTGAGCAAATGAATTGCATTCCTGCTTAAAAAAAAAAAGCGTTTTTAGTTCAAAGAAGTTCTAGCGCGAAAATGTTGCCTATAAATAGTGTTGCGCAGCTTTTTCTAATCAACTGACAACACTATGGATGACAAGTCGTACAATAACGGGAAACCCGCAACAGAAATGATTAATTTTTCCTCCATTTTGCTTAGGAACTAATGTGGTGGGAACCAAAGTTTACAGAATTGTGTTCTCTCGTATCCTCTCAGGCGGAGGACTTCTACATTCTATGGCGAGTGGATAATGCCACGGATAACTTACCGAAGTCTACAGTCGTGTACTTTTACGTGACAGAAGGGGTACGCCGCACCACAGACGGGTGAAACCAACGCGTGACTCCAACGTCGCATCACAGCACGTCGCACCACTGACGCGTGACTCCAACGTCTCACCACAGCACGTCACATCACAGACGCGTGACACCAACGTCTCACCACAGCACGTCGCATCACAGACGCGTGACACCAACGTCTCACCACAGCATGACTCCAACGTCGCATCACAATAAAATAATATCTATTTCCCCCCCTAGCTTTTCTTATCTTTCCTTTGTTATCTTTCTAATCAATCATTCTTTTCTTGTATTCTGATGACATTGAAAATATCATTGATACAAATTTTGTATTGTATACAAAGTTGTGTATGTCATTAATGTCATCTCTGAATGGTTTACGAACATAGTTTTTTTTTTTTTTTTTTAATAATTCACTCACTTTCTACTGGATATGAGGGCTATGCAAATTATACACCATCAAAGTCACAATTTTTTGCACAATTATTAACAACAACTTTAAAGTTGAACAGATAAATTCATTAATTGTAATCTATAAACATAGTATTCTGGAATGTGTCAGTCTGAGTTTTTACTTTTGAAGGTGGTAATAATTTTAATTTACACAGTTGACCATAATGGGCGAATACACAAAATGAAACTATTCACGATATTGTTTACAGGAGCAGGTGACAAGAAAGTATAGCCTATTATTTTCAAGAAATCAACAATGAAAAAATAAGACAGGGAAATAGTCGTTTAGTCACAAAATGCTAAACAATGTAGGTTCATGGTCAAATGTTCAAGACTAGGGCTGTCAGTGTCGACTATTTATTTAGGCTATATATTTTTTGGTCATAAAGATAGATCTGAAGTGAACAATAGCCTTTAGTATGACTTAAATAGGCTACATAATTACAAATGAGGCAATATAATTGGTTCAAATAAAGTAGGGTATTAAAAGTAATTAATTATTTTATTTTATTTAACAACACTATTAAAATACATCAAGAAATATATAAACAATGAACATATGTATATTATGTACAAATGCCAACAGAGGGCGCAAGAGGATAACTGACGATAATTGTTACACTTTACATCAAGAGCAGTACTACGGTGACGCATAGCTGCTGCCACATACATATTATTGTTTCCCCTCAATTATGTTGTAATAACGAGATCTTATGTCGTTTTAACGTCATCTTTTCTCGTAATAACGAGATGTCACGACATCTTTTTTTTTGCCTTTATAATCCACATAAAATTGACAGCCTATAGCGCCTTTTTCACACTTCTACGTTCAAAAAGCTTATGAAAATAGTAACAGCCCCCAATCAGGCAAAATGAATCAATGAGGCCCTTTTTAAAAATATATTTTATATAGGCCTATACGTTTTTTTTATATATAATATATTAATTATATATAGCCTAAGATTTATTTTTGTTAATAGGCTATATCTTCATTACCTATACACTGTAAAAAATTATTTCCATGATTTGTTAACACAACATATTTTCTTTTGTCAAATCAACTTAGATGCACTAATGTTGTTGAGATAACAAAACATTTTTAGTTAAGGTTTATTAAACTAATGGCTTGGTGGCAATTCATTGATATAAAATAAAAACATTAGTTGATTCTACTAATAGATAGTTCACTAGACTTCTGAGTCTTAATTTTCCCTGCGCATGCGCCGGACGCCCGGGAGACGAGTACGACACAGACGACACTTGATTGACTTGAACGAGAGGGCGCGATTTTCTCCTCAGCTTGACAAGCTAGCTTCTTCAGAAGCAGACGGTTTATGGTAAGTAATTTTAAAATTCAGTGTATTAATAGACTGGTTTTCTCTAAGAGTAATTTAATTTATTTGCTAGGAAGCGAGAATTCAGAAGAAGGTTTAAATCTGTAATAATTTTGCCTCAGAAGTTCCCATTGAGGTTATTTTATATAATGTTAGTGTTTCTTATCTATACAGTTTAGTAAGGCTGTTAGTGAAGCGTTTCAACCTTAAAATAATCCCGTTAAATAGCAATATTTTAGTTATTTTTCATTTTTGTCTTGATTAAACACGAATGCGTAGGCCTATTGCCCGTTTTAAAATATGCATTCAGGTTAAGTTACATTTAAGAGAAGGAAACAGCAATAAGTAGGCTAATAGAGATTGAACTGTTAACGTTATACACTTGCTTCTTAAGCAATAAGTGTTAAAATGAATCTTTTTATGTGATATTTCAGACGTGTTGAGCTTTTGAATATGTTTGCCAAGTTACACGACGTAACTTTGTAACACAGCTGAACGGGAAGGCGCCATATTCTTCTAGGCTGTTTATGGTAAGTATTAATCTCAACTGGTTTTGTCTAAGATTAATTTAATGTATTTCCTAGGCGGCAAAAACTCCGAAAATGGTTTAAATTTATTATAATTCTGCATCAGAAATGTCGTCCTCTTTTTCGTTGACCCGTTTCTATTGAGTCCATTTAATATACATAATGTTAACGTTAGTGGTTTAATGTTAACGTAGTTGCTTTCACACATGAGCCTTTTATACGTTTTTTACATTCTATAGATTATGTGTGAACGGATCCTAAACATGTTAAAGATGTGAGGAGCAGCCTGCTTTATTTACCCAGAGACAGGTTAGCATTCTTTACTAAAACATGGGTTAACTGTTACTTTTGTAATACAGCATTGCCTTGCATTATAAACCATCTTTTTAAAACTACCTATTCTAAAACTTAAAACACTTATTTATTTATTTATTTATTATAATCTTTAGAACCCATTTCTCAATACTTGGGTTACTTTGTCAAAACTCTTCACACAGTAAGCACAACAGTGGTCTATGTGGGTTAAACTGTGGATAATTTATCACTGCTTTGGCACAAAATAAATTCAATGAATATATCTTTCAATTAATCTTTGCATGATTTCTTGTCTCTTACAGACAACCATTACCAAACCTACAGGCCAATCTGCACGTTTACATAGGCTACTCTTTTGAAAACTGAAAAGGTGACCTCAGTATTGAGAAAATGTGTCCTAGCAATTGTAAAAAAACCAACAAAAAAAAACGGTAATATTCTAATTGTGGGTCTGTCATTTTACTAGATTGCTGCAAAATTCGACGCATTGTGTCCACCGACATTAAGGCGGCCTTTTTCCATGGGCTTGATGAGTAACGAGTAACGGATTTTTGCGGTTGTGCCAAGCCAAAGACATTGGAGAACTCAAGACCCTGATTCAGTCTCTTAAGGATGATGTGAGTATATGTTAATTTATTTTTTAGAAAAATGGTTCCAGTGTCATATGCCTGATTAATTAAAATTTCCATGCAACAGCATAGGCATGTTTCCACTATCGGGCCAAAATCGAGCATGCTAGTGCGTGCCAGGGCCAGTCTTGCTTACACTGTCACTTCCAGGGCTTGATCAGGCCTCAAATGGGCTTCCTCGGGGCAAATGGCCAGAGCTTTTTGGAGGTTTTTTATTATATAAAATAAATGTATCATGTTATTTTATCAGGCAACCAGCTAACTTGAACATTTAAGACAATTTTAGCAATTTTCAGTTCAAAACTCACTTTAAGACACCAGCGAGTGTTGCGATTCGATGGAGATTCTGATCACTGTGAAGCAGATATATATTTATATGTGATGCTAAAGGCTACTTATGCTAACCATAGCGATAATAAATACACATGTTTTATGTCTCTTTTTTCCCTTTCCCTTTTTTTCCCATTTGTTGATGCTCTTTTATATGAAATGATAAATACCAGTTTGATTCAGAATGATTGATAAGCACTCCTGACACAAAGTAATGTTAACGTCACTGTAACATTTTTATTGTAAAAAATTGGTCAAATATTGATACTAGAATCTCAAGTCTTTAAGTAATGGTGGGGTTGTCTGATGTTATTCTAGGGAGCCATGTTAAGGGTGGGTTTGAGGGAATCACTGCAGAGCTACTGGCCTGAAAGTGGAAACGCAACTTGATTTTGGCCTCAGTGCTCGAGGTCCGAGGCTATTGGCCCTCTCCCGGCACGCTGTTTGCCCTGGTTTGCACTGGCATGACAGTGGAAAAGTGGCTTATGACTACTAGTTTTTATTTAAAACAATGTTTTTCATTACAGAGCTTAAACCAATGTTGAAGAGCACTTGTCCTTTTTGGGTTTCCTTACAGAGGAACCCTCCAAGTTCATCAAAATTTGTGAGGTATGTAAATATCATGTATGTTGTAATACAATAAAGTCAGGGCTCAATGCTAAGGATTTTTTTCTACTGGCTATCACAGATACACATATCATAGTATCGATGCTTAAACAATATATCGTCCAGACCAAGAAAAGTCTATTTTTGTGTTTTAAAATATTTTATCAACACATTGCACTTTGTTGGACTGCAAAGCTAAAAGTTTTTCAGTAAAATAATTTATGTCACATTATTAGTGTCATATTTGTTTTTTGTTTGTTTTTTTCTTATGGGGATGGGGTTTGGCCAATGACTTTTCTTTTTTTCAGGGGAGGGAGTCTACCCCATGTAGAATGTAAAGTTCTTTGGAGTAACTGAAATAATTTTAAGCTATTTTAAACTGACGTGGCCAAGACCTAGCATTATTGGTTTAAAATAATTAAAACATTAAAGAACATTTGCCATTAATTGTACTATAGTTTAGGGCTGAACGATACATCGAATTTTCATCGGCATTGCGATATGAACTCGCGCAATGAACACATTGCAACAGACAGCCTGACACGATGAATAATGCCTGGTTCAGATTACAAGATTTTTGTGTCTGTTACGATAGTCACGGTGTCAGATTACACGATTTTGACTCTTGACTCGTGTCATGGACAAGAAACGTCAGACTACACGTTGCTTTCCGGCCAGTCATCGCGTGCCGTCACACGCACACATTCACTCACACACACACACACACACCCTCACTGTCCCTCGCTCAATCACTCACTTGCGCTCACTCGCGCACACACACACTCGCGCACACGCACACACACACACACACACACACACACACACACACACACACACGCTCACTCGCGCACACACACAGACTTGCACGCACACACTCGCTCACTGGCGCACACACACACTCACTGTTGCTCGCACTCTCACTCACTCGCGCACACTCACTCTCGTTTAAATACTCAACCCGTCGTAGAGGACCGTTAAAAAATTAAACATGCTAGTCTTTCTGTTGTGATGTTGTGAAGCATCGCAGATGCAACATAGGTTGTCGCCCACTATGACACTATACGAGATGAAACGATCGAATCTTGTGTCCCGACGACCGTTGTCGTTTATGAATCCCCACAACACCCTACGTCAAACGAATCGTGCCAAAATCGTGTAATGTGTCATCTGAACCAGGCAGGTAATAAACGTTTGAGAATTACGCAAAGAACCTTTTAAAGTACTAAGACATGGGAACAGTATAGCTAACATTCATATTTGAATATTTATCGCAAGTCGTATCGTCATCGCAATATTAAACAGTTATCGCACATCGCAGCTTTTCCTCATATCGTGCAGCCCTACTATAGATTCTATGGACTATGCAGGCTTGCCTCTGTTTAAAACTCATTCATTGTTAACCTACAAATGCTTTGTAATTTTGTAATTTTATGATTCATAGTAATTTCCCTTTTCTCTTATTAGTCAACTGATGAGGAAGAGGTGGTGAAGGGGATGAATGTTGGGCTCTTGGTGGTCACAGAGGAGAACACTGCAAACCTTCTCCCAAAGGAAATAATTGATGTGGCTGTGGTGTTAGAGGAGGAGATTGTGCTTGATGGCTTAAAGGACGTGTCAAATGCCTTTGCTGTACTAATGGGGCTTCTTTATGCTCTGGATATCACTTACCCCGAAGAGGATTTTACTCTCCCCTACTCACACTCACTGACATTCTGACTTGATGTTTTTATTCATCAACTTTGAAGACAAAATCTCAGAAACAAATATAACTCTTTGCTAGCTCTATTGAAAAGGAGAAAATCATTTTGTTCAAAGATATGCAACTTCAATGTAAGTGTTTATTTTTTATATATGCCGCATCTTTCTCACCTTTTTTACCCCTGACCTGTTTTCATGCCTGATAATTGAAGTAATCCATGTGACTCCAGTGGATTAAGCACAAGTTTATGAAGTGAGAGCTTTGTATGCACAAAAAAAAAAACGTGAATGTGCGTTGAAGATTGATAGATTAATATTTTGTAAATATTTGTATTTTTGCACTAAGCACTCACATCACTTCATAAACTTAAGGGTTAAACCACTGGAGTCACATGGATAACTTCTATGATGTCTTTATTAAATTTCTGGGGCTTGAAAGTGGTAGTTGCATAGGCTGTCAATGGATGGACAAAAAGCTCTCAGATTTCATTAAAAATATCTTAATTTGTGTTCCAAAGATGAATTAATGTCTTACAGGTTTGGAACGACATGAGGGTGAGTACTGACAAATTTCATTTTTGGGTGAACTTACCCTTTAAATTCTGTTTGAGAAATGCTTTTTAATATTATTCGTTGAGATTTGTTATGAATAGTGGCCTGATATTTTGTGGTTTGCTTGTCAACAGTTTTCTCATTTCATTCACTTTATGAGGTTGTACATACTCGCATACTCCATACTTGTATTGTTTTATCGAACAGACAAAATATTGTTTTGAGCAAATGATTTTCATGTGTAATGTTCATTAAATGGGTTTTTTGTTTTTAATTATATTGCACTTAATTCAAGCTGATGTTAATGTCATCACACTGACATTTGTTTATTCTCACACATGCTTGACATTTATATCAGCAGCCTGTATCCTGTTGCTTTAATGTTTGTTTTTTTTCAAACAGCAGTTAATTCTGTCATAGGCCTACTAATTTATACTAAGATATACTTGTCAGACAATTAAATGAATTCATATTTTTGTGAATGTTATAATAAATGTTAAAGTTATGGTTTATTTGTGCTCAGTTATTCCAGAATTTGTTTTAACAAAAAAGCTTTTGTCATGTTAAATTGTGTTGAAGTTGACTTAACGCATAATGAAGTTGACTTAACTCATAATTTTAAGGCAACCGTGTAAACTTCTTAGTTAATTGTTACAACAAATTATATGTAGTTAAGTTGAAGTTGACTTAACTCATAATGAAGTTGACTTAACTCATAATTTTAAGGCAACCGTGTAAACTTCTTAGTTAATTGTTACAACAAACTATATGTAGTTAAGTTGAAGTTGACTTAACTCATAATGAAGTTGACTTAACTCATAATTTTAAGGCAACCGTGTAAACTTCTTAGTTAATTGTTACAACAAACTATATGTAGTTAAGATTACATTGAGTTAACTTAAAATAGTTTGTTCATACAATATTGAATTAAGTTGAGTGAATTTAAATTTGTAAGTTAACTTAATCCCTTTGATTGCTTGAATAAGTTGATACAATATTTAATCCTAAGTTATGACAACAACAAAAAACGTTAAGTTAAAAAATAATCTTTGATTCAAATAACAAAATAATAGTTGAAACAACAAAATCACTTGTAAAAACTCACATTTTTAGTTTCAATGAACTCAAAATTTTAAGGCAACCAGGTAACTTACTTTTTTTAGTCAAACTAACAAATCATTTTTTACAGTGTAGATAATTAAACAAAAAGTAGTCAAAACACATCTAACAGAACATAGCCTAAGTTGTTTATTTTTAACAACATTGTGTTCTTATTTTGTTTAATTAACGAAATGTCAATCTTCATCTTTATAACAGAAGATACAATACAAAAATCTTCAAGATACAGCCATATACAATCTTCACATGAATAACGGATTGTCACCTTATAAACAGTCCTTTGTGTGGTGGAATAAGCAATGCTATATAGAAATGTTACCGGTATAATTTAAACTTTATTTTATTATTTTATTTGTTCATGAACTAATTATGCTAACTCAACTAATTTAATGTAAAGAGCTTGATAAAATTACTAATTAAATAATGTCAAATATTAAATGTAGGCTATTGATTAGAGTTGCCATAGACTAACGGATTTTTCTAGACTAGTAGTAATTTATTTCAGCAATTAGGACTAATCACACGTTTATATTCAATCCTGGGTGTATATATGGCTATTCCGCGCTCAAGCGCATAAAACTTGCTGCAAAGCACCGGCAAAAGTAGGCTAATAAATGCGCCTTTCATACGGACAGGATCACATAATCAGATGGTAGCCTACCGTATTTGCTTTCGATTGGATTTTTTTTCGTTGGTGGACATTTTTATTTTATTTATAAACTTTATATAGATAGTTATATTTCTCATGTCTGTGAGGCTAACTGTTTTTCGGTTCATTTTTTAGATGCGCTCCAATTCACAGAGATCAAGAAAGCGCGTTCGTTTTCTTTTATTTTACAAAAGCACAACGTTTTCTTGTTGTTGAGAGTTTACACAAATAAAGTTGCGACTGATGTATTATTCTTTTCTGTATGACCAGAAATGGAGTATTTAAGTTGTTTCCACTGTTGATAGGAAAATGCGAGTGATGGCACCGGCGCGTCCATGTGTGCCATGCAGTGCGCGCTCCACAGTCCGCACAAACACTCGAATATGCGCTTAATAATAGCGAACATTTATCTACGTTAGAGCGAGCGGCCATGCCAGACTGATAAGTCCTTCATGTTTAACAAATCAAATTCTGTTGCATTTTATTGCGCCAGTTTGAAAAGGGCGGCTGAAACACTCTACAGATAAACGCCAAATGCTGTTTTTTTCTTTCTTTAAACAAATTCGTTTAGTCTTTAAAATAAATATTGTTTGTGGGCTAATTAATGCCACACTAATTTGTTTATTTTATTGGCTACTTTTATTTTTCATTTTTGTTTTGCATTGAATACCATTTAAAGGATTTTCTGTGCACCGCAATGCCATCCTCCCATAGAAAGAAACGTTAAGAGCCACCTTTATTTTCTTTATAATAAAGGGTTTCTATCGGAAAACGCTTAACGTGTAATTAAATGCATTGCGTTCATATTCTGGGCTCATCTGCTTTTCTGTAGGATAGTATGGTTTATTAATAAGGTGTGTACAGCATTTGATCTGTATCACTGAAGTAGCCTATTAAGCCACATTAAGCTTTTTCTTTATGCTTAGCCTAATATGCAATTAAACCTATTTTTTACAGTCTATGAATTAAACACAATGTTCGTATTCTGGGCTCATCTGCTATTAATAAGGTGTGTACAGAATTTGATCTTTTAACATGAATGTCCGTTGGGGGCTGCTATTTCTTCAGCTTTTTGAACGTATGATAAAGACATGATTGGCTATCAATTTTATGTGGATAAAGGCATATTTTGTACATGACTACACACGTCCTTATAAGGCCAAGAAAATGTGTCGTTTTAATGAAATAAGATCTCGTTATTACGAGAAAAATATGTCGTTAAAACGACATAAGATCTCGTTATTACGACATAATTGAGTGGAAAAAAATATATGTATGTGGCAGCAATGCGTCACCGTAGTTTTTCATAAACTTCGATTTAAGAATAAAGAATTTTCCAAGCAAAATGATTAAGTCGACTATATATTGTACAGAGAAATTTGAGTCAGAAAAGTAAAAGAAGATATCAAAATTAGATAAATGTAGGCTATGTTTGAGCCAAGTTGTTGAAACATTGTTGTTGCCATTAATGAAACATTGTAGGCTATATCATTCCACAGAGAAGAGCTATGTGAGCAATTATAGAATAAATGGTCTAACGTTTCCGTTTCCATAAAGCAAAAGCTGCATTTTTCGTCTACGGTATGGCTATAAATTTAGAGATAATCTTGTTACAGGGGTAATACATTATATTTCTTTTAATTTGTTTGTAATTAAAAATGTATGTGGGTTACTCCATGCTCTATTCCAATTAATATTTTCATACAAGGGGGACCATTTGTATCTGGAGGCAGGGATAGATTTTGCAAATAAAAGATTTTTATTACTTTGTTGTTAACTTTTCTGTCTAGAAAAGATAGACCATTTATTGAAACACTGCTGTAGAAAGACCAACAAGTTAGAGCCTGTTTATGGAATATTCACTTCTTTTTTTTTATTAAATCCAAGCAATTGGGTGATGACAAATTTAAAATTAAGAGGCTTTAATATTAAACAAAAATTCACTTTAAAGAAAAGCTTCCTACAAAACAAAACAAAAATCATGTCTCCCGATATAGCCTATTGCAAATCCAATCTTACTCATGCTATTCACTTTTCGTTATCAACATCGGAAAAATAACATTAGATTGGGACGACGTGTGTATCAGGCGTCTTATTAGGCGACGTACTGAGGGACGACGTGTGTATCAGGCGTCTTATTAGGCGACGTACTGAGGGACGACGTGTGTATCAGGCGTCTTATTAGGCGACGTGCCTGGTTCAGACGTTATGATTTTTTATACATTTCTCACGTACGCCGTCGCCACGTCGCCGTAAGGTATACGTTACTACTGTGACGCCGCCGTGACGTCGCCGCCGGTCTGTCGTCTGACGTCTCTATCAATCCCATTCAAAAATAGACACGGACTGACGGCGACGGAAGGGTAGACTGCTCCTTCGCCTTCTTCAGGGTAGACTTAGAAAAGGCATTATCCGCTCGCCATACTACATTCCGACTGGTTGCCGCCGAACTGCGTCATAGCTTATTACCATAAAGTTGACTTGATTTCAACTCTTCTCGCCGCTCTCGCCGTCCAAGACGCCGCCGGCTCTCATTGAAAATGAATGGCTTCCGGCCACTTTGACGCTCTCGCCGCCGGCGGTGTGAACGCACAGTAAGTCAGCATGTTAAATAAAGTACTTAAATGGAATAATTTTGAGAGGGGGTAAAATCTTTGCGTGGCAGGGGGAGCTGCCACTCGACCAGTCACGGATATATGCGCCTGCCACTCGACCAGTCACAGATATATGCGCCTGCCACTGCTTTATATGCGCCGGCCACTCGACCAGTCACAGATATATGCGCCTGCCACTGCTTTATATGCGCCGGCCACTCGACCAGTCACGGATATATGCGCCGGCCACTCGAACTTACACAATATGTAAGGTTTAAAAAAACAATCAAATGCAGCGCGCGTCTCGTGGATCGCGCCGGCCAGACCAGCCACACAATCTCTCACTGTTTACATCTATCAGACACTCCTAATGATACACAAAAGCACACATAGTGCAATACATATCTTATTTACCTATTTCTCATCTTATCTGTTTTTTTTATTTGCACTTTTTCCCGTATGGGAGCGCGCTCGTGGCTAAGCGATTCAACGAAGCGTCGCACCAGCCACACGATCTCTCGCTGTTTACGGCCACTACCAGCCACGCGATCTCTCACTGTTTAACATCTTTCAGGCACTCCTAATGATACACGAGAGCACAAAGACAGTGCAATACATATCTTATTTACCTATTTCTCAACTAAATCTTATTTTTTATTCGCTCTTTTTACCCGTATATGGGAGTGCGCGGTCGTGGCTCTGTTAGCGTCGCGCCGGCCATACCAGCCACACCAGCCACACAATCTCTCACTGTTTACATCTATCAGACACCCTTAATGATACACAAAAGCACACATACAGTGCAATACATATCTTATTTACCTATTTCTCATCTTATCTGTTTTTTTATTTGCTCTTTTTCCCCGTAAGGGAGCGCGCTCGTGGCTAAGCGAAGCGTCGCACCAGCCACACGATCTCTCGCTGTTTACGGCCACTACCAGCCACACAATCTCTCACTGTTTACATCTATCAGACACCCCTAATGATACACAAAAGCACACATACAGTGCAATACATATCTTATTTACCTATTTCTCATCTTATCTGTTTTTTTATTTGCTCTTTTTACCCGTAAGGGAGCGCGCTCGTGGCTAAGCGAAGCGTCGCACCAGCCACACGATCTCTCGCTGTTTACGGCCACTACCAGCCACACGATCTCTCACTGTTTACATCTTTCAGACACTCCTAATGATACACGAGAGCACAAAGACAGTGCAATACATATCTTATTTACCTATTTCTCAACTAAATCTTATTTTTTATTCGCTCTTTTTACCCGTATATGGGAGTGCGTGGCTCTGTTAGCTTCGCGCCGGTGTTGTGCCGAATTTCGACCCCCTGCCAAATTATTACTCCCCTCGTTGAAGTCAGTACCGATTGCCTAATCCTAACCCCACCCCTAATCCTAACCCCTCCCCCACAACTAATCCTAAACCTACCAATACTAGGGGGGTAATAATTTGGCAGGAGTCAAAATTCGGCACGACACCTGTCACACCAGCCACACAATCTCTCACTGTTTACATTTATCAGACACCCCTAATGATACACAAAAGCACACATACAGTGCAATACATATTTTATTTACCTATTTCTCATCTTATCTGTTTTTTTTTTTTTTTTTTGCTCTTTTTACCCGTAAGGGAGCGCGCTCGTGGCTAAGCGAAGCGTCGCACCAGCCACACGATCTCTCGCTGTTTACGGCCACTACCAGCCACGCGATCTCTCACTGTTTACATCTTTCAGACACTCCTAATGATACACGAGAGCACAAAGACAGTGCAATACATATCTTATTTACCTATTTCTCAACTAAATCTTAAACTTTATTTATTCGCTCTTTTTACCCGTAGGCCTATATGGGAGTGCGCGCTCGTTGCTCTATTAGCTTTGCGCCAGCCACACAATCTCTCACTGTTGTTTACATCTATCAGACACTCCTAATGATACACAAAAGCACACATACAGTGCAATACATATCTTATTTGCCCATTTCTCATCTTATCTGTTTTTTTATTTGCTCTTTTTACCCATATGGGAGCGCGCTCGTGGCTAAGCGAATAAGCGTCGCACCAGCCACACGATCTCTCGCTGCATGTTTGCGGCCACTACCAGCCACACGATCTCTTACTGTTTACATCTTTCAGACACTCCTAATGATACACAAAAGCACACATACAGTCATGGGCGTCATTGGTTTGAAATGTGCTGGGGACAGAGACGCATTCGGAAGTGCATTTTCAGAAGTGCTGGGTACAATGACGCATTCATTTTTTTTCTCTCTTTCGCGCAGGTTATGTTTTGGAAGACGATGTCCTGTAGCTCAGGCACGGCCCCACTTTTCAACAAGCCCACCCAAAAGTAAAAAAAAAAAAAAAACTTTTACTATATTCTAATTTTGTCAATAATTATAAAAAAATCGCCAATAAGCTCATAATTTGTGCTAAAATAGTGTTTAGTTTTAAAAACCATTTTAAAAAGCTGGTTATATTTTGATGTTTCTGTGCAAGTTCAGCAGACAGTGAGGTTCGGGTTTGTTCCGATCAGAGCTCCTGAGTGGAGAGCGCATTTCTGAATATTCCGCTCCGCTCGTCCACTTCGTAAAAGTAATGATTATGAATGATTGTTAATAGGCTATATCTTCATTAACTACAGATATAATTAACAGAACATCTAACAGAACATAGCCTAATTTGTTTATTTTTTTTACACCTTGTGTTCTTATTTTGTTTAACGAAATGTCAATCTTCGTGTTTATAAACACGAATTATTTCTGTTATAAATAACAGAAGATACAATACAATACAAAAATATTCAAGATGTATAACGGATTGTCACCTTATAAACAGTCCTTTTTTAATGGAATAATACACCCTTATAATAAAGAAAAAGCTTCAGTGATAAAGAATATGAACGCAATGCATTTAATTATACATTAAGCGTTTTCCTTTTATAGAAACCCTTTATTATAAAGAAAATAGGTGGCTCTTAACGTGTCTTTCTATGGGAGGATGGCATAGCGGTGCATAGCAAATATTCAATGCATTCAATGAAAATATTCAATGGTATTCAAAGAAACAAATAAAATAAATAAATTATTGTGGCATTAATTAGCCCATAAACAATATTTATTTTAAAGCCTAAACAAATTTGTTTAAAGAAAAACACCAGCGTTTGGCGTTTATCTGTATAGGCTAAGTGTTTCAGTCGCCCTTTTCAAACTGCCGCAATAAAATGCAACAGAATTTGATTAGTTAAACATGAAGAGGATTATCCGTCTGGCATGGCCGCTCGCTCTAACGTTAACCTAGATAAATGTTTGCTATTATGAAGCGCATATCCAAGTGTTTGTGCGGAGTGTGGAGCGCGCACTATGACATGGATAGAGGCGCCGGTGCCATCACTCGCATTTTCCTATCAACAGTGGAAACAACTTAAAATACTCCATTTCTGATCATACAGAATATAATAATACATCAGTCGCAACTACTTTTATTTGTGTAAACTCACAACAACAAGAAAACGGTGTGCCTTCTGTAAAAAAAAAAAAAAAAAAACGAACAGGGCGCGCTTTCATGATCTCTGTTAATTGGAGCGCGCCTCAAAAATGAACTGACAAACAGTGTATAGACAAGCCTCACAGACATGAGAAATATAACTATAAAGTTACTGAAAAAAAATGTCCACCAAAGAAAAAAAATCCAAACGAAAGCAAATACGGTAGCTACCATCTGATTATGTAATCCTGTCCGTATGAAAGGCGCATCTAGGCTACATTACAGCGGAGATGTGGAGATATGTATGCAGGCAGCCTACACTGATTTAGAAAAGACTAGTTCATTAATAAACAATTAAAATGCATCGTTATTTTAAAACGACATAAGATCTCGTTATTAGACATAGTATGTGGCAGCAATGCGTCACCGTATGATTCTGCTATATTTAGCCTACTTTTTATAGCTATATTAAATCCAGGCAATTGGTTCATGAAACATTGATTAAAATTAAGATATAATTAATACAAAACGAAATTCACTTTAAAGAAAGGCAGCTGTTCTGTTTGAGGTCTCTGTGAAAGTTTTAAAGCAGTCTTTTAGTGCCGCTTTCAGAGCGCTGCACGTCCGTAACCATAAACTGACACGTTGTTTTTTCCCTCATGCGAACACGGAAAATAAAATAAAATAAATATTATAGTGTTTTTTTGTTGGGTCAGACAATGATTACCAAATTTCTCTCTCATATTGCTCCACATAACCACTGAAAACGGTGAAGAAAATCGAACCAAAAGTCAAATTAATATGGACGGAAGTTAAGTGGTGGGTACAAAATGACTCATGACGAAATCTGGTGGGTACGCGTCCCACTGTACTGTGCACTGTATGTGTGTTTTTGTGTATCATTAGGGGTGTCTGATAGATGTAAACAGTGAGAGATTGTGTGGCTGGTAGTGGCCGTAAACAGCGAGAGATCGTGGCTGGCGCGACGCTTCGCTTAGCCACGAGCGCGCTCCCATACGGGTAAAAAGAGCAAATAAAAAAAACAGATAAGATGAGAAATAGGTAAATAAGATATGTATTGCACTGTATGTGTGCTTTTGTGTATCATTAGGAGTGTCTGATAGATGTAAACAGTGAGAGATCGTGTGGCTGGTAGTGGCCGTAAACAGCGAGAGATCGTGTGGCTGGTGCAACGCTTCGCTTCGCTTAGCCAGTAGCCACGAGCGCGCTCCCATACGGGTAAAAAGAGCAAATAAAAAAACAGATAAGATGAGAAATAGGCAAATAAGATATGTATTGCACTTTATGTGTGCTTTTGTGTATCATTAGGAGTGTCTGATAGATGTAGGCCTAAACAGTGAGAGATTGCGTGGCTGGTGTGGCTGGTATGGCCGGCGCGACGCTAACAGAGCCACGACCGCGCACTCCCATATACGGGTAAAAAGAGCGAATAAAAATAAGATTTAGTTGAGAAACAGGTAAATAAGATATGTATTGCACTGTCTTTGTGCTCTCCTGTATCATTAGGAGTGTCTGAAAGATGTAAACAGTGAGAGATCGTGTGGCTGGTAGTGGACGTAAACAGCGAGAGATCGTGTGGCTGGTGCGACGCTTCGCCACGAGCGCGCTCCCATACGGGTAAAAAGAGCAAATAAAAAAACAGATAAGATGAGAAATAGGTAAATAAGATATGTATTGCACTGTATGTGTACTTTTGTGTATCATTAGGAGAGTCTGATAGATGTAAACAGTGAGAGATTGTGTGGCTGGTCTGGCCGGCGCGATCCACGAGACGCGCGCTGCATTTGATTGTTTTTTTAAACCTTACATATTGTGTAAGTTCGAGTGGCCGGCGCATATATCCGTGACTGGTCGAGTGGCCGGCGCATATAAAGCAGTGGCAGGCGCATCTCCGTGACTGGTCGAGTGGCCGGCGCATATAAAGCAGTGGCAGGCGCGTATATCCGTGACTGGTCGAGTGGCCGGCGCATATAAAGCAGTGGCAGGCGCATATATGCAGTGGCAGGCGCGTACATCCGTGACTGGTCGAGTGGCTGGCGCATATAAAGCAGTGGCAGGCGCATATATCCGTGACTGGTCGAGTGGCAGCTCCCCCTGCCACGCAAAGATTTTACCCCTACAGATAATTTTTGTGCTGCAAGTGCTTCTGTGCTGTCAGGCTATTTGAGAATGTGCTGTCTGTATGTCTTTGTAACAATAGTGAAAGGAAACTTGTATAATCCTTATCTGACACAATAGCAGGTTCAGAACACGTTTTGTACTTTGTTTTTAAATATACCACTTGTGTATTTTAAAGATCGTAAAACAGACCCTTTTGTCAGAGTCACAAATGGTGATGTTTCCTGTCAGGAAATACTATATTTGACCTATGTCACCATGCAAGTGCACTGGTGTGATGAGCCTCGACAAGGAAATCTTTTTTTCATCTTGGTGGGCATAAGCCTCACAGCAACAAATGTGCTGAGCTTTATGAAAAACACCCTTTTCCTGTATTTCACTTTTCTAATTTTTATTTTTCTCTTCTTGGAAGTAGGATATTTTCCCAGTCCTCTACAGAGGACTTCTAAGAAGGTAAGAATGAAAAAAACGCTTTAGAAGAAGTGAGAGGAAGAAATATAAATTTATTTAAGAAAACTGAAATGTAAGTGGTAAACTAGAGTTGAGCAATGCTGTACAGAATGCTGGAAATTCATTAATTTTAACCATTATTAGCATGTAATTTTGGATTTTGTCTTTGTATTGACCAAGGAACATGAAAGCACAGCTGTTACTTCATTTACTTTTCCAAGGTACAGTGTCTGTTTTTTCTGTTATATTCTGTTATATTTATTAATATAATTTAACAGAAATGTACATGAATTGAAATGTACAGTACATAAATCAGGTTTCTCAGGTTAGTCTTCTCAGTACACTCAAATACCACATTCACAAAATGTTACACACACAGGGAAAACGTTTGTCAAAATCAAAATTATAGCCTACTTCTGATTCAAACTCAGTCATTCATTTTTTTTCAGGAATAAAATTATTTGAAGCTATAAGGCAGTCACTAATATCCTCAATTCAATCAATAGTTTCAACAAGCCAATGTGCAGAAGCGTTAGCCTGTGCAAAGTAAATAGTGTCTGTGTGACATTTCGAGGGTAGGAGATACATGTGCCTACAAGGTGGGGATATCAAAGGAATACAAACCAAGATATAGGCTTCCCAAAAACTACAAAACCCAGGTCACGTACTAAATACAAACAAAAATTATGTCAAGTACTATGGCTAAAAACAAACTCTAGGGCTTTTCACACTGTGTTTCATATCTGTAACATATAAGGCCCTTACACAACACAGTTTTCAACTAAAAATGTAAAACTTTGTATGGGTTTTGGCCGTTCATTTACACGACAACAGCGTTTTGGGTGGCTGAAAACGCAAACTTTTGAAAACGGTCTCCGTGTGAACAACAAAAATGCAAATCTCATGCACATGCGTACGTGTTCAGTCTAAAGTGTTTCATCGTCATCTAATGGCCTGGCAGCAGAATTCAGCGTTTTTAGTAATTTTTGTGGATTTTTCATTAATAAAAGTGGATTTCTGCACTTTTATTAATCTTCATGTCTCAATAGCTGATCGACTTTGAGTGAACTTTTGTATTTGATGTGAGATGGGGGTGAAAACCAAAATGTTTCCAGTAGACAAACCACACGTAGCTGAAATGTCTCAGTTATAGTGGTAATCAAATGTTATCTAGGCTAAACGTCTTGCAGATGGGGGCCGTTTCTTTCTTGTGCATTGTATTGAGATCAACAACTTTCTGACACGTATGGGTGTGAAACCATTACAGCTAGAGTCTGCTCAGATGTGACATACCATGAAAGAGCAACTTAGCCCTGTTCCGATAAGCAACTACATAAGAGGGAGATCAACTTCTGTAGAGGTCAGTCTATACCTTGGACTTGACCTCGCTCCTTTGGCAACCTGTCTTTTCAAAGACAGATCTCTCAACCATTTTACTTTTCTTTAGGCAAGAATATTATACTCAGAGTGTGACTTATATTTTAACTAGAAATATTAGAAGTGATTTAAATTTTTCATGTTATGTTTCTTTATTAAACTTTTAATCCTGATTATGGATGAATTACTATTTCTCATTTATTATTTGATTGTCTGCTGTTAAGAAATAAGATTTAATCATCTGACTGGATCTCCTCCTTGCATCAGTGGTGCCAGACATGTTCAGTGTTAAATGAAGTGCTGCTTTGGACACTCACAGAAACACAGCCTATTGTATAAACAGTAGGTTCAGCATTTGAGGGGCATTTGAAAAATATTAAATAGTGACAGAAAACACAACAATATATATTATGATCATGGACATGCTGGAGCCTTTACATTAACATGTTGTGTGTAGTGTTCGGCCAATCGATGACACTCCAAATATGCGAAGGGTGTTAACCCAATGTGAACATGAAGAAAGATAACCAAGGGTTTAGAATGACCCAGGGTTAACTATTTCAAGTGTGGAAAAATAAGTGTGGCTTTTATGTGGATTTTTTATTTGTAATCACATTTCTAAACTGCTGCTAAGCTAATTTCTTTTTACACTGACTCACTTAAGCTAAAGTAGCACTTTTATGTCAGTGATAGACCTTTTCAGGGTCAGAAGGAAGCTACAACATTATTGTCAGACACTAGTGAATAAACATGTAGTCAATTTTATTGACAGCCAACCTGAGTAAACAGGATGCCTGCAAGATTAGAGAAGGATGTTTGACATGTCGATACCATTTTGTGACTGGCCCCAGTTAAATGATAAGCAATGTTTTTCTTTTGCAAGGAAATTAATTAGAGATCACAATAGAAGAACGTTTATGTTGCGATCAAAAGACAATTTAGAAGTGATCACGAAAAAAAATCCCAATTGATTCTTATAGATAATTTTGTTGAAATCATAGTGTGAATCCATTAAAATAATGGAAACAGATTCTATTTTGCCTTGTTGATGTCAAATTTAGCGAATCAGTAACTTTCTCATACAATTCATCTCTTTTTATCCAAAGGTCAAATTAGCAATGAGACGATTTAAAAATCATAACCAAACATACAATAAGCCATACATATTTATACTAAAAGTTTACATCACTCACAAAAGGCTGAATCTACTGACACTTGTTCAAACTAAGTGCACTAGTGTAGTGTACAGTGTACACAGTGATCAGTGTACTATTACTAACAGAAAACAATATGAGTGAAATTAAATGCTGAAAAATGCCAGCTTAAATTAACACACCGCCATTAGGCTAATGGCTCCCACTTTTTTCCCACAGGTGTTCTGCTGTTTGATACTTTAGCATGGGAAGTGAAAATGCCGAAAAACATTCATGGTCTCCAAGGTTCCTGTCTGGTTATACCATGTTCTTTCTCTTACACATCAAACCCACCCAAAGACCCACGTAGAGTTGTGTGGTATCAGTGGGTCTCTAAAGGTTATCCTTTAGTTTATGATCCGTGGAATCCACATGATGTCATTGAGAAGTTTAGACGAAAAACTGATTTATATGGGGACTCAAGTTGGGATTGCAGTCTGCTGATCAAAAACCTGGAAAAGTCCCACAATGGAGAGATATTGTATGCATGGATTGACCCTGAAAATGTTGGATGGCGCACCTTTGCATTTTATGATGTCACCTCCACAATAGTAGTTGATGGTATGTAAATACTTTGGTCTTCAAATTTGCCTGACTCTTGATCTGGTTATGAGAGTGTGTTGATTAATTATGATATTTCCACTATTTGAAGCAAGTCCACTGCAGCCGAGCATCAATATTTATGGAGGTGAAAGGACGGGTGACACCATCACAGTAGCATGTTCGACTTTCCACACGTGTCCATACAGCAAACCAGACATCATTCTGAGTGGTACTGAAGGAACTGATCAATTAGACAGTGATCATCTTAAGGACGGCCTGTGGAAAATCACTCTGACACGCACAGGTGTCGTAAAAGCAGAAAATGTTACTATCAGGTGTTCTGTAACACATCATGGTGGCAAAACAGTGACAACTACAAGCGACAAAAGTGCCAAATGTGAGTAAACACACATGTAAACTGCTTTGTGTGCTATTAGGTTCACTTTAAATGACCTATTATAAGATTTCAGTTCAATTTCAGGTGTTCATGATAAAATAACGATTGAGCCTGAACTGGCAGATGTCACAGAGGGCGTCGCAAAGAACTTCACTTGTTCCGTCTATCACTCCTGCCAGAGAGAGACTCCAACCATCACATGGAACTATGAGAACATGACGGTCTCAAATGACAGCAAAACACTCTCTGGTTTAGATCGGGTCACCTATTCCAACATAACCTTTCTGGGTTCAAAAGAAGACCATGGGAAGAAATTGATTTGCACTGTAGAATTTTCTGGAAAAGACTTTACGGCTTCTGTTGTTTTACATGTGCAACGTGAGTGATATTTTTTGCATCTTGTATGATGTGTGTGATCTCTCATGTCTTATGTCATATTATTTTCTTACGCTCTAAAACTTGTGCATCAAATCCAGAATAGAAGCATGCGCTTTGTTTTTCCCTTTAGCTCCTGCTTACATCATTGCCTTGCCTTTTAGTTATGATATTTTCAGTTGTATGCTAATAATAATGTTTAATCCTTTTAGCCCCTTTCATTAATGAGGCAGACCCATTCCTTACTGAACTGAAGACTATTGGTCTGTACATCCTGGCACCTTCACTTGTGTTCCTCCTTGCTTGCATAATTGCTGGAGTCATCATATTCAAGAAGAAACAAAGGTAACTCTTTATATATGTTAATTCAGACCAGAGATTCCCAAAGGCCAGGTTCACACAGAAGAAGAATACAGTTGTAAGTTTTGTATTTGAGTCCTTAATACAGTTACGTTCACACACAATTGATAATGGGTTCTAAGTGACAACCGCATTCTATAACCGAACGCAGACCCGTAAATTTTCGCATTCTCGTTAAACACGTGTTGTGTGAACAGAATGGATCCAGACTTGACAACTAGTTGTCTGTCATGTCATACAGTGTGAGAGAGACGCTCTGCGCTGCAAAAATACATCTCCCATGTGTTGTGGGTTTTCTGTATAACTTGTGTGTCATCTGAAGGTTTTAGATCCAGTCTTTGCTCTCCACTGGAGCTGCTCCCGTCAGTTTTGTGATCTACGTGCAAGGCAAATGCTCTCCACCCGGATATAAACGTTGATTAATACATATTTGACGGATTAACTCTCGGCTTGATTGGACTCTTGTCGTATAAAAAGTGATTTGTAGTTTTATGGATGACACCATCTTTGATATTACTTTGATCACTGTCGCTGTGGTTAATGATAAGAGAATAGCAGAACCTGAGGTGAGCCAGTTTGTCTTTAAATTGAGCGTATGGCAGTAATGTGTCCAACTAAAACATGTACATAAATTGCAGGATGTGGTCCATCCTTGGGAATAACCACTTTGAATAAAAAATAAACTGCTTAAACTGCCCCCAATGAGGGGTAAATTGAGCCTATGGAAAGAATAAGTTTGAGCCACATGGGGGTAGATTGTGTCATTGATTATGCTGAAGTAAAACTGAACATTTTCACCTCATTCAATATCAAATGACTTCTTAAAATCTGTGTGTGAGCCTGGCCATTCATCATGTTTCCTCGCCTGTGGCTCCAGATGCTGGGTGAGGATCCAGCTCCCCATGACCCTAATAAGAATAAAGTGGTTTGAATAATGGAATGGATGGATGGATGACTTCTTAAAAGTATTATCTAAAGCTAAAGTCTACGACTTTAAAGACCTCCTTCAACAAGGCTTATTAGAACAAAATAAAAGTTCAATTTGAATTACAGATTACAAATACAAATTACAAAAATTGTCATTTTTGGGTGAACTAACCCTTTAAGTCACATATAAAAATGTCTTCATTTCATTACATTAGATCAAACTAAGGAGCATTTTCAAACCAAGTTTTTTTTAAACTATCTTTCAAATTTGAACCTAACAAACTTTTTGTGAAATGTTTGATTGAAAAGTGTGCTTGTACTATATTTCTTGTGCTATATTTGTGATGTATAATCAATACCACTTGTTGTGATATTTTGTTAAACAATGCAAATATATTACATTTTTAATTGTGGTTCAAGTGTTTCAATCTGAATTTGATACATTTGGTTTGCATGAAGATGATATTCAAAGACTTGTGTCTTTCTCATACATTTCCAGGATATGACAAGTTTATAACCTCAAACTTTTTTTAAGCCGTGTTGTTGGCAAATGCTAATGAGTTATTCTGAGAACAAAGTTGATGAGTCATCAACTTTGTTCTCAATGATGACCTCTAATAAGTTGTCATATCAGTTACCATATTTGGATTTGTATATGTTCATTGGACTATATACAGCAAGCAGGGCTTATCTGTACAATATAATGTTTTGCATTCACTCTCTTGCTCTTTTGCTGCTTGGTTAGATGGTCTTTAATCATTTTATTTTCTCTACCTTCTTTAAAAACATGTATCATGTAACAGTTCTAAATCATTTTGAAAATTCACATTGATATGCTGCAGTGGTGTTTATCACTTTTAGTCAACATGCAGCAAGTAGAGTAATGAAAAGCATTTAACTGGAGGTCAAATCAAATAGGAAATAAAATAAAGAATAGAAATAAAAAAGGGCAAAAGTTCATGAAAAAAGTTTGACATAACATCTGTGCCCAGGTCAAAAGATGCATGTGCGGTGTCAGGAACCAAGCCTTTCTCCAAACCTCGTATGCCATCACCAAAGAGGTACAGTACACTTGTACCCATAGAAGTATCTGAAACTAAGCCTAACTTAAATGCATTGTTAATAAGCAGTAGTAACAAAAAAAGAAGAAGACAATTTTGAGTAATCAAGATATATTTAAGTGGAATAACCAACATTTTTTTTTTTTTTTTCATGCACATCAGTGACCCAAAATCCTATGTGAGTATATTATTTTCACAGTTTTACACAATGGAAAACATATTCTGATCAAATGGCAAATGCTTACTTAAATATGTTATTGATTAATGTCTGGCTCTCTGTTTTCTCTTGAAATATTCCATGAAGAATTATGATTGTGAAGCTGAGTATACCAACATGGAGGAACTCAACATGTATGGAAATATCTGATGAAAATGCTGTACATCAAAGAACTAAAATGGGCTCAATACTGTTTTTTCAAAAGACTGACATAAAAGCTAAAATAGGAGTTTTTCACATATTTTGATTTTTTGACTGTAAAATTTTAAAACAATGTGCTATCTTGGTGTGTAAGGTCTCATATTTTTCAGAAGAAAGATAGCTATAATCAAACATTTGTCATGCATATTAAGTAGCATCAAGATTAGTTTGTCTTCATTATTTCCTGTGTTTCCTTTGTTACTATGTATGTTTTCATTGGTTGTCATGGTGATTCATTTGTTGCCCTCAGTTATTTCAGTTCTTTTAATGTTGAATGTACATTAGCACACTGTTTCCTTTATTTCTCATTATAGGATATCACACTTTTGTTTTATTTAATTAAATGTTTAAGCTGTATTAGATCATTTTGCCTCGCCTCATCTTCACCTGCCTGTACATGGCACTCTGATGTATCATTATGAATTGCATATATATAAATTATGCTAATAAAAAAAAGCGTTTTTCTTCCGCTTGTGTACCTAACTATTAAATTTGATTAAATCATATAGTTACTTCCAGTTGACATACCATTTGTTGCTTTGGTTGTCTTTATTTTATTTGTTTCTGTCTTGTTTTTTCACCTTTCACTCCTTGCTTGTAATGTGCTGCTCACTGCAGAGCCAAATGCCTTTCTCAAAAGCACTGTGAGCTAAGACCATCATACTAGAGACCACAAGCTCCACCCATTAGCTCCAGAGAGGAGCAGCTGGACGTCAAGCTCCACCCATTAGATCCAGAGAGGAGCAGCTAGACATCAAGCTCCACCCATTGGATCCAGAGAGGGGCAGCTGGTCGTCAAGCTCCACCCATTACATCCAGAGAGGTGGGGCTGTATGTCAAGCTCCACCCATTACATCCAGAGAGGTGGAGCTGGATGTCAAGTTCCACCGATTGGCTCTGCATTGAGCAGCTTCGCAATACATGCGACTGCTGTGCTTGGAGGGGGAGCTCTTCAGGATATTGTATATTTATTTAACCTGTTGTCCTGGGACATTTGCTGCAGAGTTTGAATTATTATTTTTATAGTGTCTTTATATGATATTTATAATAATATAATAATTCATTACATTTATATAGCACTTTTCTCTGTACTCAAAGCGCTTTACAGAGAAGGGGGGAATCTCCTCAACCACCATTTATTTATTTAAATATCACAAAAAATAGTACATTTCACTAAGCAATAATGCATATGCATGAAGTTTCATGTTAAATGCATCACACTGCAGAACAATTATTTGCTTCTCATATAATAAACCTGTGATGTCATCCCTTCTTGAATTCATTCAGCCTGGGAGACTTTTTCTTTTATTCAAACAAGTAATTTATGCATACACAGTTTTATGCAACCAGTTGTTCTCAGCAAAGCTAAAGTTCAACAATATGGTAAATGTTAAGCATGTGCTTTTCAGTGGCAAACATGTTTCATAAAAGTAGATAGCTATATTGTTACTTTTCACAGTATGAAACAATATCCACACTATGTATTGGGGAAATTGAACTCATGAATCCGTTTTCCATACAAGCACAACTGAATTGATCACACAAATATATGGCACATTGAAACAAAGGAATAGTATCTTTAAGCATAATTCGGAATATTTCAATATTATATTAATGCAATGGCAAGTCACACTGAAAAAAAATAAAAACAGGAGTGGAAGGCATTCTTACCACTCTAAGAAAATCATAATTTGTATACAATGGTCTTAATTATAACTTTCAAATAACATAATAACATAATAACTAATACTGTAATTATAATACAGATTAAGGTTTTAATACTTCATTTGGAAACCCCCACTGTTTCTGTTTTTATGGCTGAATATTCAGTTATGTCCTCATCATCAGGGCTTGAACTGCTTAGACGGCTCCTCTGGTTATGTTTGGGTTCTTTAACATCAGGTTTGGCGGAACAAGACACAGTGGAGTAATTCACTTCATCTTCTTCACTGGTATCAGATTCCCAGTCTATATTGGTGAATGGAAGTCTTGAGGCACATGCTGAAGAAACATTCTCATAATCATGATTTTCTGATTGGGAATTCTAGGAAGAGGAATAAATAGTAAAACAAAATGCTCTCAATATACACTATACAGTTGTATAAAAAATTGCTTCACATGCTTTTTGGTGTATGCTTATTGTGAACAGCTGTTCGCTCAGTACATTTAAAGTAATAGAAGATAAATATTTGTTAATGTTCTGACAGCTTACCTGCTTATTTTTTGACACCATGGCATAGACTGCTGAACCTTCAGGTGCTCTAAAAACACAATAATATATTTAACAGCAGCATTGCACTCAGTCACATTTTTAAATTTTATCATCTAAAACATTTTTAAGCTCATCTCATTATCAATTTAAAGATAAGTGTTATTGAATTTGTGGGGGTGCAATTACTTCTGATTTTTACATTTTACATTTACCTTTTTGGCTCATTTTGTCCCTTGAAATCAAGAGTGACGTAGTTTAAGGTAGATGTAGCTGAGTCATTATCTATATTTCCAGGTTTTTGTGGTTTTGGGGAACGTTTTCCCTGTAAGAATAAAAAGACATCTTTCTAAGCGTGAAAATGTCAGTTGTTTGTTATTTTGATGTTTCAATTACATACTGTTGCATTTAAAAGAAAAAACACTCTCTAACCTGTTTAATTTGTGGCAGTTTAATGGCAGAATACACCGTGTGGATATTAGATTTCGGCCTTAAGAGGAAAAAAGGATTAATTCATTTTATGACAAAAAGTGGACACATTAAAGGGATAGATAGTTCACCCAAAAATGAAAATTTGCTGTTCATTTACTCATCTTCAGGCCATCCAAGATGTAGGTTCTTCAATAGAAATGCAAAGAAGATTTTAGCTGAAACCGTGGTCCTTGGTGATTCATATATTGCAAGTCAGACAAAAAAATACACCTACATCTTGGATGGTCTGAGGGTGAGTACAGTAACAGCAAATTTTCATTTTTGGGTGAACTATTCCTTTAATGTCTCCATCAGTTCTGCAGCTGTTACCTTGGATTCAGGTCATGTGCTCGTGTAGGATCTTGGGAATTGGGTGTTGGATGTGATTGATCAACCCTTCCATGAAATGGATCAGGAATCTCTTCTACTGACAGATTCTCCCGGGTGTTATTTTGTGATCCCTGAGATTTAAAATATTCCAAACAGAACAGACTTTGTCTCTTATTAAACAAACAGATACTATTTTGCATTTTTAAAACAATGCTTAATAAAGTGAGTTCAAGTTAGTAACCCAGTTACTAAAACAAATGTAAGTTAAATAACCAATAAAAGTAAGTTTGCCACTGTAGAAGAGCGTGACAGGAATACTGGGAAAAAACACAATGGATTATCTGCTCCACTTTGCGGATCTAATCTTGCCTTGATGATAGTCCTGCAAAATAATGAGCACAATTATTGGAAGATGATGACTGGACGAAAGAAATAGACCTAAATAACTCTCAAACCAAAATCACCATCTAAAAGGACCACTAATACGAAGACAGACTAATAAATAGTGTAAGCTTATTTTAAGACTATTTTCTTCACTTAAGTAATTAAAAAAGAAGAAGAAATAAATAGGTACCTGCGTATCAGAAAGATGGCCACAGCAATGAGAATCAACAGAATGATTAGTAAGATTATCGGCCAGAGCACCTTAAGAGAGTAACCTAAAATGAGAGAGGTTTGGGGAGATGTCATGATCACATCATTTTCAAAACTCAACCCTGACCATGACTTAATCTAACCTCAAATTCAAAACCTAACCTTGTTAAAGTTTTAAAGTAGTCCAAAATATTGCAGCATTTCGCTTTAATCAGGCATTTAGGATTTGGAGAAAATTATCCTACTCCCTGACCCTGAAGGATATCATTCAAATAACTGTCTTCAGATATCACAACAATCTTTAGCCTACACTGTAAAATAAAAAGTGTCCAGGTCAGCTTAATGCTTAGCTAATCAGAAGGCTTGTGAGGCATTTCTGCCAGACAATAATTTTGCGTGTTCACAGTTCTTATGGACAGCAGAAGCTGAGAGCTCTGGAGCTCTTTAGAACATGTCAATTTTGGGGCAAAAATAAAAAAATACATATATATATGTATTTTCATCACAGCTGTGATTTATTTTCTCACAGTTCTGAGTATACATATCACAACTACGACTTTTTTCTCACTATTGCGAGTGTACATCTCACAGGTCTGGATTTTTTTCTCAGATTTTTTTTTCTTTTTCTCAGAACGTCTTCGCGGAGAGCAGAGACATTGCAATGACAGCAACCCTACAGCAAGAAACTATGGCTGTGATATTTTAATGCATTTCTTTCCTTCACAGCGGTGCGCTTTCATTCCTCACTAAAAGCCCAAACTTAATGTCTAAGGCCCCATCCACACTACTGCGTTTTCGTTTAGAAACAGAGACCTTTTGCTACATTTGCACCTCCCGTCCAGACTAAAACGGCAAAAACGAAGACCTAAAACGGAGAAGTTTAGAAACGCTGCCGACCCCGTTTTGCGTTTTGAATCTCCGGAGGGCGTTTTAGTGAAGACGGGTCAAAACGGAGGACTTTAGAAACGATGACGCAGAGGCTCACGCTCGGCTCTATGATTGGGTGTCATCAGTCATGGAATATACACAGGTAATATTCAGTATCAGTAAACTCCACCCGCTGGTACAGTTTCTTACTTCTCTCAGGCGCGGCTCGCGCGCAAAACGCGTACATGCTAGAAATAGAACCGACGCCTATTTTTCATGCGACACGCAAGCGTGTTGGAAGCATTTCCAGGCAAAATAGAATAGGAAAAGATGTTTATATGTCATTTTGACACAAATACATATTAGTAAATGACATTTTGATGTTTGAAAGTCTCTAGGTTCACTGCAAAAAATGCTTTTCTTACTTAGTATTTTTGTCTGGTTTCCAGTCCAAATATCTAAAAATTCTTAAATCAAGATGCATTTACTAGATAAGTAAAATTATATAAGATATTATGTCTTGTTTTCTGGGGAAATAAATCAAAATTAAGTGTGTTTTTGCTTAAAACAAGCAAAATTATCTGTCCATGGGGTAAGAAAAATAATCTTGTTTTAAGATTGTTAAAACAATCTTGTTAAGCAATATATACAATATTGTTGTATAAACAATATTGTTGTATAAACAATATTGTTAAGATTGTTAAAACAACAATCAAAATTAAGTGTGTTTTTGCTTAAAACAAGCAAAATTATCTGTCCATGGGGTAAGAAAAATAATCTTGTTTCAAGATAATAATATCTTATATAATTTTACTTATCTAGTAAATGCATCTTGATTTAAGAATTTTTAGATATTTGGACTGGAAACCAGACAAAAATACTAAGTAAGAAAAGCATTTTTTGCAGTGTTTACACCGGCACGCGCATGCCCAGTGTTGGTGAATGGTCACGTGATCCACGTTTTCAGTCCTTTTAATGTGGACGGAGATCAATTCTAATACGCAGCTAAAACGCTGGTGTGGACGGAGATCGTATTCGTTTTAATTCTCCGTTTCTAAACTAAAACGCAGTAGTGTGGATGGGGCCTAATTCAGCTAGATCAGTGATTGTAGGAAAATTCAGTCTACTGTTGCTAAACTGCAGGAAAGCTGCATTAAGCCACAAAAGAGATACTGTTCCCAAACGGCTTTCTGTGCACGCGCTCCAAGACTGAGTGGATCACGGAGAAGGAAAGTGAAGTTTGAGCTTCGGGTTCTAAATGGTTAAAAACACACAGAAATGTGTCAAAATGCCCGGCTTGATGAGTATTTGCTTAAAAACCGTTGGTTATGTCTTAAGTGAACATAAACAGTTGGGAAATAAGTTGCATGTGTAACAGTATATTGGATCCGTGCATTCGGTCTAAAAGTGACAGCAGCCTAATATTCATGCTGTCATCTGTGTAATTAATGTTAATCAAACAAGAAAAGACAAAGAGAAAATCACTCATTGCTCTTGCTCATGATTAATCTATATTTAATGTATACAGTGAAGACTAGTGTTGTTTTACATTTAATTACTTTCTGTTGATAAAGACTGTTCTGTTTTTAATTTTTGTTATTTATTTGACAAGTATGTGTCACATTCACCGTCTGTCATTGTCCTGTCTGCACTACACTTCCCAGAGTTCCCAGTCATCATCACCTGCACCTGGTCTAGAGGATGGATACCCGACCCGAGCCCGACGGGACCCGTCGGTACCCGACGGGCCGGGCCGGGTTCGGACAGATATTTAGAAATTATGTTCGGGTTCGGGTCGGGCTCGGTCACATCAGCGCGATAAGGCATTGAACATTTTAAATTTAAAACAGCTTATTATGTAGGTAACGTTAGCCAATGTGCCTGATGCTTTCATTTGATGCAAACGTTCATTTTTGTGATTAAAATGCATGTAAAATTTGACCATAACATCTGTCTTCCTGTGTGCGCTAATTTCAAATTTGTTTATGTAGCCGTGACAACCAAACACGTGCATGCGCGTCTGTGTTAAGTGCGCTTGTTTCTCCGTGCGCGCTGATGCACTCATCCTGTTGACATTTCCGAATGCGTTCCTATACAGTAATAAAAGCGGACTTTCCACACAAACAAACGTACATGTGTCATTAGTATGAGAAAAAAATGGGATTTTAACTGTCGGTCTCGGGTCGGGCTCGGACATAAATATCTTTATGCCTGTCGGGCTCGGGTCGGGTTCGGTTACTGCTCTGTCGGACGCGGGCCGGGCTCGGACAGAAAAATTCGGCCCGATCCGCACTCTAACCTGGTCATCATCATCTCTGTCACCTGTTTAGTTATTAGCCATTGTTCTTCATCACCGTCACCTGTCTTCACTCGTTGTCATCTGTGTATTTAAGTTCCTGTCTTTCAGTACTCACTTGTCGGTCAATGCTTATGTTAGGTTTGTTTAATGTTAGGTTCCTGTTCTGAGCACACGCTCCCTGTTTTTTGTGTATCTGTTATACTTGAGAATTAAAACCTTGGAATACTTCATCTTCGAGTTCGCCTCCTACTTCATCCCACCCAGGAAGCCTGACAGATTGACCGACCTAAAAAATAAAGAGAATATGGGGAGATTGATTGCGGGGATCCTCTGGCCCCGAGCTCGTAAGCTGGTGTCGAACAGTGCAGACCTGGCTTTGAAGATGTTCGACCCAGCCTTCATGTCAGTCAGAAAAGCCATTGAACACGCCGGTCCAGCCGAGCCTGCACTTCACGCCAGTCCAGCCGAGCCTGCACTTCACGCCAGTCCAGCCGAGCCTGCACTTCACGCCAGATCTGCCGAAGCCAAGGCAGTATGCGTCATGCCCGCCGCCCCTGAGACTGTGAGCGTTATGCCCGCTGCGCCTGTGACAGACAGCGTCATGCCCGCAGAGCTTTTGTTTTCTTTTATTCCGTCGACCCTGAAGCTCCCTTCACCGCTGGTTCCGTCCAGCTCAAAGCCTTCGCCGCTGGTCCCGCCCAGCTCAGAGCCCCCTTCGCCGCTGGTCCCGCCCAGCTCAGAGCCCCCTTCGCCGCTGGTCCCGCCCAGCTCAGAGCCCTCTTCGCCACTGGTCCCGCCCAGCTCAGAGCCCTCTTCGCCGCTGGTCCCGCCCAGCTCAGAGCCCTCTTCGCCGCTGGTTCCGCCCAGCTCAGAGCCCTCTTCGCCGCTGGTCCCGCCCAGCTCAGAGCCCTCTTCGCCGCTGGTCCCGCCCAGCTCAGAGCCCTCTTCGCCGCTGGTCCCGCCCAGCTCAGAGCCCCCTTCGCCGCTGGTCCCGCCCAGCTCAGAACCCTCTTCGCCGCTGGTCCCGCCCAGCTCAGAGCCCTCTTCGCCGCTGGTCCCGCCCAGCTCAGAGCCCTCTTCGCCGCTGGTCCCGCCCAGCTCAGAGCCCTCTTCGCCGCTGGTTCCGCCCAGCTCAGAGCCCTCTTCGCCGCTGGTTCCGCCCAGCTCAGAGCCCTCTTCGCCGCTGGTCCTGCCCAGCTCAGAGCCCTCTTCGCCGCTGGTCCTGTCCAGCACAAAGCCCTCATCGCTGGATCTGCCCAGCACAAAGCCCTCATCGCTGGATCTGCCCAGCACAAAGCCCTCATCGCTGGATCTGCCCAGCACAAAGCCCTCGTCGCTGGATCTGCCCAGCACCGAGCCCTCGTCGCTGGATCTGCCCAGCACCGAGCCCTCTCTAGTACCCGGGACTTTTCCCAAGTATTTTTTGGGGGGGGGCCATAGGGCTCCGCCATGGCCACCTGAAGGGTCTTCACCACCATGGCCACCTGAAGGGTCTTCACCACCATGGCCACCTGAAGGGTCTTCACCGCCGTGGCCACCTGAAGGGTCTTCTCCGCCATGGCCACCTGAAGGGTCTTCTCCGCCATGGCCACCTGAAGGGTCTTCTCCGCCATGGCCACCTGAAGGGTCTTCTCCGCCGTGGCCACCTGAAGGGTCTTCACCGCCGTGGCCACCTGAAGGGTCTTCACCGCCGTGGCCACCTGAAGGGTCTTCTCCGCCATGGCCACCCGAAGGGTCTTCACCGCCGTGGCCACCTGAAGGGTCTTCTCCGCCATGGCCACCCGAAGGGTCTTCTCCGCCATGGCCACCCGAAGGGTCTTCTCCGCCATGGCCACCCGAAGGGTCTTCTCCGCCATGGCCACCCGAAGGGTCCGCACCGCCTTGGCCACCCGAAGGGTCCGGACCGCCATGGCCACCCGAAGGGTCCTCACTGCCGTGGTCGCCTGAGGGGACATCACCGCCCTGGCCACCCGAAGGGTCCTCTCCGCCGTGGCCACCCGAAGGGTCCTCACCGCCGTGGCCGCCCGAGGGGTCGTCTCTGTCCTGGCCACGCCCACAGCCTGCTCCACCGTGACCACACCCACAGTCTGCTCCGCCCTGGAGGCTTCCTGCCTTGTCTCCCTTGCCTTGTCTTCCCCGTCAGCCTCCAGGGCGCCCACCCTCCCACCCCTTTGGTCTTTCTACGGCGCGAGGACGCGCCTACCGGGAGGGGGGAGTAATGTCACATTCACCGTCTGTCATTGTCCTGTCTGCACTACACTTCCCAGAGTTCCCAGTCATCATCACCTGCACCTGGTCATCATCATCTCTGTCACCTGTTTAGTTATTAGCCATTGTTCTTCATCACCGTCACCTGTCTTCACTCGTTGTCATCTGTGTATTTAAGTTCCTGTCTTTCAGTACTCACTTGTCGGTCAATGCTTATGTTAGGTTTGTTTAATGTTAGGTTCCTGTTCTGAGCACACGCTCCCTGTTTTTTGTGTATCTGTTATACTTGAGAATTAAAACCTTGGAATACTTCATCTTCGAGTTCGCCTCCTACTTCATCCCACCCAGGAAGCCTGACAGTATGCTATATTTGACGAGCTCTAGTTGTTCCTAATCACCTGTTAGAGAGGGAATGGAATATGTTGCACATGTTGCTTGCAATAAATAGAGTTTTCAATGCTTGCCCATCTCTTATTTTTTTAATACTTAAAATGCATTGTTGTTAAGAATAGTATTACTTCAGTGAACTGTATCGGTGATCGTATCGGTTAGTACTGCCTCCAGTTATCTGTGATCAGTGATCAGCCTCAAAAATCCTGATAGGAGCACCCTTATATCATGCAATTCTGAGAAAAAAAGTCAGAATTGTGAGATAAAAAGTTGCAATTACTTTTTTTTATTATTATTATGGCAGAAACAAGCTTCCATATGAAAATCAAAAAAGGATTATAAAGAAACTAAAAAGAAAAAAGAAAGAAAAAAAAGGACCAAAAAAAAAAGCAGAAGCAAGACGAGGGAGGGGGTTTTCATCGCAAGAGGGAAATGAGCGCTTGACAGATTCAGAGCTTCCTTTTATTTAGAACAGGCAAATAACTTTCTTGCTCACCATAGTTACGCTAAATCGGCTGTTGTAGGAAAGTGTCTAAATTCTGGCGGAAGAAGTTCTAGAGAATCTTTTATTTGATTTCGCTACTTTTTGCATTTTATTATTTGATTTGTTTTATGAATGTATAATTTCATACTTACTGCAGACAAATGGCACAGTGTTTTTGGATCGTGATTTTCCGATTCTATTGGCTGCTGTACAGTAATATTCTCCTGGGCTCTGAGGTAGAACAGTGAAGTTCTGCTTGTCTGACAGGACGGTGGCGTTGTCTACTCTGTACCATTTGTAGTCAGTGGCAGGAGGATACGCATCTGCACTGCAGGTCAGATAGACTGCAAGCTCACAATTCCACTCAGCTGTCTTATTATGGACAATATTTATGTTTGGAGTATCTGTAGAAAAAAAGTCAAAGAGACAGTAATATTAATCCACAAGTAACTATCATGAAAAACTGCGAATTTTGTTCTCAAAATTGTGTGATATAAACTTGCAATTGCGTCAGAAACTACTATTGGCAGTCAGAACTACTTGAAAAAAAGAATTGTGAGATATAAACTCGCAATTATGAGAAAAAAGTCAGAACTGTGAGATATAAATTGCAAAATGCAATAAGAAAAGTTTTTTTTTCTCAGAATTGGAATTTACATCTTGCAATTTTGCCTTTTTTTCTCACAGTTCAGACTTTTTTTTACAATTGTAAGTTTATATCTCACAATTCTGACTTTTTTTGCGCATTTCTGACTTTTTTCCTCACTTTATTTCTTGCAATTCTTGTGATTCTGATAAAAAAGCCTGAATTGCGAGTTTACATCTCGCAATTATGAGGAAAAAAATCATAATTGTGAGATAAATAGGTGCAATTATCTTTTAAATTTTATTTCTGTGGCGGAAACAAGCTTGCATATTCATTAGACTACTTAAACTAATTAAAAAAAAACACTGGACAATATTGTATCTTTTAGATTAGTCACAGAGGCATTTTTTGCTTCTAAAAGCTTATGTGTGTCAAATAACTAGGAAAAAGTACTCACACTTCACCCTGATGTCTACTGATTGGGATCTTGTTTTTCCAATGTGATTATTTGCAATACAGACGAACTGACCAGAGTCAGAGATATTCAGAGAATGAAAGTGTAGGTTCTGTTCATATCCAACTGTCTTTAATTGTCCATTGAATTTTTTCATCCACTCAAATGAGGACACAGTGGGGTAAGAACGAGCGTTACATTTAAGAGTCAGCTCACTCCCAAACGTCTGTTCTCCTTTAGAACTTGCAGTCACATTTTTAGGTGCATCTACAAACACGTGATTAGAAGATGAAATCCAAATGTTAGTTAAAGTAATGCTCAAAGGTTTGGTGGTTTCAAAGTAAATGAAAGCATCTAATGTTCCTCAAGTCCTTGAAATATCTAAAATACTTGTAGATATTTTAATTGAGTATACTTACACAACACAGTTAGCCCTTGTTCAGTTTCTAGTTTTCCCTCTGTATTCTCTGCTTTGCAATTGTACGTCCCTGCATGTGACTCAGTAACGTTCAAGTAAATAGTTAACTTGTTCTCAGATTTAGTGATGTTCCCTCGATTGCTTTGAACATTTCTGATATCCTGAGGTCCTGTCACGGTGAGCTCTGACATAGGAAAGCTTTGAACCATGCAGGTAATTGGAAATACTTCAAACTCTTTCAATTCACTCTTCATAATCAAACTGAGGTTAGATGGTGGATCTGCAGAGTTTATGGAGACGTGAGAAGACAAAATGATTTGGATGTGTGATGTGTGAGATTATTCACTTTGACTTTAGATTTTAGAACAAAACAGACTTACAAAGCACATCAACATTAAAGGTGTTTGACCTTGATCCAATGGCGTTGGTAACATTGCATGTGTACTGCCCTGCATGCTCAATGGTCACATTTTTAATGTTTAACTCTCCAGTTTGAGGTGAAGATTGGAAAGAAGACAGTCCATGTATCTTTTTCCAAGTGTACCGTTCTGGCTCAGGGTTGGCATCACCTGAGCATGTCAAAGTCAGTCTGGAGTGCACTTTTACAGAGTGTTCGCCTCGTATTGTGACGTTTTGTGGTGAATCTGTTTAAAAACATGCTTTAGAAAGCTTAACATTGCACGCTGTAAAATACATGCAGGCTTTGGTAGAAATATATAATTATAATTAATTTATGTGAAGAGACTCAGCATCTAACATACTTTCGGTAATTAAAAAAACACATTAGTTCATTTTGCCCAAAAATGTACAAATGTTGAAATACTACAACAAGGGATTAATCACAGCTTCATTAGGTAACACTAATGTGGGTTTCGAATATTTAACATATTATTTAAGCATGTTTGTAGTAAAATGAAAATGACAATACTTACACTTTACAGATACTGTGATTTCATTTGACTTCTCTTTTTTTATACCATTATCAGCCTGGCAATAGTAAGATCCTCTATCGCCTGCTGTAACACTGCTGATGGTTAATGTATCACTAGTTTGTTGCAGCATATTGTTGTTATTGTGCCATTTAAACTCTGTGACTAGTGGGTTACTTTCATTAACTAAACATTTAAGAATCAGTTTGTCTCCCTCTTTGAGATCTTCAACACTGACCAGAGGTTTCACTGTGACACCTTTTGGACCATCTGAAGGCACAGGAAATGCATTTTGATTACAAGTGATTTGAGCAGATTATTAATTGTGGTTGGTTTTTCTTCATCTGTTTACATAAAACACAAAACTCACATTTCACATCAATTTTTATGATATTTGATTCCATTGCTCCATGCTTGTTTTTAGCTTCACAATAATATTCTCCACTGTCTTCTGGTTTCACTTTATCTAGTTTCAAGTCAGACATTTGTTGAGACACTTCTTTTTTCTCATTTTTGAACCATGAGAAGGAGACATTAGGGCGACCTCTGCTGTCGCATGAGAGAGTGAATGAATCTCCCTCCTTCACATTCTCAGAGCTCACTCGTGCAGTTGTCTCTTTAGGTCCATCTGGAGAAGAAAAAGAGAAGAAGTGGATGGCAGTAAATTTACAGTGTTTGTTTACAGACACATGATGTAGACACTCACATTCAACAGATAGAGTGATGTTTCTGATCTGGAAGCTGTCCTGAGCTTGGGCTGGGCGACAAGACAGAATTCTTTTGTCATCCTTCCATGTCACATTGAGTTTTAGTTTGGTGACATTTCTGCCCTCTTCTTCTTCATTCTCTATTATAACATCAGTTAATGAGGAGGACAGCCATTCTTCCTTTTGACCTGATGTTTCGACAAGCCACTCCGGATATTTCAAGCAGAAACCAAATGTGGAACAGCTAACTGTAAATTCTTCTGACTCCTTGAGTGAATTCTTTAGCTCTGATGGTTCAACCTGCACCTTACAAGGGTTGTCTGAAATAAGTAGAATATGGAGTGAAAACAAGTGATCCAGAACATTTACATTTTCTCCAACAACGAAATATATATTATTAAAGGGTTAGTTCACCAAAAAAATTTAATCATTTGTTTGCCATCATGTTTTTCAAAACCTGTTTTTTATTTCTCTCAGTAGAACAAATAAAGAGCTCCAAAGATGACAAAAATCAAAGACTCAGGCACAATATTCTTCTAAAGTCATACAATTGGTTTGTGTACTGAAATTTAAGTCATGAATCACTGATGATCTCCTCTTATGTAGATCAAAAAATTTGATTATTCACATGTACTGTACTGTGCTGTACTGGCTTTGTACTGTACAGTGTTTGGCATCAGCTAACGGAACATTCTCAGAACTTTGGTTAACATTTTGGCGAGGTTCTTTCAAAGTTAAGAACAAACTTTTTTTTTCCATTAACATTAACTAAACGTTCATTGAAAGTTATCTGGTCTTTGATAAAGCGTTAGCACAAAAACATTATTTTTACATTGCTCGTGGGAACTTTTTTTTCTGAAACGGGTTAGTTTAACATTTGTCATTTTTAAAAAATGTTACTATACTTTTTTTAAATGTTTAAACAACTTAAATAACTTTTGCATAGTCAAGAAAAAAAAAAAAAGAAAAAAAAAAAGAAACATTGCAAAATCTGGACATTAGGAACATTTAGAGAGCATGCAGAAATAACGTTTTCAAAACTTAATGGGAACGTTAGCAAACCGTTCTTAAAACATATTTTTGCTAACTGGGATCTACATGTAGACTAAAAATACTGTCAGGGTCGAATGCATTAAATTTTGTATCACCTACTGTTTGTAATTTTTGGAGCCCTTAGTCACATTCAGTTTCATTGTCTAAAAAAAAGAGCAGAATGAACTTGCCGATAAATGTCTGTTTTATGTTTCACGGAATATGGATAGACATGAGGATAAGTAAATGATTACATTTTTAATGCAAGAAAACAACCTTTAAGGAAACAACAAATTGGTCTGATTCAGTAAATCACTGCTCACCTGTAACTTTGAGACTCATATTTTTACTCATGTACCGGTTCTCATGTTCTGAACCAATGAATCTAAAGCTGTAGTTCCCACTGTCTGTTTTTTGTAGATCGGTGATTCTTAAATTACATTGTATCCAGGCGGTTTTTTTCGATGTTGATGTTACATCAGTGATGTATTTCACCCTGTTGAAGTAACCCGGTGACTGTGGACGTTCTTTTCTGTTACTGTATACAATAGTCCCATTAAACGTTTTTGATTGCTCATCAAAAATGTAATCTTTAAACCACAGTAGTGCCATATTATCCTCTGTATTTAAGTAAGCACAGGAGATGGTCACACTTGACCCTTCCTCTTTTGTTTCTGTTTCTTCAGTCACTTTTATTAGAACTTTCGATGATCCAGCGAAGGAGCTTGTAAGAATAACTGCAGGAAAAACAGCATCAGTAACACTTATGTATACCGAAAAATTAGGGCAATCGTTTTACAAAAATCAACATATTCATTATATAATCCAGACAATACACACCAAACAGAAGCAGTAGAATCCCTTCAGGAACCATCATTCCTTCAGCTGCTAATTAAATAAATAAATGTATATTATTATGCTGAGCACCAGTGTCTTCATAACAAACTCGGACAGCACATTTGCTGCTTGTAGTTGTGTGTGGGTGAATATGTATGTTTTGGTGGTCACAGCTGTGAATGAGTAAGACAGTTTATCCTTTCTTTTTTACACCTTAATTCCTTTATTCACCCTGCATTTACAATAACAAATAAATCGGACCTACTACTCCAAGTTAAATAATGTATTGCTGTAATAATTGACAAATATTATTCCCTACATAGTACACAGTAAATCTAAAACTTGAAGACATCAAACATGTTCACACTCAAATTACTCGATCACATGCCAAAAGGTTTTGTTTGAAGAAGCACAGTGCTTGTCTTGCATGAGCTTTTCAGTTTAACAGATTGTGTATTTTGACAACTAATTGTGTTTTACTACAATAAAAAAAATAACAAAAGCCAATGAAAATTCTCTTACCTTCAAATTGAATAAGTTGTTCTCAATGGGCAGCTTAACAACGTTCAAACCGAGAAACAAAAGGAGAACTTCAACCATGTGTACTTCTAACTTGTTATATTTGCATACATAAACATTCAGACATAAAAGAAATAGGCAAAAAGAACATATTCTTGGTAGAGATAAAGAGATATGTTAATTCCGTCATCTGAGCGTGAAGTTCACTTCCTGTGGCAGTGGTTAGTTCTGTGTCGAAACTATTCAGAAAATAAAACCCTCTCTGATGTACGTATATGATGTGCTGCTAGATTAGCAGACTAAAAGTGCAGCGTGGAAAAGTAAACATGGGAATCACACACACACACACACACACAGTAAACCAGCATAATTTATTGAATGTCTAAACCAAATCTAACAGTTCAACGAGGCCTATATTTTATTTTTAAAATATAGATTTATAGTGTTGTTCATTAACTATGTTTTCATCCACCTATTGCTATCCACATTTTCAGATAAAAAAAAAAAACACTGGATGGAAACATCAAGATACATTTTCAATTGAGCGAAACAATTTTTATCCGATAGTAAGACGCGCATAAACTATGATGAAAACACATTTACTAAATAAATCCCTTGACGCACAACAAAAAACTCACGTAACTTTGCCTCAACAGAGGATGTGATTGGATAACTGGACTAACCAGCGGGCCAATTTCATTGCACAGCATCTAAAATGTTGGTTTGATCATTCTGAAATGTCTGAGCCAAAGTCTATCATCAAAATGATTCGGTATAATGACCTCCCAGAAGACTCTCACTTGATTGTGTTCCCAAACACCAAGCATCCAAATAAAAAAATGACAGCATTTATTGTGTTTCATCTGCACACTCAGACGCAAGTCATTTATGATATACGAAATACTATATACCACAAAATAGTGGCGTTTTTGTCTTCTAAATAATACTGAAATCAAATGACATTGTGCGGTTGAAATGACTGCTTTTGTGTTATGTTTGTGCATTTTTGTAGGATCTTAAATGTCAGCAGGCTGGTGTGAGCACTGAGGATGAGGAGCTCAGAGCTGAATACTGGAGATGGTGCCATGGATGAGACCCTCCATCACTCCGCCTGCTCTTACGAGACCCTCCATCACCCCACCTGCCCTTATTGCCACAGATTGTGAAGCACAACACATCACGCAACAACCTCAGGCACGAAGGCACGGCTCACCTCTGGCGGTCAGCTGATTCATCAGAATAAAGCTGCAGAATGGGAACGCTGTGTTGAGATGGCAGTAGGATTTGGGGTTCAGCGCCTTCAGCCTACATACATGATTGTAGTTTGAATAAAGCTTTGTTTCATGTGTTGACTTGTATATGCATTTGTTTATTGTGTAATGGTGAATTTCATTCATTCTTTTACTAATTTATTAATATTTCTCATTGTTGTCAAATAAAATAGAATTATTTAATTAATGCTTTATTTAATTGTTTGAATGAAAACGTAGATATGTTCACTATATACACATCTGTGTATTCAATCATGCATAGCTATGTCATATGACATACATTACATTTTGTTTGTTTTATTGAATTATATCATTTTCAGTAAAAAGTAATATAATTAATTATTGGCCAGCATTTATCGTTGTTATTATTGTATGTTTTGGGGTGGGATAGCAATGCAATTCATTCTGGGGTAATATAAATGTTTAATATTAATGATACTTAAAATTTTTCGAGTATAAAATCAACAGTTTTCTTCAAAGGCGAATCTTCGCACAGCTGTCCTTTGTACATTACAAACGCTGAGGAAAACCGTTCTAGGTAGGGCTGTTGAGTTACTGATGTTATGAGGTATATACAGTGTGTATATTATATATAAATATATATATATATATATATATATATATATAAATCATGGGTTTGCATACATAATATGAGATTTTTTACACAGGAAAAAAGAACCTACAAGGTTGAATATCTTAATATATATTTTCTTAAATAATCAATTATAATACATTTAAAAAAATAATTTTTTGTTATTTATAAGCCTAGGCCTGAGGGATGAGACGAGAGTAAAAATTCAACAAGAAAAAGAGGAAAACATAAAGCAGTAAGCCACTTTAGTTTGTGGATGAAAATGTTTGGATATAAAATAAAGAAATTAACAACATATTCAAGAGATGACAATTTTGGGATTTCGTAATAAAAAATAAATAATATCGTTAAGGATAAAACGGTGGGTCACATTAGTAGGGTTAAATATAAGAACTTAAATCAACCCTAAATGTATTCACAAAATAAATGGCCAGCAATTTCTTCAAAAAGACCACAAAATGAGCAAGTTTAATCAATATCAAGATATTTACAGATAGATGAATTAAACGTGTCATTCAAATCTTTTAAGTTGTTGCACGTGTGACAACGCCTCATAGGTCACTTGATAACGTCCGGTTCGCATTCATACTCAACGAGATCTGGCTATAAAGTACCTACTCTTTTAGCGCTCGTTAAGTAAGTACTTATTGAAATTAAGTACCTACTCATTGAGTATGCGGTTTCGAACGCAGCCAGTCTTTATTTCTGTGAAACAGTCTAACTTGCATTAGACTAGTCTATGAGCACATTTTAGACTTGTCTAACACTATAGACCGGTCTAAAATAGCTTTGTGAAACCGGCCCCAGGACTCTGTGCAGGCCAGTCAAATTCCTCCACACCAAACTCGCTCATCCATGTCTTTATGGACCTGTGCACTGGTGCGCAGTCATGTTGGAACAGGAAGGGGCCATTCCCAAACTGTTCCCACAAAGTTGGGAGCATGAAATTGTCCAAAATATCTCGGTGTGCTGAAGCATACAGAGTTCCTTTCACTGGAACAAAGGGGCCAAGCCCAACCTCTGGAAAACAACCCCACACCATAACCCCCCCCCCCCCCCCCCCCTCCACCAAACTTTACACTTGGCACAATGCAATCAGGCAAGTACCGTTCTCCTAGCAACCGCCAAAACCAGACTCATTCATTGAATTGCCAGACAGAGAAGCGTGATTCGTCACTCCAGAGAACACGTCTCCACTGCTCTAGAGTCCAGTGGCGGCATGCTTTACACCGCTGCATCCGACCCTTTGCATTGCACTTGGTGATGTAAGGCTTGGATGCAGCTGCTTGGCCATGGAAACCCATTCCATGAAGCTCTCTACGCACTGTTCTTGAGCTAATCTGAAGGCCACACAAAGTTTGGAGGTCTGTAGCTATTGACTCTGCAGAAAAATTGCCGACTTCTGCGCACTGTGAACCTCAAAATGCGCTGACCCCGCTCTGTGATTTTAAGTGGCCTACCACTTCATGGCTGAGTTGCTGTTGTTCACAATTGCTTCCACTTTGTTATAATACCACTAACAGTTGACTGTGGAATATTTAGTAGTAGTGATGGGGACGAGACCGCCTATGCCGAGTCCGAGTCAAGACCGAATCTTTGAAGGGTCGAGACCAAGTCGGGACCGAGTCTGTTGGTTTTCAAATACAGTCGAGTCCAAGTCGAGACCGAGTCTTTAGGAGTCGAGACCAAGACCATAAAAACATGTCCATTTTCATATTCATGATTTAATATCACCCCAGTTAATAATCAACAGTTAGGCCTACAGACTAAGCTAGATTGGGAATTGTTTAGAGGAGCAGTCTTAACGCCTTAATATGGACTAATTTTCGAGTGGTATGTATTCTAGTGGACTAGTGATGGGGACGAGACCGCCTATGCCGAGTCCGAGTCAAGACCGAGTCTTTGAAGGAACAAGTCCGAGACGAGTCCGAGAAAGCAGAAATTGTCTCGAGACCGGACTCGAGTACTACATCACTGTTTAGTAGTGAGGAAATTTCACGAATGGACTTATTCCACAGGTGGCAACCTATCACGGTACCACGCTTGACTTCACAGAGCTTCTGAGAGCGATCCATTCTTTCACAAATGTTTGTAGAAGCGTCTGCATGCATAGGTGCTTTATTTTATACAACTGTGGCCATGGAAGTGATAGGAACACCTGAATTCAATGATTTGGAGGGGTGTCCCAATACTTTTGGCAATATAGTGTATAAGTGTTTATAGTTGAGGGAAATTGCATTGATTTGTCATTAATCAACATTAATGTCATTAATTTTTCATGAATCAAATAAAACAACCACACAAAACTGACTTCTACCTGGCAGTCAAAGCGGCATAATACAAAAAAAAAGTATTTTAAATAAGCCATATAATTGGATAGATCAGCCCTCTTTAACTATGTGTGGATATTTTGCTATGTTTCTTAATAACAAAATAATACAGATTAGATCTGTTATTGATCATACTGATCATTTGGATGAATTGGGAAGTTATCCACATAAAAAATGGAAATGTTCAGGACAGTAAATAAAGAGAATCTTCTGCAAATGATCTCTCAGATAAATTAATCTTCCAGCTATATTGACCCTATACCAACAGTATTTTTTAAAGAGGTTTTGCACTGTTTGATAGACTATGTCTTTGATAGTTAATTGTTCCCTGGAGACAGGTATTTTTCCTAATGCCTCAATAACTAGACCAATTTCTAACATATAATTTTTGAGTAGGATTTTAGAAAGTTGTATTGTAACTGCTAAATCAATTTATAGAAATATCAGTCAGGTTTCAGACAAGGTCATAATACGGAAACAACATTACTAAAGGTAGTAAATGATCTGAGATTAAATACAGATAAAGGTAATGCATCGGTTTTAATCCTCTTGGATCCAAGTGCAGCATTCGACACGGTTGATCATTGTATTCTGCTAAACAGACTGAAGGTCTCTCTGGTAATGTTTTAAATTTCAAAACGTACATTACAGAAAGAAACTTTTTAGTTTATATAGGTGACTGTATATCAAAGACACATGAAATATGACATGGTGTTCCAGAAGGATCAATTCTTGGGCCTGTTTTATTTTCATTATACATGCTCCCTTTGGGCAGCATAATTCAGAAATATGACATGAATCACAAATATAAATTATTACATGCTGATAATATACAATTATACATTTCAGTTGAGAGACACTGTTGTATTAGAGAGTATTATTGTATTGTATTATTATTTTTATTTATTTTTTGAGAAAACTGAAATACTTATTGTGGGCCAAAACGAGCAGGAGAGGACAGAAGCTGGATTGGGTTCCTTAGCACTATAATCTAAGAAAGAAGTAAATAACCAGGGTGTCATTTCAGACTGTGACCTGAGTTAAGTCTCATATTAATCAAGTGACAAAAACTTGCTTTTATCATCTGAGAAATATTGCGAAGATCAGGGACGGACTGGAGCTAACAAACAGCCCTGGCTTTTCTCCCAAATAGGCCCATCCGCCTCTAGCCGTGTGCGACAGAAACTAGCCAGGATGTCCTGATACTATGCCACAATACTGTAGCCTAGGTATTCACAGCAAGTAACATCTCAAAACCAATGATGATAATTGGCCTCAGCCTTCAAATAAAAACAAAAAATGTACAATGCCATAAAATACAAATAATGAAATGTCACTACAGAAACCCCAGATTACACAAACTTGTAATTATAAAACATATAGTTACTATATACCAGGGGTTTCCAACCTTTTTGTGTGCGAGGGCTACCTCAAGGGATAAAATAATCTAAAAGGGATTTTTGTTTGTTATACTCAAAAAATATTTATTATACATATAACATGGTGGTGCTTTTTTACTTTTCACCATCTTATGCGAAATAATAAAATATCTTGATATTCTGGTTCAGACTTACAAGCGTTTAAAAAAAAATTCTATGTGTTATCAAAAACAGTAGCCCAAACATTTAGTATAAATATATATGCAAAAATAAATAAATAAATATACTGCCATAACTTCTAAACAAAAACATTAGCCTACTGCATTACATTTAATACATTTATTCATGACTATTAATATAACAGCATTTTTAATATGAATATATACAGGCACATTTCTGCAAAAAAAGTTTGTTTTACTACAGTTAATTCATAAGTTGTGGAGTGAAATGTCTTCTGACTGGTTTGTTCTTGGAACAATGTTTCTTTATATCTATGCAGTTCACCTAGGTAAACAGAATCGTCATCGTCGGTATGTATGGAACATTTATCCCACTAGGATTGATTTGACTATATTCTGACCCTTGATATCTTCGTGTTGGATAGGTTGGGCATGACGTGCTGCAATATTTGGCAGTAGTGTGAGCGGCCCGGCCAGCGCTGTTGTCTCGCTCGGATTTTTTTTCTTTTCTTTTCTTTTGTTTCCAGTTAATCTGGTTTGTGTTGTCTGTCCAAGAAGTGCAATGGTGAATTGATGTGTAGTTTCTCCTTTTTTTTTTTTTGTCTTAATGATACTTTGTCTGGTTGTTGTTGTATGTGTCCGTGACTTAAGTTGATCTATCAAATATTTTGTTTCTTTGTAAAGACTAAAAGGAGTTATTCTCCTGTGTTTGTAGATTGATTAGTGTGATTTTATTTCTTTATATATATGATTTTGATGACATTATTGGGGATGCTGGATTTTTGGGCTGTGTAAGTCCAGCTAACTGTTCCATCTTGACCCTATTTATTGTTGTTTTGTATGAGCCTACACTGCTAGTGGTGTAAAATTGTTTATTGTATTTATTTCTTTTTTTGTATTTCCATACAGGAGCTGAGGGCCACTTACGTGGGTGTCCTGGGGCTGTGGTAGTGGTAGTGGGGTCTCCCGTTCACTTGAGAGTGCTTTATTTCACTTGTGTGGTGAGGTGTGAGTATGGAGTGAGCTTTTCTTTTTGCTTTCTTTGTAGGCCACTTCCAGCCGGGGGTGCCCAGAGTAGATGTCCTCCAGCCCTGTATGGTCATGTCGATGAATGTGTTTTTTTTTTTTTTATTGTTTTCTTTGGTAATTTACCGTTGCCGTTATTGACATCTCAATTTTTTTATTTATTTCTTTGTCAATTATTGTGTGTCTGTTGAATTAGTATTTTGTCTAATGCTCCGTTGAGGGGTGGTTTTATAGTGTGACTGAGACTTGTTGTAATAAAGTATCTTTTTGTAGAACCCATGACTCTGCCCAGTTACTGGCTGATAACCAACCTGTGTGCTCTGAGTAGAAAAAAGCCGGTGGCTTGTAATTCATTCTTAGGGTGCAAGTCCCTAGGTGGCGTAGTCGACAACCAAAAAATATATTAAGAATTATTTCTTTAGGTTAGGCTGACTCCCTTGTCGGTAACCGTTCGGTCACATTGAGAATATCAGTGCTGTTTCATCTCGCTTTTAACAAGCTTAAATCACATAGTCATCTGTGGGTTTATAATAGAGATAGAGAATTATGCGCTGAATTGAACTGCTTCTCAGCAGCTCTGTGTAATAATGTTCGCGTGATTGAGATCAGATCGTATTAGTGCCCCTGCTGTTGGCTGGTCATATTGCTTTATTACACTTTTTTTTTTTTTTTTGTGCCGACGGCCCTCGGTTGGACGGCCGTTCTGGACTTTTCCAGAACGCACAGATTGTCAGTCCGTCCCTGGCGAAGATTCATCTTTTGTTTTTATCTTTAAATGATTCTAAGAAACTCATTCATGTTTGTATCTTCTCTCATCTTGATTATTGTAATGCTATATACACTGGCTGAATACAATCGATACAAAATGCAGCAGCCAGAATACTAATGAGAATATATTACATCGGTTTTAATGGAATTACATTGGTTACCAGTGTTCATCAAAGGATTTTTTATAAGGTTATTTTATTTGTTTATGAAACACTGCATAATCTGGCACCTTTATACATTTCAGACTGTCTGTCGAGATACATTCCAAGTCGTAGATTAAAATCCTCTAGCGCTAATCTTCTGGCACATATAAATCATAATCGATCTGGTGGTACTTATTTTAGCCACTATGCTCCAATTTGGAATTGTCTACCAAATGAAGTGAAAGAGGCTACTAGCATTCATATTTTTAGTTTATACATATCTTTTTAAAGTTGCTTATCAGTATAAAAATATGGTGTGAAATTGTGTACAAGTCTGTTTTGTTTTTATTTTACCTTCTGATTCTCTTCAGGGTGTTTTTCTTTTATCTATGCTATACTATTTTATATTGAGGTGAAACTATATTGCCAATTCCTTTATTTTACATTGTGAACCTTATATAGTTTTTGAATATTTTAACATTGACATTGTGTGAATTTGTATTCCCATTATTTGTTTTTATGCTTGTAAAGCAATTTGAGTTGCATTATACGTATGAAAAGTGCTATACAAATAAATGTTTATTATTATTATTATTATTAGTCACAAAAATGTGGACCCGGAGGAAGATTGCGAGGGCTTATGGTTCCATTTGGAACAGGTTTGATTTATATAAGTGATATAGGCTTGCCAAATGCATGTGAGTCTTGAAATTATGTTGACCACTGGTTGATAACAATGAGAGTCTATAAATGAATAAGGTCTACTACCATGGTCAGTTTGGCCAGAATATCAGGTATAAAATATAACAGCGTTTGACCGTATTAGACTAGCAATCGTGGTTGGCAACTGTTGTAACGTCATTCAATTAAAAAAATCAGTTTTCCCATTAGTCAAAACAACAGCAAATATGGCACTTACATGCTCAGATGACATCTTTTTGGGTTTCCATGCATTCACCGGTGCTGCAAACCAAATTCATCCATAAAGACACGCAAAGCCGAAACACAACCAAGACAATGCTGTTCTGCAAAATGCATGCATTTTATTTTTTAATCATTAGAGGACCAAAAGTTAAATAGTGTACCTTTTAACGGATTGTCTAGTTTGTTTAGCCCGAAGTGCTTATATTGTTGAAATACTCAAGCATTTTTCTATTCTTTAAGTAAATTTTTGACTTGATAAGCTTAAACGAGGAAATAAAATAAAAAGTAGTCACTGGCAGTGGATGCTAACAATGCTAAGATGAGTGGTACAACTGAAAAACAAACTAAAGAACCATTCACATCCTCCAGAATTTAATAAGCCAAGGTGAGTGGTAAAGAACAACTTGTAAGAGAAATGGATTTCAGCAGGTAATTTCCACGTGTCCCCTCCAGAACACCGATAAGTAGTCCATCGTCAAAAAAAAAACTAAATCCAAAAGGAAATCTCTCATTACATGAGCATCAAAAGAACATCACAGTCCTACCCAAGAGAATATCTCCCTTGAAGAAATGATCAAGGGAATGGATGATCAAGGGAATAGACTCCCTTGAAGAAATGATCAAAACAAATTCAAACAACATTGAAGAGCTGAAATCATCACATTTATGTCAATGAAGAATTTGTAGACTTACAGAAATGCAAAGGCGAATTAACAGCCAAAGTTGCTGAACAGGCAGGTGCTATTACTCATTCGGAAAGCAGAATCGCTGAAGAGCAGCACTACAAATTAAGGTGGTGACTAAATGTTCCAGAAACAGAAAATAAGAATTTTAAGGTCAAAGTCACGGAAATATGCTAAGGAGTGGTGTCTGAACTTGTGGAAAAAAAATGACTGATGCAGAGGATGTAGCTCAAAGATTAGGAAAGCCAGTGTCCTGTTGACTGAGGGCCATTATTATTTTGTTTGTGCTTCACTGGGTAAGAGATTATCTGGGAGGTTGCAAAAACAATGATTGCCTCAAAGAATGCAAACTCTGCTTTGGATAAGAACTGACAAAATAATCATTGGTGGTGACCTTAAAGTGCTGAAAGTGCATAGGCACCTATTGAAATCGTTGCCATTCTTTATTATTATTCTTCCGCTTTGGAATTCTATGGCAACCAATAGAACCGCTTGCAGAAAGGTTTTGAAATTTGCACACTGATAGAGGTCAGTCCCAACATTAATCAGATGAGCGTGTGAGTACAAAAGGCAATCAGAGGTTCTTGTTGAGGAAATTAGAGCAAGGAAGAAAGTACTCCTTGGGAGACTAACAATATCTCGATACACAATATGCAGCGTGCATGGGAACGGGTAGCGGAGGCCATTTCAGCAGTGGCCAACTCCCTTAGGGATGTGGTGAAAAAGAAAAGGGCAGACCTAGGGCCCTATTTTAACGATCTGAATTGCAAGTATCAAGCGCGAAATGCAAGTAACGCTGTTGCTATTATACCGGCGGGATAAATGACTCTTGCGCCCGACGCAAATCTAAAATGGGTTGGTCTGAAGTAGCTTCATTATTCATAGGTGTGGTTTGGGCGTAACGTGAAATAAACCAATCAGAGCGACATCTCACATTCCCTTTAAGAGCAGGCGCGCTTGTTCCATGGCAGATGGCTATTATAACGGCGGATTTGCCAGATGCACGCCAGGAGCGATTCACAACCGAGGAGACAGACGTTCTCGTCAGGGCCGTAAAACACAGAGAAGTGACATTGTACGGGGATGGGAGAAACCCACCCAAATTAGCTTCGGTTAAACAGGCGTATAATAATTTGAGTAAATGTGTAAGCTAGATTTATGCCTATTTTTTCACATCTTCATGGACACAACAATGATTTCCCTCGTGTGTTAATATTTTTCCTAGTAAAACTTTAAAGGGCTAGTTCGCCAAAAAATGATATTTAAGCCATGATTTACTCACCCTCAAGCCGTTCGAGATGCATATGTCAATCTTTTTTCAGACGAACACATTTTCAGTTATTTTAGAAAATGTCTTAGATCTTTCAGTGGTTATAATGTGAAGCAATGGGGTCCAGCTGCTTCAAGACCGAAAATGTGCCATCGCCATGAACGCGCGCCGACCGCCACCGGAAGCCAGTTTTTTTCGTTTATAAAGTTTTAAATATGTATATTTTTACGACAAAACCGCACGGATTACCCTCAGAAGGCCTTCGTTTATCCCCTGGAGCCGGATGGATTACTTTTGTGAAGGATGCATGCACATTTTCGGTCTTGAAGCAGCTGGACCCCATTGCTTCACATTATAACCACTGAAAGATCGAAGACATTTTCTAAAATAACTGAAAATATGTTCGTCTGAAAAAAGATTGACATATGCATCTCGAACGGCTTGAGGGTGAGTAAATCATGGATTAAATATCATTTTTGGGCGAACTATCCCTTTAAATGTCTGTTGAAATGACAGTAGGCCTTTTTATTTAATATTATTTACTTGGACAAGCCATAATGCCAGAATAAAGGCTATAATGGCTGAATTCAAACAAAAGAATAACGATAAAAGAATAATGAAGATTAAGGGCCCTTTCACACCTACCTTGTTTGGTCCGGATTTTCTGACTTTTCAGTTCAATCCGAATCAAAATTATAGGTGTGAAACCTCCCCCGGACCATAGTCCGGACCAAACAGACGGAATGAGGTAGTCTCGGTCCGGATCAAACTGAACAAAGTTTTGGTTCGTTTCTAGTGTGAAAGCATTTTCTGTATGGTTCGGACTTTCAGACCATTTACAGGAAGTTCCGGTGGTTCTCGCAGGATTGCTTGCAGTCTTTTCCTCCTTTCCTGCTGGCGACGATAAAATGTTCACACAACGAGGACGTTCATTTGGCGAATTTGAACTTGCCTCGAGTATAGTTGGTGCTGCAGGTAGTAATGCCGTTATAATTACAGTATAGTGGCAACGATATGCATCTGTTCATTCATTCTTGTCAGTTACCTGCCGATTGACAACACGCTGACGTCAGACGCACGTCCGTTTACAAACCAATCAATGTCAAGATGCAGCCAACATAGATGATGACGACAGGACACAAGTATGTCATGTAAAGTTATTTAGTGTGCTCGCATAATTGCAATGTGAAACCAAACCAAAACTTACCGAATGTATAAAATGTATCAAACCATGAACTTTGGTTCGGACCTTGGAGCGGACTTTCAGGTGTGAAAACGCCCTTAGGCCCCATCCACACTACTGTGTTTTCGTTTAGAAACGGAGACCTTTTGCTACGTTTGCACCTCCCGTCCAGACTAAAACGGCAAAAAACGAAGACCTAAATCGGAGAAGTTTAGAAACGCTGCCAACCCCGTTTTGCGTTTTGAATCTCCGGAGGGCGTTTTAGTGAAGACGGGTCAAAACGGAGGACTTTAGAAACGATGACGCAGAGGCTCACGCTCGGCTCTAGGATTGGGTGTCATCAGTCATGGAGTATACACAGGTAATATTCAGTACCAGTAAACTCCACCTGCTGGAACAGTTTCTTACAGTAAGAAACTGCCGCATCTCAGGCGCGGTAAACGCGTGCATGCTAGAAATAGAACCGACACCTATTTTTCATGCAACACGCAAGCGTGTTGGAAGCGTTTTCAGGAAAAATAGAATAGGAAAAGATGTTTATGTCATTTTGACACAAATACATATTAATAAATGACAATTTGATGTTTGAAAGTCTCTAGGTTTACACCGGCACGCGCATGCCCAGTGTTGGTGAATGGTCACGTGATCCGCGTTTTCAGTCGTTTTAATGTGGACGGAGATCAATTCTAATACGCAGCTAAAACGCTGGTGTGGACGGAGATCGTGTTCGTTTTAATTCTCCGTTTCTAAACTAAAACGCAGTAGTGTGGATGGGGCCTTAGTCTCATACAGGCAGAGGTGTGAAAGGTTCGTTGATTGACAACAATAAAGCATGAATAGACCATTTCTCCTCACCAGACATTAGTCGTAGATTGCAAATGGGTGTTTACAGGGCAATAAAATATTTGATTAGCATCGTATCAGCCTTCTCTAAAAATCTTCCCTGACATAGTCTTAAAATAGGCTTCGTAAAACACAATTTTAGAGAAATCATCCTCAGATTTGAAATGAAGAATGACCACACTTGTGGCTTCACTTTAGTTATGATTATAAGTTGTTAAAATACATTCACGTAGTATTTTTATACATTTAATAAATATATTCTTTTTTGTTTTTCATCTGGGCATTAATATCTGGGCATTAATTGAATGAAAATTCTTCCTGTTGACATAGTTCTTCATCATCAGATGGGACCTAAAAAGATAAATGTTGAGAGCAAGTTAAAAAGAAATGTTGTTTTTGTTTTTATGTTTGAGCTTATATATGTCAATATTAATAACAGTCTGATTAATTCTGAGTCTTGAACTGTAAACTCTCAAAGGTTGGCTTTCGAAATATATGTTGGTTATTACTTAATATATTAATAGCCACCCATGAAAGAATAATGGGTACTCCCAGGCCATTTTGCTACAAGGTTTGTTTCAGTGAAGCAACACAGACTATCTGGGCATTAATTGAATGAAAATTCTTCCTGTTGACATATAGTTCTTCATCATCAGATGGGACCTAAAAATATAAATGTTGAGAGCAAGTTAAAAAGAAATGTTGTTAATATAACCAATTCATGTATTGCATATTATTTATGTATAGTATGTCCCATCCACTGCACCCAATACATTTGGAAATTATGCCATCTCGAAGAATTTCTGTTTAACAAGGATTTGTTCTGCCACTATTGATGGAAACTTGAAGTTCTTTACCATTCTGCTGAGAGCCCTTGACACGCTGAAAACAATTCTGCACACACTGGATTGACAAATTCCCAGAGTTTTACTTAAAACTGCTTGGAATAATCTGGAAGCAAAGAAACATAGCGCAATCATTATCTGAAGTATCACGGGAAGGAGAGGACCTTTTTTGTTTTCCGCAGCAAATTATCACTCAGAATATGTGCCAGACACATTACTGAGTTTCTTGGCAGCCTATAAAGTCTAAGCAGTGCATGATCAGGAAGGGTGAGAGGCCTTTCTGGCTCTCTCTCCCTATTGGCAACGCACAGTATTTCCATCTGGAACACAAACATTTATGCTAGTTCAAATAGGATGTTAGGTTATATAAGTAAAATATTTTAGTAGTTACACAATTTTATATGTTATAAGTTTTAAAATTTTGTAAGGTTTAATATTTGAAAAAAGCAATAATTTCATTAAGAATCGTACCCTATGGGGATCTACAACTAGTTGGCAGTTACCCTTAACTTTAAGAAGTTATTTAAGATGATTTTTAAGAACATTCTTTTCAAGAATTAAAATGTCTTAAGTTTTGTCTTAAAGGTAGGGTAGGTCATCTTTTTTCAAAAAAAAAAACATTCCAAATTTGTTTAAACTGTCTTTATATACCAATACATAATTAAAATGTAAGTACTCTGAAAAAAAAAATATAAAAATCGAGTGACTGTAGACCTTTTAATCTGCAATAAACACAGCTCATTATTTCCATTCACTCCCACCCCCTCCCTTCTGAGCTCCTTCCAAAGCCACGCCCCCAAAACACATGAACGCGCGACGCCAAACGCTCAGGCTCAGCTGGAAGACGCATTTATTACCTGAGACGAGTGGAGAGGAAGGAGCGCAGTACATACAGTGACATCATGTCAGAATCACATGTAATAAAATACCTAACTTTATCACTATGAATATAAACAAATACGATTTCTTTTAGTACTCACTATCAAGCTAGCATATCGATAATGGTAAAGTTTCATTCGGTAACGAGCTATATTTATAAGGCAAAACTAAAAACAGGTTGCATTGATACACGTTTTTCCATTACCATCAGTTACACTGTGATGAAGGTGAATTTCGTGTAAGATTCATAACATATACAGTGTTTTGCATGTAAGAGTTTCCATGATGAAAACATTGTTGACTCTAATGAAGACTAACATACACTCCGAGTCCGGAGACAAGTACCGCATCGTCGGTTCGACGATGCACATGATTTACTCACCCTCAAGCCATCCTAGGTGTATAATGGCTCGTTTCCACTGAGCGGTACGGTACGGAACGGTACGCATTTATTTGCGTTTCCACTATCAAAAGTTGTGAATGGTACCAAAACGCTGAACCGTACCGTACCACTTTTTAGGTACCCTTCCATTGGGGTACCTAGCACAGTGGTACGGTACTAAAAGGTGGAGCTAGACTCACTGCAGGACGTTGATTGGTTGACAGAGAATCGTCACTTGCGCGTGCTACAAGGTGAATGACAACATACCCAGATAGCAAATAGTAATTGAAACGATGTTAAATCAACATCCCGCTGTCAACGATAAAGTAATTGAATCAACGTCGAACTCTGATGTTGATTCTTCATCATGTTGCACCCTCTATTATCATTGAAACAACGTTTAAACCATACCTAGAGATCAACAGAATTTCAATTGTATTTCGATTACAATGGATATTGAAACGATGTTGAAATCCCAGCATATCAACAAAACTTCAATGGTGTTTTAGTATACAGGTTTATTCTGAAGGTCTGTAATTTTAATATAATATTAAAAACATTATTAGGCTAGATAATCCTGCTTTATCGACAGCCAGGATGGGCTAGCAAAATATAGAAAATAGAAACTATACCTTTAGGCTATAACCTAGACTAGCACAAATGACACCCCACGCATTCTTTAAAAATTAAACAATCATTTTTATTGTATTATTATTTTTTTTTTTTTTTTTTAACGTGCTAACTCCTGCTGCGTCTGTCTTCCAGCTCCTCCCGCTCGGTCTGGGGCGTAGCGCAGCCACTTCTGTACAGCTTGAGCGAATTAAGGTGTTTGCCGTTGTAAGACGTTGAGTCAAGGCATCTGGAATACAAGTAAAAGTATGCTGTGATTTAGTCAATGATTTGTTCAATCAAGCTGTCGTCAAGGATTGGGAGCAGAACATGGCACGAACAAGTAGCCTACACATAGGAATAAATCTCACCGCAAAAACAGGATAATAATAATAGGCTATGTCTTTAAAATTAACGAGGCATTTAATTGTTTCTATATGAAGTATGTGGGGCTAAGCCCCCCCTTGACGCCAGGCCTGGTTGTCAGGCGCTGTAATAACAGTGCGCGCATGGCGCGCGCGCTTCCCCGCGCTTAGAAAAGGTGCAGATCATCAAAAATCGTGATATCGCATAAGCACTAGTATAAACCGACTGTTATCATTTCTGAAAACAAACACAATGGAGTTACAAAACTGTATCGCACGCATATCGCAGCCCTGCTTGAGGATTATATTTTGGATTTGGATTACGACGAGATGGTCTAATCGGCATTTCCAGTTAACGTTACAACTCGAGACAGTTCTGCATTGAATAAAGTAAAGGTAACTTACATGTCTTCTGTGTAATTCTGGCCCGCCGCGGTCACTTCTGTGGGTAGCGCTAGATGGAGCAGTATGCTATTGGTTCCGTCGGTGTTCTCCGGCGGTCAGAACAGAAGAAATAGCGGTGCTGTGTTAATAGATTTCCCGACACTAGCAATGGGTACAGCAGACATGTATTTTGAGCTAGCTATCACAAAAATAGACGGGACTCGGAGGTTTTGCTAACTTTATAACCTAGAAGAGAACCGCGAAGTACTTTTGGCAGATTTTGACACATTGGTAAAACAAAACAAAAATGTCAGTGACAGCAACACTGCGTCGGTTACACTGACCATCATGTTAACGATCAACCTAACAGTATTTGATTTGGCACAATTCATTCATATCGAACATTAAGCAAGCTTACCTGTACGCTTGTGCCAAGGGTCCAGAAATGAGCTGTGTCCGGTGCAGTACGTTGGTGTTGATCTTCCGGTCAACCAAAAATCGATGGATTTTCAATCATATTTCCCGGTCAACTATATATCGATGCATTTTCAATCATATTTCCCGGTCAACTATATGCCGATGATTCTTCAACAACAGCGTCGTTCCCGGTCAACTATAAATCAATGACTTTTCAACACATTCAGCGATCGCCCGGTAAACCAAATATCAATGCTTAATCAATCATAAAGATAACTATAGATCAATGTTGTTCCAATATTGTTGCCATCAACATTAATAACATCAGGTTTTCATCGATATGGTAATGGTGATTCAACATTTATTTTGCATTGAAATTTCAATATCAACCATAATGATGATTCAGATGGAAAAACAATGTTTATTCAATGTTGGCTTGCTGTCTGGGTAAGAAGCGCCATTTTTTTAATATACAGTTTAATATAATACTACTGTTACTGTGTCACGAAATGTAATTTTAAAAGTTTTTCAGGCGAGAATGTAGTTGTTTAAAGCTCAAATCTGTGGTTTATTTATAAAGATGATTCCCCCCCCCCCGGTTGTGAGATCCATGCGATCAGCGGGTGCTCGGCGCTCATGTTTCCCGGCTGGATGAGCCTTTCCTCGGCTAGGTCTTCTGTCGTTCGCCGCTGACTCCGACGGTAGTGGTTAAACTACCGCCCTTGACGCCAGGCCTGGTTGTCAGGCGCTGTAATAACAGTGCGCGCATGGCGCGCGCGCTTCCCCGCGCTTAGAAAAGGTGCAGATCATCAAAAATCGTGATATCGCATAAGCACTAGTATAAACCGACTGTTATCATTTCTGAAAACAAACACAATGGAGTTACAAAACTGTATCGCACGCATATCGCAGCCCTGCTTGAGGATTATATTTTGGATTTGTATTACGACGAGATGGTCTAATCGGCATTTCCAGTTAACGTTACAACTCGAGACAGTTCTGCATTGAATAAAGTAAAGGTAACTTACATGTCTTCTGTGTAATTCTGGCCCGCCGCGGTCACTTCTGTGGGTAGCGCTAGATGGAGCAGTATGCTATTGGTTCCGTCGGTGTTCTCCGGCGGTCAGAACAGAAGAAATAGCGGTGCTGTGTTAATAGATTTCCCGACACTAGCAATGGGTACAGCAGACATGTATTTTGAGCTAGCTATCACAAAAATAGACGGGACTCGGAGGTTTTGCTAACTTTATAACCTAGAAGAGAACCGCGAAGTACTTTTGGCAGATTTTGACACATTGGTAAAACAAAACAAAAATGTCAGTGACAGCAACACTGCGTCGGTTACACTGACCATCATGTTAACGATCAACCTAACAGTATTTGATTTGGCACAATTCATTCATATCGAACATTAAGCAAGCTTACCTGTACGCTTGTGCCAAGGGTCCAGAAATGAGCTGTGTCCGGTGCAGTACGTTGGTGTTGATCTTCCGGTCAACCAAAAATCGATGGATTTTCAATCATATTTCCCGGTCAACTATATATCGATGCATTTTCAATCATATTTCCCGGTCAACTATATGCCGATGATTCTTCAACAACAGCGTCGTTCCCGGTCAACTATAAATCAATGACTTTTCAACACATTCAGCGATCGCCCGGTAAACCAAATATCAATGCTTAATCAATCATAAAGATAACTATAGATCAATGTTGTTCCAATATTGTTGCCATCAACATTAATAACATCAGGTTTTCATCGATATGGTAATGGTGATTCAACATTTATTTTGCATTGAAATTTCAATATCAACCATAATGATGATTCAGATGGAAAAACAATGTTTATTCAATGTTGGCTTGCTGTCTGGGTAAGAAGCGCCATTTTTTTAATATACAGTTTAATATAATACTACTGTTACTGTGTCACGAAATGTAATTTTAAAAGTTTTTCAGGCGAGAATGTAGTTGTTTAAAGCTCAAATCTGTGGTTTATTTATAAAGATGATTCCCCCCCCCGGTTGTGAGATCCATGCGATCAGCGGGTGCTCGGCGCTCATGTTTCCCGGCTGGATGAGCCTTTCCTCGGCTAGGTCTTCTGTCGTTCGCCGCTGACTCCGACGGTAGTGGTTAAACATGAGATATAATTCGTCTTGTGTAGACCTAACGGGCGATCTTTGGTCTTGTGAATATATAATTCGTTCCGTGTCAATCGTTTTTGCTGAGGGTAAGTTTAGTTTCATATTATAGGCTATTTGTATTTAACTTTACTGTTGTAATGTTAGACTAGAGCGCTGCATTTGGATATTTGACTGAATTGTTTGCTTTATTTATTATTGTATAGCTTCTTGTACCTTTTACTTAAACTTTTATATTGGCTATTATTGATAAAACTGAAATTTTACAAAAAGAAATATGGCTTTTTTTATTACAAGATTATCACTGATGTTTATTGCAACATTTGAACAAATGCATATATTGCCTGGAATATCCTCACTTACACGTATTTGAGAATCGGAATATCAGATAGGCTAGTTGATGACATGGTACACTGTAAAAAAATTCTAACCTCTCCAAGTAAAAATTTTCTAGTGACTGGTCACATCTAAATTTTTTAATTGGCCCAAGTGCAATTCTTGTTGCAATAGTCTGTTAACATTGGCTCAATGAGAAATAATACGTCAGACTAATTGAAAAATTTTGACGTGACCAGTCACTAGAAATTTTTGACTTGGGGATGTAATTTTTTTTTACAGTGTAAGCAAGTTTGTGAATATTTTGAATAAAAAAGGAAAAGCGAAATAAAAGCGACAGATCTGTCATACAGTATTATTGTGGCTGCGGTGTATATGGTGTGACGCGTCGCCATGGAAACATTAAAGGGAACGTTCGCCTTGAAAAAACTCACTCTGGGGGTGGGGGACACTGATCTATATAGAATGACCAGTGGTGGGGGGTGGGGGTGTCAGTTTGAATATTTTAAACTTACGCGTGAAAGGGTTAAAGAAAAGATCGGAAATAAATATTTGTGTGTGCTGTAACAGGGTTTCTGCAGGGATCTTCAATTTAAATTTAATGCCTTTTTAATGCCATTTTTTCCATTTTTAATGCCATACATGACCCATGACTAACCACGGATATTATGTAGGCTATGTATGTATGTATGTATGTATAAATTAACTTGATTAATCACATTTTTTCCGCAATTAAAAACACTTACATTTATTTAGGTTTATATTAGTTTATATATTTTATAATGTAATAATTTCACAGTTAATCTACAAATGAATGTAGAGACAACATAAAGGCCAGTCTCACTGATACTAATACAGCTATTGATATCTGGATAAAAATTATTTCCCCCCCCTAATTTTAAACATTAATTATAGCCATCCAACATTAGTGTAATTGAAAGCTATCAATTTTTTAACATTAGGCTTAAAAAAAAATATGACAACATTTAATTTAAGTGAACTTAAACAATCCTCACATAAACCTATAATAAATGTCATATTTACCTTTGACTTTCCTGTCTAACATACAAAAAATTGAATGAAGTTATCAAACAGTCTGCACAGCATAAATTATAGATTAAATATAGACTAATGCTTATTAAAGCTACAAGAGTTCTTTAGTCAATAGCAGTGAGTAATTTTCTCTGGTGCCTTTGTTCTGTGATTAACTTTACTGACAGAAAGCTTTATTGGCTGCTGTCCCTTTAAGAGCAGCTGCTGACAGAAACACGGATCTAACACGCGCCTCATTCTCTCACAACTCTTTGCCTTCATTAAAGACTTTATTTCACTAATTTAAGACTGCTCTTATTTTATGAGGAAACTCACAAAACAGACATTTTGGCAAAATGGTGTGTTATTGTTCGTTCAAGCGCGAAAGAGGACCATTTTCTGGTGCGCAGTCTGTGCGCACACGTCTTATACTACGGAAAGCCACTAGGGCCAAATACACGTGAATTTCAACGCGTATTTCACGCGTTAAATACGCGTCAAATACGCGTGAAATACGTGTTGTTTACGCGTGACAAATTAGAGCGTTAAATACGCGTATTCGACGTTAAAAATCAGTTTGAACGGGTCAGTATCATTGGCTGCTGAAGACTTGGGTCTAACCATTTCTGTGAGCTTAGGGGGGTGTACTATAGAAATAATATATTTAAATTGCAGTTTTATGAAAATTTAGATAAAAATAAAAGTGCCTTGTTTTTCTCCACTCGCGCCTTTTTGTACATAAACACATTAGTGGACATTCTAGCTTTAACATCAAAGCATTAGCATTTGTGTGGGGAAATCAGTTACAGTGGAGGTTAGCAATCAATGCAGGTATAAGATACAGACCATTGTAATCAATATCTGTCTTTGGAAAACAACGTGAGCTTGTGTTGTTCTTACATTTACAGCTATCACAAGCAGGTGGCGCTAATTGAAACCTTTTTGTTCAGAGATTGGGCACTCATCAGACAAACAGTAATTAAGTACACAGGTGATATTAACAATTTAAATTAATTTAAAGACTTAAATATGGTATTTAAGACTTTATATATAAAGTTTTTAAGACTTTCAGGATTAGAATGAGAGCTTGTGCTCAGGTCAGAACCGGTATAAGAACTTGATTTCGCTTTCCTGACTGCAGAAGTATTCTTCTGCTACCACAATTAAATATTTTCCTATTTCTTTTTTTCCATTTTCATTGTTTTCTTGTGTAGCTCAAATAAAATATCTAGAATGCAATTTTATGCAATTTTTTTAACAAGATAAGATTGCCCCCTTTTGCACATTAGTAGCATTCTAGCTGTAACACCATTCACCACACCTCAAGTTTTCTAACATTAAAAGCTAACATTTGGTTGGGGAAAAGTGTACAGATGTGGTTCTTGATCAATGCAATTGTAATGAACTTTTTTAATTATTTTTTTATTAAATGTATCGCTATGGTGAGCAGGGTGCCACCAAGATGCTTTACAGGGCCCAAATTACAGAAACATCCTATCTTAAAGGGATAGTTTACCCAAAATTTAAAAACGAGCAATTTAAGACTTTGAAATCCAGCAGTAAAGTGAATTGCAGTAGTCTAAACATGAGGTGATAAAAGCATGAACAGCCATCGCTAGAGTTTTATGATTAAGGAAAGGTTTGACTTTATAGACAACAGACAAAGTTGATAAAAACTTGAACTTCAGCTTGAAATTTTAAAATAAAAAGTACAATGTAAAAACATGTATGTACACAATAAGTGCATTGTATCAAATTATTTCATTATTTCAATGTTAGTACATAGTAGTTAAGGACACTTAATATAAAAGTTATTTTATTTAGTTTATTTATTTATTTTCAGTATATACTTGTGTGCGGTCATGTATGCAGCCATATATCAAGGAGGGCCTCACACTGCAGGGGTACATTCACAGTTTCATTACATGGACATTTATCTACTTTGTCCATCAAAGAAGGCTTTAATAAAATAGCTAAGAAAGATACATTGACAGGTGACACTGCAATGACTGAATTTAACCCTTTACAATTTTTTTACATCAGCAGGTTTCACTTGAAATGCTCCTAATGCAGGCCTGGGCAAACATGGTCCTGGAGGGCCAGTGCCCTCTGCCCTACAGAGTTCAGCTTCATTATTATTATTTTTTTATTTTTTTATTTTTTTAAATGTAATACATTTTCAGTGACATCAATTCTGATTTAAAATAGTAATGTATATGTTAGTAATGTATATGTTAACAAACTGACCGACCCGCTGTACATTTTATCGTGCAGATGATTTGTATGAATGTAAGCTTGGATGTCAACTGGCCTGGCTCAGTCAGAGTATGTGTTCTGTCAGTGCTTGAGGAACGTAAAGTAAGTGGAGGACTGAAAAAATGAGTTAGCTTTAATAGCACAGTCTCATCTCAGTAAACTGCTGGTTAGGTTTGAAATCTCACAGTGTCCGGTAAGAGACTTGGTGAAAAGATGTTGGAAATTTGAGAGTAACCTGTTTATTTGTCACCACAACAACTCAGTTAACAAGGATTGAATAGTTCTCCTTAGTTGTGGGTGCATTTAGTGTGTGGTTTTCTATAGAAACAGAAAATGCAGAGCAAATACAATAACATTAAATATTACAGATATTCAAGATCAGCTTTAAGATCAAAGTTGACAGAGAAAGTTCATGAGCTGCTTCATGGCATCAACAAAGCCTGATTGCTTTGTTTTGGTTATGGCAGCTAAAAACTAATCCTTTAACCCTGAGTTTGTTCAGCTACCTTCATGGTATAGGTCCTTGAGCAGTGTGCAGTACAATTAGTCTTCTCCTAGCCTTTTAATACTTTCAGTAAGCCAATCAAGTCTGTCACATTGCTAAACAAGCATATAAACGGTCACAAAAGCAGCCGTAAAATTAATTCTAGCTGTTATGAAGTGTACAATAGGCTTCGCAAGTAATAGTAACAATCCAGATTAATTGGAGATGTAAACTGTGTGGTTCTAAAAAAAAAAAAAAAAAAACATAATCAGCTACTTAGTATTTTTACGTTTATATGTTTACTTAAATGTTATAAAAGTGCTTTAACAAATTGCCTCAGAATTTTTACAGATAAATTGCTTTAATACCAATTATTAGGGTGGCCTACTTTAGTACAGTAGAATATTCTGCAGTCAGGAAAGCCAAATCAAGTTCTTATACCTGTCCTGACCTGAGCACAAGCTCTCATTCTAATCCTGAAAGTCTTAAATACTTTATATATAAAGTCTTAAATACCATATTTAAATAATTTAAGTCTTTAAATTCATTTAAATTGTTAATATCACCTGTGTACTTAATTACTGTTTGTCTGATGAGTGCCCAATCTCTGAACAAAAAGGTTTCAATTAGCGCCACCTGCTTGTGATAGCTGTACTAAGCACAACAAAAGCTCACGTTGTTTTCCAAAGACAGATATTGATTACAATGGTCTGTATCTTATACCTGCATTGATTGCTAACCTCCACTGTAACTGATTTCCCCACACAAATGCTAATGCTTTGATGTTAAAGCTAGAATGTCCACTAATGTGTTTATGTACAAAAAGGCATGAGTGGAGAAAAACAAGGCAATTTTATTTTTTATCAATTTTTATAAAACTGCAATTTAAATATATTATTTCTATAGGTTATACAAAAAAAGGACAAAATAAATAGGCTGAATAAGCTGATCTATAGCATGTTAAATGGTGGTAGTCTAGTCTATGAACAGTACACCCCCCTAAGCTCACAGAAATGGTTAGACCCAAGTCTTCAGCAGCCAATGATACTGACGCGTTCAAACTGATTTTTAACGCGTATTTCACGCGTATTTTACATGTATTTCACGTCGAATACTTGTATTTAACGCGCTAATTTGTCACGCGTAAACAACACGTATTTAACGCGTATTTGACACGTATTTAACGCGTGAAATGCACGTTAAATACGCGTCAAATACGCGTCAAAATTCACGCGTTTTTGGCCCTAAAGGCTTTCCATACACTTCTGTCGCGCCGCGCTCCACTATATTCCTATGGGTGACGTCAAGCGACTTTGTCGCGCCCGCAAAGCATTCCGGGAAGGCGGCGCTTCATTTGAAAAAATGCTGCGCGTCAAAAAGCTGGCCGATGCCCATCTTTATGCAAATGAATTCCGTTAGACACGACGCGTCTATCCAATAGAAGTAGAGCATATGGAGACGGGGAAGTCTCTCGCAGGTCACATCCTACTAAATGCGCAGGAAACTTTAGTTCTGAGTACAAAATGGAGGAGAAATTGATTGTGGCGGTTGCTGGTTTCCCGAATTTATATGATCCAACTTTATTATCATATAGGGACAACGAACAACGCAATTCCGCCTGGAGAAGGGTGGCAGATGTCGTTGGAGTCCCTGGTGGGTTTTATGAGTTTGTACTGTGTTAAATAAAATGTTGATTCAACCGATGAGTTATAATGGTAGCAGACAGCACATGTGCATCTGCAGAAACGGGTTCATATGCTAGTAGTATTTATGATAGCAGGTAGGTTGGTAGGTAGAGAGATTTTGATGGACTTTTACATAAATAAATAAATACATAACTCATGACAGATCTAACCATTTGAAATGGGGCTTGGGCATATCAATTTGCAGCTTAAAGCAAGATTAAAATAATAGCTTAATACCAAAAATTAGCATTAGATGCACAGACAGATTCATAGCCTGTAATTTTCTCATACATATATTTTTATTATTATTAGAGGATGTGTGTCACAAGGCTCCATCACAAGGCGGTGGTACTCCCCACACACCCGCCGGACAACTTCACTCCGGATAGGGTGAACCCAATGCCGACGACGTGGCTTCTTCCTCCGGAGGTAGAGCAAAGCAGCTACAATAATCATTCTCTGTTTTTGATTCATGACTGCGAAATCGAAATCCATAAAACACTTCACTTCTGAACAAATGTTTTAAATACGCAACATTTCCCGCTCGGTCAAAACCACGCCCATAGCGGTAAACTCAAGGAACTGTGTGTACGCCCATCAACGTACAAATGTGGGGAGGCGTCGCGACACCACGCGACAGTCGTGTCGGACAAGTGGATCAGCGCTGTGAGCGTTTGGCGTCGCGCGTTCATGTGTTTTGGGGGCGTGGCTTTGGAAGGAGCTCAGAAGGGAGGGGGTGGGAGTGAAATAATGAGCTGTGTTTATTGCAGATTAAAAGGTCTACAGTCACTCGATTTTTATATTCTCTTTTTCAGAGTACTTACATTTTAATTATGTATTGGTATATAAAGACAGTTTAAACAAATTTGGAATGTTTTTTTTTTAGAAAAATCCTACCTACCCTGCCTTTAAAAGGAACTCTCTTAACACTTTCAGTTGTTTTGTTGTGGTGTTTGTTCTTGCTCACATGGAGATTTGTCTCCACTTAGGTTAACATATTGATACTGTAGTTTGTTCAATTGAAATTATACATTGATGCAGTATTGTGATGATAAGGCTCTGAACATGACTAATTCTTGCTATACAAAACAACGTTAATTCTTGTCATTGGGTATGTAAAGCTTCTTGTGTCAGTGTTTAGTTTGTGGCTGTAACTCAAGAGAAAAACATGCATTGTGGCCTGTGTCATTGCATTTCCTCATGTATACTTACTGTAATTCAAATGAACGGGGGTTTGATGTTGCACAACGAATTGAACTTTTGACAGTTTTGTAAAACCGAATTACCACAGCTGTGAAGTATGAAAAGGAAATGAAATCTGGTTTCATGTGTTCTTGACCACGTATGACCGTGAAAGAGAACAACAAAGTGCAATGTTAGAAAACAGAACTGATCTTTAATGATCTTTTTTAAGTGTACCATTTCTCTAAAACATGCTTATGGTAAATCAAGTCTTGATATAGAGTTTTTACGCACATACAGGGGTGCAAACTTGTCATAAAAAAAAAAGATAAAAAAATATATATATTTTCCAGAATCATGTGTGATTTATGTAGATCTGATAAGATTATACTTTTCACAGTACAATAGTATTATTACTATAATAATATATTTCATTATTGTTTATTTTTTATTTTTTATAATTTCATAAAATACAAATGTTTTATCATTATTGTTACTGAATAGGTTGCATAAAAATGTGGAACATTTAGTTAAACAACAGTACAATCCATTAAACACACTGTACTTCTATCCGTCACAGCTTATATCCCTATATATACCTTAAAGGGATACTTCCCCCAAAAATGAAAATTAGCCCATGATATGGTGACCAGATGAGATGGTGCTTTGGTGGGGTAGGCCTACTATGATATTAGACTGCATAGCCTATAATAAAAGATAATGAATTTCAAACCTGAACCAAACAAATTTTTATTCAAAGATCAACAGTCTGTCATTAGTCTTTAGTCTGCCACAAAAAAACAACATTAAAATTTACATTTACGCATTTGGCAGTCACTTTTATCCAAAGCGACTTACATTGCATTTACATTCTTATCAGTTCTTGCTTTCCCTGGGAATCAAACCCATGACCTTCGCATTGCAAGCATCAACGCTCTACTGTTTGAGCTACAGGAAAATCATGATCTCAAATGTCATTGTGAAAAATACAATGACTGTTGTAACAGAGCGTAAATCAGACCTTTCAGGCTATAGCCTAGCGCTAATAAGCCTTATGCCAAAATTATTATTACGACTAAATTGTTGGTCATTAAATAAGAAAACTAAATAATTGTGTAGATGATTTGCTTTGTGTAACCCGACATCAGACATTAGGCCAAAGTATTTTTCGGGACCAATCAATCATTCCTTTACGAATGGCTGCTTGCACATTCACTGTCCTCGCGGCTGCGGCAACTTGCGCTCGCTTATCAATGCATATAAATTTGTGCCTACGGTTTCTCAAATATGCTGCAGCCAATGAGCAGCCGGCGGGGGCTGGCTGCACGACGACTCAACCTCCACGGACAGTTTTTAATGTTTTATCAGACAATATCTTTCGGGACAATTAGGGCTGGATTCGGGATTCGGGACAACAGCTTAGATTTCGGGACTGTCCCGAATTTTTCGGGACGTCTGGTCACCCTAGCCCATGATTTACTCACCCTCAAGCCATCCTATGTGCATACGACATTCTACTTTCAGACGAATACAATCGGAGTTATATTAAAAAATGTCCTGGCTTTATCCAAGCGTTATAATGGGAGTCAATGGGTATATTTTTTTGGAAGTCCATCAAAGCACATCCATCCGTGATATAAATGCTCCACGTGGCTCTGGGGGGTAAATAAAGACCTTCTGAAGTGAAACGATGCGTTCGTGTAAGAAAAATATCCATATTTAAAACATTATCGACTAAAATAACTAGCTTCTGGCAAAAGGCTGGCAAGGCGACTTACGCCAAAAGAGTAACACTTGTATGACGTAGGATGTAGGAGTAGCGTAAGCTTTGACGCCTCTCGCGGTTCAAACCAGCAGACATGTGCCACTAGAGTGTGTGCAACAACTGGTCAACCGCAATCGCCATTATGTTGGGCGTGAAGTTCAAGGGTTACTCTTTTGGCTTAAGTCGACTGCACTTCACTCTCAGTTTTTCTAATTGACTACTCAGTTTAGTTTAATATATTGCTCATTGGTTTAAGGCCCCCCAACACTGCACACTTTGCACGTCTTTGAGAACCACTGGTTTAAGGAATTCCAAGATTGAAAAGAGCATGTTGTAATTTTGTGTACTGCTCAATCTACTGTCCCTCTCCTGTTACCATAGTAACCACCTTCTCAGCATCAGCACCCATATCATCAATAGCAGTATTGAGCGCCTGCAGCATAGCGGTGAAAGATCTGCTGACGGATCTGGCGTGTCTCGGCATGGCTAGCTCCACAAGTCTGGTGGTTGCAGTGCTATTGTCTTTCTCGGCCTCGGCGAGCCGTCTTTTAACTTCACTCTTGCTGACCTCCACAGAGAGAGCACAGGTCCGCAAAGCCTTCAGCCTGGCTGGGTCGAGACCCCGCTGCCTCGCCAGTTGCTGCAGAGACTCATCGTCCAGGCAAAGTGAGATCTGAGCCTTCGTCAAAATCCGTACGCCCACCGTAGCGTCCACCATGGAGGCCACCAGGGGTACGGGAATGGCAGAAACGCCACCGGATAATGAGGCAGCAGCCCACACCAGTGCCTTGAAGGCATCTTTCTTCTGAGTGACCAAGGATTTGGAAAATGTTGGAAGTGCCAGAAGAAGAGCATGCGCTCTGATCTCTGGAAGGTCACCTCGCATGACATCTAAAAACGTTAGAAAGTCCAGCTTCTCCAAAGCGGAAGGTTGTACCAGGAACACCTTGGGGAGAGGAACACCTTCTGCCTTGAGCACTTCTAAGCTTTTCGCTTTCTTCACCTCCAGTGTTTTCTCGGTATCCTTCACCGACGCTAATAAGACAAAGTAAACTGTCTCTTTCTGCAATGACCTTACTTCCCTCCACACCGCCACACTGTTAACACTAGGACTCTCTGTGAATGTGATAATGATGGCGTTGTACCGCATAGCTTTGAAACGCTCTATATAATCCTCGGCCTGAAAAGTGGGATCACTAGAGATGGGTGGCAGATCGAAGAGGCGATAGTCAGGATGTTTGGGGTTCGGGAATACGGCTAGTTCCTCTGGGGCAGCAGATGATGGAGAGCGGGCTGAGCCTTCGTCGTCTTCGCTCAGCCCTCGAAGTGAGTTGATAAAAGTGGCTTTTTCTGCTTTTCTCTCCCCAGCGATTGCAATGTTGATTCTGCTGATCAGCATGTCCTCCATGGCATCTCTTATATCTGATATGTTGTTCTTCTCAATAGACTCCTTAAGCGTTTCCAGCAGGTTCAGACTCCTCAACACATCAGCCATGTCTGTAAAATGACAACTAAACTACAAATACAGAAGACACTTCATTTATAGTGTTCAACTGCAGTGTTAGAGTTATGTGCTGGATGTAATCAAATACAGTTCTGTTTTTTATTTTTTTAAAGAAATTAAAGGGATAGTTCATCCAAAATTTTTAATTAGCCCATGATTTACTCACCCTCAAGCCATCCTAGGTGTATATGACATTCTTCTTTCAGACGAATACAATCGGAGTTATATAAAAAAATGTCCTGGCTCTTCCAAGCTTGATAATGAGAATGAATGGCTGTTTGACTTTGGAAGTCCATCAAAGCGCATCCATCCATGATAAAAGTGCTCGACACGGCTCTGAGGGGGTTAATAAAGGCCTTCTGAAGTGAAGCGATGCGTTCAAACAGCCATTCACTCTCATTATCAAGCTTGGAAGAGCCAGGACATTTTTAAATATAACTTTGATTGTATTCGTCTGAAAGAAGAATGTCATATACACCTAGGATGGCTTCAGGGTGAGTAAATCATGGGCTAATTTTCATTTTTGGGTGAACTAACCCTTTAATACTTGTATTCAAGGGAGACATTAGATTAATCAAAAGTGACAATCCATGACACTGAAAACTGGACTAATGATGCTGAAAATTCTGCTTTGTCACTACAGTCATAAATTACATTTTAATATATTAAAACAGAAAACGGTTATTTTAAAATTCACAATATTACTGTTTTTATTGTACTTTGATCAAGTTATAATATTTAAAAAATATATATTAATATCTTAAAATATAAACTATAATTAACTTTTTTTTATTTTACTCTTTTAAGGCATTCAATTTTATGACAAACATGAACTGTACATTTATATAAAATAAATGTAATTTATTTACTGGCAAATACAGTATATAAAATCTAGTCCAATGTGCACACACAGGGTTATAATGATAGCGTTTAAACGATGCAAATTAAGAAGGCAAATGCAAGTCCAGAGAATAAAATGCCATTTTTAATTTCAAAACCTGCATGACAAACGTAAAGTACCAGAAGTAAGAGACCCTTAGAGAAAAAGTTACTTACTAACATGTTACTTTCCATAAAGTACAATGTACTGTTATTAGTTAATGTAATTAGGAGCAATGCAATATTGAGAATAAAATAACCACTTTAAGTGGATTTCCGTTTATCCAAACACGTACCTTATTTCAGATCATATAGGATGACAGCGAGTGTGGTGGACCACAGAAAATATCAAACCACACCAAGATGAATGAGATACTGACACTCTCACAGGCTATTTAAGGATTCTCAGTAGTGTATGGAACATTCTAATCCTGTTATCTAAGGCCTAATCCTGCTCACACACACACAGACACACACGTCATCACAGAGGAGCAACCAGCAGGTCAACTGATTTACAATTCTTGAGGAATCAGCAAATTTCACAAATTTCACCCATCTGATATTTTTATGATGCCTATGTAAGAAAAACAATGGTCATGATCAACTTGAGCATAGTTTGCATGTACTGTATATAAAAAGCTATTTATTTTTATCAGATATACAGGCCTTACAGCATTGGGCAAATACGTATATGGAATTTGAATTATTTTCCCATGTTAGACCAACAATATTCCAGTAGTTCAATTCCCATTGAACAATGTTGTTAATCTTTTCAATATTTGTGAGTTCCCAGCATGCACTGCAGCATAAATAAATTATGCACTTTCAGGTTTAGGTCCATTTCATTATATATTTTTTTATTTTTTTTATTTTTTGCTGTTTTCATACTTTATGTATAGGCTGTTGTTGTTGACCTCACTGTTACTTTTGTACTGTTACTCTGTTGCATTTGTTGTTATCACAGTTATTTCGGTTTGTGGGTTACGTGTTGAGGTCTATATGTGTGTGGCAAGCCATGGTAACGGAGTGAGGCCAGTGGCGCGATTGCTAATGACGACAGTGAAGGACGAGAGAGGAACAGGCTTGGTCTTTATGTCGTGTTTTATTATGTTTTTATGAGGCAGTTGTCCTTCACTGTAGTCAATCCTCCTTTTATCTATCCGGAGCTCATCCATGGGACACGCGGCCGGTGTGGCGTGCAGGAGATGTTTATTAACACTCCTGCCACCGCTCCATTTCAATGGCTCTCTGCCCCCCCCCCCCCCCCCCCCCCTAGCCACAGTGTGACATTGTGAAATTACTGCAACACTTCTTTACTTCACAATTCGCAAATGACACTTAAGGTCAAGTGTGACTTGAAAGAAGCCTTAGAACTAGCCTTGACTGCAAATACAACGTTTCATTGAGATACTAAGATTCAGCTTAACAAATTGACAAATAATAACTCCATATAACAGTAAACTATTTACGTAAATATGCTGAATTTATTCAGATTTTGACACTTCCCTTTCTTTTTTTTCCTATTTTCCAGTTTATATACCAGTATAAACAATAAGGGAGAAGGCAACTATCAGCAGAAACTTTTTTTTATTAACTAAAACATATATTTGCAGCAGTTTCAGGAAGTTCAGAAACTTAAATACATATTTAAAACCACAAAAGTAAAGAAGAAATGAAGAGAAATACAAAAGCATTATGTATTTTTTTCAACAATTCTATATATATATATATAAAAAACAGATGTTGGAGACTAATCTAATGAAACATTCTGTATTATGTTGCAATCACCAACAATTTTTGATAGACACATAAGGGATAAAAGCTCTAAATTAATACATTATATATTTTCTTAAACATCTGACCTTACAAAATGAAACGTTGTTGTGTGTAGTTAAGACTTTTAGCTCCTTAACTTTTAAGCATCTGAGAATTAGAATAAAGTTCCTCCTCTCCCTCCATCTGTTTCTGGTTGGGTGTTTCAATCTGGTCATCTCCATCCTGAAGGGCCTCTCTTTGCTTCCCATCTCCTTTCTTGTCCCTCTTGATCTCAGCGTAGTCTGTGTCTGTAGGTTCCCTCTCTCCCTCTTCAGGCGGTCTGTTCTTTAGAAGGGAGTAGTCGATGTTGGCATAGTCCACCTCTCCTCCTTGCATCTCGACTGCTTCATCGTCCTCTGCTCCATCTGTTGGTGCTGCTGTGTCTGTGGTCCCTCCATCAAGCTGTCCATGAAGAGGTGTCTGTTCATTGGTTCCACTCTGAGCTACATCTGTCTGCACAGTCTGATACATACAGAACATATCCTTACATTAAAAAGGTTAGTTCCCCCAAAAATGAAGAAAAAAATTTGTCATTAATTACTTACCTCAAAAAGATCTAAAGGGATCGTAAAACTAATCCATACAAATTGAGCGCTTTAGATTAATATATTTTTTAAATATTATAACTTATATACATCACATGAATGAACCTCATTGTTTCTTGCGGAAGCTTAAATGTGGTGCGTAACATGAGATTGAACCTCATTGGTTCTTGCTGAAGTTTAAACATGCTGCGTAACACAAGAATGAACCTCATTGGTTCTTGCTGAAGCTCAAATGTGCTGCGTAAAAAGATTGAACCTCATTGGTTCTTGCTGAAGCTCATGGGTTCTCATACATCAAGTAAACATGCTTGAGCTTCCATTTAACACAACTGATGTGTGTGTTGATGAATGTTTATATGTGAATAAAAGCCTCAATTCAATCTGTTCATCATTTGAAGCGATTGTGTCTCTTCAGAAAATGTGGACTAAACCACTCGATTCATACAGATTAGTTTTACGATCTCTTTATTAACTTTTTGAAGCATCAAAGTGGTAGTTGCGTAGACTATCAATGAAGGGACAGAAATCTCTCAGATTTCATTAAAATATCTTCACTTGTGTTTCAAAGATGAACAAAAGTCTTATGGGTTTTGAACAACATGAGAGTGAGCAAATGATGACATCATTTTCATTTGGTGAAAATCATCCTTTAAACATGGCTAGTGATTTTTTTTCTGTGCACCACTAAAATGTCAATCAGGTGATGTCACCTCAGAGGATTCTGTCAAAGCCTATGTAATTTTTGGATATTATCATGTTTGAATGATGCAAATATATATATATATATATATTTATTAATTTTTTTATTTTTTTTAATGTTAATAATTACATTATACTTCTACACAGATGTTTTTGACCCCCATCATTGTCTTGAGGTGGCAGATTTTGAAGATTGAGTTTGAGATTGAGATTCAGGGTAATCTGTGCGGTTTTGTCGTAAAAATATACATATTTAAAACTTTATAAAAGAAAATAACTGGCTTCCGGCAACGGTTGACGCGCGTTCACGGGAGATAGATGCCGGCGTATGACGTAGGACGTAGCGTTTGATTTAACTATACTTCGTTCTACGTCACAACGCTTACTACGCTACGTCCTACGTCATACGCCGGCATCTATCTCCCGTGAACGTGCGTCAACCGTTGCCGGAAGCCAGTTATTTTGTTTTATAAAGTTTTAAATATGTATATTTTTACGACGAAACCGCACGGATTACCCTCAGAAGGCCTTCGTTTATCCCCCTGGAGCCGGATGGATTACTTTTGTGAAGGATGCATGCACATTTTTGGGACTTGAAGGAGGCGGACCCCATAACTTGACATTATAACCACTGAAAGATCTAAGACATTTTCAAAAATTTCAAAAATAAAAATGATTGACATATGCATCTCGAACGGCTTGAGGGTGAGTAAATCATGGGTTTAATATCATTTTTCCCTTTAAGGTTGCGACAGTGATATTTCCGTTTTAACTTTAAAAAATATTTGGATCTGTCTTACCTCCAAATTAATGTCAGTGTCCGGATTTTCTGTTGCCACTTTGTGTCTTTTGCCTCTGTTAAGAAAATATATTTAGGGAATAAGACTCGAGATTTGAAGCTGACAGTGCAAAATGTTCAAAACCGCTATACATAAGGACAAATGACGTTTGATGGACTTTTAGGCAGTTTTTAGGAAAAGAAGTAAATGGCAGGCCTACCTGTGGCAAAACACCCAACAACACAAAATCATTGAGAAGATGAATGCTGAACATGCCATTCCTGCCACAAATGTGAGTATCGTTTGGGTGTCCAATTTCTTCATAAAACCTTCTAAAACTTAAATGTAAAAAACACAGATTGTTACTAATTTAAGAAAATGTCCAATGTTCTGAAGTGAGAGTAACATATTCTGGAAATCCTAAACTTAACCCACACCCTAAACCTACTGCTAAAATCTGACTGATTGAGAGGAATGTTATTCAAGGACCAGAAAAGTTGTCAATCCAGGAACATTGGCTAATTGGCTAAATCAGAATCGCCCTGAAATAAACATATAGTGTCTAAAGTGCATAAAATGCTGAGTATTACCTGAAGTTGTATTGGTGGAATTAAGCAGATCCTCTTTGCCAGGCAAGTTTCCACCTCCGGGAGTGAAGGACTCGTTTATTTTCGATTCATTTGTGTCACCTAGCACGTGATAAATGTTTGATGTTATAATTAGTAAAGATATATATTCAGACTTTAGGGCTGTCCCCTGCAAACACGCAATGAACTTTCCAAGATGTGTCACAATTCAGTATTTCAACAGTTGCTGACATGTTGTCAATTTCGTAATTTTTTATGTTGTAAGTCTGTGACATTGTTAGGTTACCAACATTTCATGTGGAATCTGGTTCTACTTACGAATGACATTGATAGTGATGGATGCATTCAAAGTCTCCATCATATAAGTCATCTCACAGACGTATATCCCAGCATGCTCCTTTCTCACATTGGTAATTATGAGATTTCCTGATGAGTTCCTGATTTTATCTGCAGTTCCACTGAAACTCCATACAGGATCAGAGGACGGTGGGTGACTCTCAACAGTGCAGGTCAGGTGGAGAGTGTCACCTTCCATCACTGTGTCATCGCCAAGAATTCGAAGAGTCTGTACATCTGAAAAAGAGCAACTGCATTAGTTTTGACACCATATAGACACAGTATGCAAGAAAAAAATAATTTTAGTTCTACTCATTGATCAATGGTAGAAGATGATCTCAGCAGTGACGCCTATGCTCTTCTGAACTGAATTTCAGAATTTTTGTTTTTAGCAATTTTTAAAGAAACATGCCTTTTCAAGAAGTTTGGTTAAATATGTATATTTGTACTCACACGTGACTTCTAGAGTCCTACTGGCACTGATGGTTTTGTCTCCATAGCTCACGTCACATCCTACAGTGGCATTGTGCATTTTGGAGGTTGGAGTCAAGAGCAAAGTTGAGTTGTGAAGGCTTCTGGGGGTGATCAGAGTGATGTCATCCTTCAGATTGGTGATATTTTCTCCTCTTGTCTTGATCCACCATGTTATTTCAGGTGGAGTTTCCGGGCAAGGAGAAGGAGCTGAACATGTCAGATTGGCTTCCACTCCTTCACGGAGAGGAGGAATATCCATTATAGGCTTGTCTGCAAAGAGATAATGAAGACATTGCAGATTTCCAAAGTGTAAATAATTGAGTCATTTTTTTGAGGACAGATTCAGATCAAATGCATATTTTACTAAGATGAAAAGAAAAAGCAGTGTGATTAGCAGAGCACAGCCATGCGTTTAAGTTTCTTTCTTTAAGAGATCATGTCCAACATAGTTCCTCTGCTGAGATTATGAAATCCTAGCATCAGAAAGTGTGCAGTGAGCTGAACATCCCTCTGAAACAACTGAGAACTGAAAGAGAACATCAGACTAGAGAAAAGGGCAAGACCTTTTAAACTTTGCCAAACACAAGCAAGCATTACCTTGAATGATGATTTTAACTGTGGGATTATATGTGTTTCTCTGTGTTTTCTGCCCCTCCACTCTGAATGCATATTTATTTTCACCTTCCGCTTTTATATCTTTCATGATGATGCTGCAGTTGTTTTTGGTCAGATCAGGTTCAAGCATCTTAATCCGTTCTGTTTCAGTTTCCTTCTCTTCCAGATTGTTTTTATTTTGTGTACTCACTTTCCCCATGAAAATGTTTCTATTTTTGTTACATTTAACATTTGTACACACCATCCACTGAACGTTATCAATAGGTTTTGCTTCTTCTGGATAGGTGAAGGTACATGAAATCAGAGCACATAATCCTGTAACTGCAGTAATTTCTGGCGGATTGAAGGTGATGTTCCAGTCCGCTTTACTTTTGCCTTGAATAACAGAAGAAAGTGATGAAGTACCTGGACACAGGACATCTCATATCTTAATAACAGTTGCTTGTTCATGCTCAATACATGTGCATGTATGAAGCTACACAAACTTCACATGTGTATATGATGTACAAGTATTTCACTCATAGAAGTGCAGTGATGTTGAGGAGTGTGAGGTATAGTTTTATTAAAATATTTTTATTTTCAAATTTAATACAAATATTTAATTAAAAAAGTTACTGTAAAACATGTACTACGTACCTGTACACAAAATACTGAATACTAACATAGAGAGGATTGTACAGCTTGAAATGATCTGCATTTTAAACATTCCACAGATCTGCACACAAAAAAAGAAATATTGCTTGAGCATTATAGATGCTATGCAGTCAAATTTCCAATATATTATTCAATATTTGAATGCAAATGCTTTGGCAGTGTACATATAAACCATGTGTCATGGCAGTAAAGAAAACGGCATATGTAATTAAAACTGACAGCATTAAAATTGACCTTACCGCTTCAAGTCAAACCGTTCACAGTGTTCTCAGAAGCTTTATTGTAAAACTGCAGAAGCAGCACATGAGTGTACAAACTGCATCCTTCCTCTAGTGGAGCACTTCCTCATTAAACTGACTTGCACATATAAGGGATTGTTGTGCATGACAAGCATAAATATGGAAATAATTAGCATAATTCAGTAAAACACATACATTAACCATACTTTGATTCTGTCAGGTATGGGGGTGATGGAAGGAGCAAGGACTCAATTGCAGGGAAAACCAGGCTTTATTAATAATAAAAAAATAAAACAAAATGCAAACAAAAAATACCCCGAGGGGGTAAAACAAGACTGACTTGACCACAGGAGGAACATAGAAGGAACATACGACTAGACAAGGTGAGACAAACGTAAGCACGACTAAAAACTGCATTAGACTATCAAACAAACAATGTAGCACACAGAGAGTATATAATGACCTGGCAAACCATGAGGGCAAAAGAACACATATAAAGGAAGCTGAGAACAAGAGGAACAGGTGAACACACTCAGACAAACGAGGACTCAACAAGAAAGGGAGCTGAGAACATGAAGAACAGGTGACAACAATCAGACAAACAATAGCCGTTTCGCAATATGCGTTCTTGTCTGTACTTGTGTTCTTGTGGACTTGTGAAACGTCATCAGTCGCTGCCCATGTACTGTTCCAATTCAAAGTTCACATCTAGCCAAGTCCAGTTCAAATCCCCGGATGAGTTCTTGTTCCGCCCCTTTTACCGAGGATGCATCGAGAGGTGACTTGTGTGGACTTGAGACAGCCAGGTATCCCAGAATGCATCTCACATCAACCAGCAAGCGTCAATAGCAGATTAGAAACCCCGCGTAATTTAAAAATGCTACTGTTATTGTGTCACGAAATGTAGTTTTAAGAGTTTTTCAGGCGAGAATGTAGTTGTTTAAAACTCAAATCTTTGGTTTATTTATAAAGATAGCGCCTATTTGAAAATTTGATCTGACGGTTTCGGAGTTGGGAGATCCAGGCGATCACTGGACGCTCAGCGCTCATGTACCCCGCCGAGAACAGCCTTTTCTCGGCTAGTGCTGCTAGTTAACATGAGATATAAATTGTCTTGTGTTTATCTAACGGGTGATTTATTTTTGTATTTTTTTGTCTCATTAATCTAGCAAAACGTTTTGGCTGAGGGCAAAGTGAAGTTTCATAGCTTTATATATTTAGTCTATTTAACTTTAACGTTGTAGCCTAGAGAGCTGACTTATGTTTGACTGAATCGTTTGCTTTATTATTGTATAGCTTCTTATACCTTTTAGGCTACTTATACTTTTATAATGGCTATTACTGATCATTAAAACTGACATTTAACAAAAAGGGTTATGTCATTTTATTTTATATATTTAAAACATATAAAATATTTTATTATACATGTTGCCTACATTCTCTTCACTGTATGTACATATATAATACAATAAAATGACACAATCCTGTCTCTTTTTGCTAAATATCAGTTTTAATTATCAATATTATAATGTTTTTTTATGTATCATATTTTTTAAATGAAAACAAAAAGAGTCAGGGTTGTGTTTTATATTTTGTGTTGTTATAAATATATGCAGTGAAGATAATCAATTGCGTTGCCTGAACCACATTTGTGTGGCCATTATATGTTTAAGATGTTTTTAAATGAAAATGAAAAGAGGCAGAGTGGTGTTTTATAACATATTTTGTTTTATTGTAGCCTAAATATACATAAAGAGATAACCGGAGTACCCAGAGCGAGCTGAGTGACGATATCAAAAACGCCGCTGTTCCATTTGCAGAAATATCAGACTTGCGTTCTACCGTCCTCGCGAGTTCCTTCTCCTGAGTCGAACTTGTCAAGTCCGAACTACCAAGGACTCAAGTCCGAAGTTTGCGTACTTGGTATTGAGAAACGGCTAAGGACTCAACTAGACAAGAGGGCGTGGTACTGGGAAACAAGGAGACAGGAACAGAGGAGCACATGGCAAACACAAACAAAGACAAAGCCATATTATGTTCAAGCACAACACAAACATAGAGACATGAAACAAAGACAACACAGTCAAAGCTGCCATACCCTGACAGATTCAAATGTATCTATAGCCAAAGAATTTGTTTTTAGATTTGGAAGAGATAAAGGCAATTAAGTTTTGGTCTAATGGAAATGGAAGAAAACATATATTTTACTATAAAGCTTCCAGTAAAGCCAAGTGACCACATTTATTAAATTAATTCACAATATTCACACGTTCTTTCTTACAGTTTTTCTCAATTGCTTAAAAACATTTCTTGAAACTATGCCTCATATTTTCAAAACAGTAAACACAAATCCAACGTCTCACCCAGTTCCCCAAACATCCTATTTTCAGGTCTCAAAACCATTCACTCTTGCTGAAAAACCAAACGTTTGCCCTCAGACATCACACACAAGCCCTCACAAACACACTCACTACAACATAGTCTAACACACTGGTGCAATATATTCAAAACAGCATTTCCAAAACTGGTAAGTTATGTTGCTTGTGGTTCCCCCCCTCACAAACCTTTTCACAAGATGAACACAAAAGACACAACCAATGGATACATTGGCACATTTTTTTATTCCGTAATGTACGGTGGCCGAGAGAGCTCAACGCCCAGCAACTGAAGAAAACACATGCAAATAGAAAAAAACACCCGCATATTACAGTTTTTCTCGATTGTTTACACACATTTTCTGAAAGCATGCCTCATTTTCTCAGAACTCTACACACAAATCAGAAAACACACACACAATGGGCAAAACCCCTAAATTCTCCTGCAAAATGAAACTTTACATTCAAAACAATGTTATTTCTTCTCAAAATGGTATTTTGTTTTCAAATGACACACACAAACCATCATATGAATAGACATTTATAAGAACCAGTTGAACACTAATGTGCTCAATGTAAAACACTATGATGAATGGAAAACACTTCTTCTCCATTCATCATAATGACTTAGGCCTTTTTTTTGTTCAGTGTTACACTTACTACAGACTTACTACATTGTAAAATATTTGTGAATATTGTTTTTATACTCAGAACACACAAATACACGGTAACAGATATATTTTATTTTTCCCACAAAAACAATGTACACAGTGTACATCCCAACCAACACAAAGTTGTACATACAGTGGTCTACATACAACACAACAGAATAATTTACTGTATACACAGTAAAAAAAAAAAAAATTCCAATGTTGGCATCCATTGCTCCATTGAAGAGCTCACCTGTTGCCCTTTTATGCTAAAGCTCTGATTGCTAATTGTAAAACTGTGTGACGGGTGTTTGCCCATGTGATGAGTCAGTGTGCATATTTGAATGGCAGTGTGTTCCTTGTGAAAACAAGAGATTTTCTGCATGAAAATTGTGCCAAAAGCAGAGAATTGTGTGTAGTGTTTTGAAAAAGGTGTGTTTTAGAACTGCAATTTGAGTGTAAAGTAGGAATTGTGCTTGTAGTTTAGCAGAATTGGTTCAGGGGGTTGGTGAATGAGTATGTTGTGGTCATTGTGTCTCAAGTACCAGTATTTGTGTGTAAACAATTCGATGATGTAAGATGTAAGAAAACATCTTCATCAGTTTCACAACACACGTGTGCTCCAAATAACACAACACAACCAAATACAGAAACGCGCTGCAAAAGTTCACAACACAACCAAGTACAGAAACGCGCTGCACATAACATAGACCACAATGGAAATGTTTCCAGGGGAACCAAATAAGTGACAAACCCGGCTGGGACGTGCTTATTGCTCGTGAGCATCCCTATGCCCTGCTCCCTTCGAAGGGCAGACGGTAGAGCTCTTGAAGTGGGACTTTGGAGTGAGCAGGACACTAGTGTGCCATTATGTAATGAATTGATTATTGATTGATTATGTAATAAATATAATGCTGTTAACATAACGGTTGCAAATAAATATATTATTTTTTACAAAAAAGCTTTTAAAATATGCGTTATATATCTGTGTGTGAGTGTCTCAACTTTAAAACTTTGGACCCTACATTACCTAACATTTCTTATGAAACTTTTCTTTATGAAAATTTAAACATAACATGAAAAAATGTGTACAGTGTAACTGATGTATAGATTAATATCTTTCCCTCATGTTCTTTTTTATTTATTTTAGTTTTCAGCTCATTGTTCTTTTCTCATTTGTATTCTGATAACATTGAACATATTGTTAATACATTTTGTATATTATATGCAAGTTGTATGTCATAAAAATTTAATCTCTGTATGTTTTTCAACAACAACAACAACAAAAGTTAAAAGAAATAAAATAAAATGAAGTAGACTTCTGAGCTGTAAGCACGTCCCAGCCGGGTTTGTCACTTATTTGGTTCCCCTAGAAACATTTCTGTTGTGGTGTGTGTTATTTGCAGCGCGTTTCTGGTTGTGTTGTGAACGTCTGCAGCGTGTTTCTGTACTTGGTTGTGTTATGAGTATTTGGAGCACAAGTGTGTTGTGAAACTAATGAAGATGTTTTCTTAATTTGTGGGTGTTTTTTTCTATATGCATGTTTTTTTTTGTTTTTTTTTTTTTTGCATGTTCCACTGTATTGTACAGTACAATACACCAAACAAACAAAAAGAAATACTCTGCCCCAGCATACTGTCTTTGGTCTGGGTCAGGCCAGAGAATCTTGTCAGCATCACAGGCTATTTTGGCCCTAGCCAAGCAGCGGGGGTAAAATCCACTTGCATGCCTGTTCCCCACTGGCACGCATCAGCTGAAATATTTGGCAGGCTTCTTCCAGTTCATCGTCTTTGTGTAGAAAAATAGAAGTACTGATTACTGTATCTGTAACACATCCTTTTTATAAAATGGAAGCATTCAGAAAACTCCATCTGTATGTGAAGCAATTTGACACATTTCATTTTATTACAGTGGTATAGGGCAACAGCTACAGTACATGTAGCATATGTGTGTTGTAACAGCACACTCAAAAGTTACAGTAGAGAGCAGTCTGAAGTACATCTACCTGTTTTTCTCCCTGAAGGGTCTTATGATCGGCACTGCTTTTCTCTTTGGCCTTGCCCTTCACCTTCCTCATCCTCTTCCTTCACCTCCCTTACGAAACAAAAGTATACTTCAAGTTAATTTTATGAAGTATACTTGAGTAATGTTCAAGTATATTTTTAAGTATACTTTATGTAGTAAGTATACTAATGTCAATATGTACTAGTAGTAAACTTGTAAGTGTACTATTTTAATACCGCTTGGGACTAAATTGGCCCACTTGAAGTATATAAAAGTATGTTTAAGTGTACTATAAGTGTAACAGTAGTAAACCTTAAGTGCACAACTAGTTCATAATTATGTTTCTCATTTGTACTGCAAGTGCATGAACTTATGAGTATACTAGTAGTTTACTATTTTAATACTTGTAACAACTTTGAAGTATACTCTCTCAGTAAACTACTAGTTTAGTAGTTTTATACTACAAGTTTTCTTTAAGTGAACTTAACATCATACTTATAGTTTACCATTTATATATTATTTTTGCTCTTTTAGTGTACTCTCAGTAAACTACTAGTTTAGTTTTATACCGCAAGTATATTAGAAAGTTTTCTTTTAGTGTACTCTCAGTAAACTACTAGTAGTTTATACTACAAGTTATCTTTAAGTGAACTTAACATTATACTTATAGTTTACTATTTATATACAATTTTGCACTTGCAGTAGGCCTATAATGTTCAAATGTTATTTTTTATACTTGAAAAATACCTTTAACTGTACTTTAATTTTAAAAACCTTTTATTAGCTTCATGCATCCTTTTTTATCAACACTTGAATGTCGGTAAGTTTCATAAAGAAAGGCAACATTTTAAACAAAATAGTTGAGAAAATCACATTTTTGTCAAAGACTATGCCTTGATCAGATTCAGATCGATGATCAAACACAGATGGAGTAAATCGAGTCCGACACCCCCACAGCTTCAGTCGTTTTCTCTTAATGGGTTACGCTTCATTTGGAAACATTAAGCAGTTTTGATTTACAAGCTGTTTAATGTTTGATGATCACATTATTTTACATTTGAGTGAGCAATCTTCTATCACTTGTTTCAGCTTCTTCTTCTCCTGTGTGTGTTTTGATCTGGAGATTCTGTACTAGAAGATGTGTCATAGCGCCCCCTACCGTATACCAGTGAAAACATGGATAGCTGGAAACACCAGTGGACTAGCCTACACAATAATTCAGATACGCAGAATTAGAAACATATCTGTTTTATATCAATATTTTAAACAATATTTTCAAACAAAGTTTCATATGAAAACCGATGTAAAAAAAGTATATTTAATAGGCTACTCGATCAAAAGAGTTAAAGGGATACTCCACTTTTTTTGGAAATAGGCTCATTTTACAACTCCCCCAGAGTTAAACAGTTGAGTTTTACCGTTTTCGAATCCATTCAGCCGATCTCCGGGTCTGGGGGTCCCACTTTTAGCATAGCTTAGCATAATGAATTGAACCGGTGTAATGGAAATTTTTATTCTAGCCAGCTTATACCATACATGGTGTTAAAGAAACTGCAAGTTGCATATCATCTTCTTCCTTACTGCGGAAGAACGAGGTCAAAATGACATTTGCAGAAAGGACAGTTTGTTCTTTCTAAATACAGATAAGCTCGCTTGCACTAAGAGCAAAGGTGTTGCATTGGAAAATATATACTCAATTGTTTTTAATGGCATATGTGTGTAAGTGTGTGCGTATAAAGGGGTGTTAGAATAAGTGTGATAAGTTTTCTGTATATAAGCTGGGCAAATAGGAGAAGTCAGTGCGCTTCTCATATCAGACTCTGACTGATGTGTGAACGGCCTTCCTTGCAAGAAATAAAGATCTTTATCATTTTTAAAATCTCCAGCTGTCTTCCAATTATTGTTTAAAGTCTAGAAAGAATTTCCACAACACCGGACAAGACCATTAGCATCTCTCTCAAAAAAAATGAACAAAGAGTTTCGATATTTTTCCTATTTAAAACTTGACTCTTCATACTGTAAAAAGTGATTCTGAGTTTTAGTCAGGTGGACTAGTAAAATCATGTCCTGTCAACTTGCAGTGTCTCACTACACAATAGGATGAGTTATGACAACCTCAACTTGAAGGGAAATGGAAAACTTTAAATAACGTGTTCATATAACAACAAAGCATAGGTTCTATCAACTTTCTGTGTAATGCGCATGTGCCAGAAACTCTACGTCATGGTGACGTACTATTTGAACGAATTTGAGGCAGACGCGCCATCGCCATTTTTCTGCACGAGAAGTTGCTGATGCAAGAAAAGACTAAGGAGCCCGCGTTTGAACGAGTACAGGTGGACCTTTATGGACTGCAAATAATGAAATGAGTAAGTATACCCTAATTTGTGCTTTCTTTCATGTTAAATTAGGCTTGTTTCGTTAGTGCACCTCGTCCGTGTTTTGATTCCAGGCACATTTTGATTAGCATTTGGCAAACTCGATTAACGTTAGTTATCAGGAGCCACATAGCCTGACTACGTCAGACTTCTTACTTCCGCTCAATTTCATTTCGCTTCTGTACTCAGTCTGAGACAGCGTAATAGCTTTACGTTTTCCTCCGGCCTGAAAACAGCCGGCCAATCAACGAACAGAGGGCGGGCTGAGAGCCGTGACGTGGACGCTGATTGTACCGTGGATGCGTAGATTTACTTCACATAATCTGTAAAAGTCGTTCACAGCCATGTTCACTCCGGTATTTCGCTCGATGGTTTTGTTTTCGCATCATACTACATGTGTTTACAGTGGAAGTTAGATGCGGCTGAGCATGCGCATAACACACGCCATAACCAAACGTTATGTGATAGGAGCCACACGCACTGCCAGGCAAATTTCTGCTCGCTCGACAGAGACACCGAGCTGCTGTCGAGACGTGAGCAGAAAGAGAAGTCGACTCGTCATTATAAGTTAATGTTTATAAATAGATCAAATAGTGTAACGTTACATGTAAGTTATTTTTAGCGTGTTCTTAATCGGATCTCATTATCGTTAGAAACACCTAATAACCAGTAACGTTAACGTTAAGTTTATATCTGAAGCAGCGCCGCCAGTCCATATTTGTTTAACATGACAAATAAAATGCTTGATTGACTTATGTTTCTTAAACACCCTGTTGTTATTTTTTCAAATGACATAGGCTACCATATGAATGTTTTTGAGCACGTACAAACGGCGTGTCTTCTGTAACGTTAGCAGCTAACGTTAGGCCTATAAGGTAAGTTGCGATGTAAGTTATTAATATAAGTTAATACATTTTTGTAGTGTAATAATCACATTATTAAACTTGTAATTTGTGTTACCTGTGAAGCTCTGAAGAATCATGAAATCAGAATTACGTTATTTGTAGAAAACATTTTCACATAATGAAAGCTATATGTATAGCATTGCTCACTTTTATATTGACAGCAACATCATCAGTATAATATTCAATGCATCACCCAGCCATAGAAAAAAAAAAGTGTTTATTTTTTTCCTCATTATATTTGGGGAGTAAGATGTTTTAGAGCTACATGATTATGACAAAAATCATAATTTTCCTATTTTGCCTATTATAATGTTGAGTGAAATTAAAATGTTTTAACTTGTTAATGTTTTAAGACTGTCACTGAGACCCTGGCATCTTTGTTAAATTTGTAAATGTATTTATGTTTTTATAGATCAGCAAAGAATTCACCAGGCTTGTGTCAAAGGACCCGAGCAAGTCCTTTTTGGAAGGCCTAGATGGTCATCTCTCAAAGCTGATACAGTTATTCAGGTCAAAGCGGTATGAGGACATTCCAGAAATGACTTCAGTACTGGAGAACCTTGATAAGGATGTGACTCAATTTATTTTAAAGCAGTCTTTCTCTCTCCAAAATGACAATTCTGTGATCATTTACTCACTTACTCACAACATAAACCTAGTGATAGTGACATATTTTCATACAATGAAAATGAAAAACGATTTGTATGTCATATTCAAAGTCTTCTGCAATCATACAATCTCTTTGTATGATGAAAACATACACATTTCAGTCTTTGTTTACAATCATGTTTTATTGTATTAGCTACTACATAAATATCAAGCCTCATTGCATTGGTTCTTGCAAGACTTTTGATCAAATGTCATGACACAAGAACTAATGAGGTTTGATGTTGTTGTTGTAGTATGTCGTAGTAACATCAACACTGATATGATCAGTTCATTACACAAAGTTTTAAAACTTTTAAAATAGGCAACAAGACTCATCCACTACTTTTAACTGCATTTTTTATAGCGTTGACTTGTCCTTTATAGAGCTTAACAGCCTAGCCATTGTTCATTTATTAATATTTTTGCATGTGTTTGGAGTGGCATGCTGGTGAGTAAATGACAATTATCTTTGGTAACCTATCCTTTTAAATCCTTTAAGTGTTGTTACAACCCCAATTCATTTAAGGCAGGGGTGCCCAATCCTGCTCCTGGGGAGCCAAGATCCTGCAGAGTTTAGCTTCAACCCCAATTAAACACACCTGAACCAGCTAATCAAGGTGTTCAGGATCACTACAAACTTCCAGGCAGGTGTGTTGAACCAAGTTGGAGTTAAACTCTGCAATACATTATTGGCCCTCCAGGAGCAGACTTAGAGTGCTTTCACACTGGGGTCATTTGCTGCAGTACGAGCCCGAGCGCGATTGTTCCCGGCTCGTGTTGTTGTTCACTCAGCTGCGCATAATAGCACCGAATTAATAAAAAACACAATATATTGCCCCATGTTCTGTTTTCTATCATGCGCCATGAACGTTTGCCATGACGTAATATGCACGCAAACGCACCAGGTTTCGATAGAATCAAGTTGAGTGTGGTGGTGGGGGGCGGGAACAATCGCGCTCGGGCTCGTACCGCAGCAAACGAGCCCAGTGTGAAAGCCCCCTAAACTAAACTGCCAGTGTGAAAGCACCCTTAGACACTCCTGATTTCAGTGCCATGAGCGTGTTACACCCGCTATTAAATCTTATTTTGGTGCTGAACAAAAAGGTAACAAACAACTGTTGTTGCACCACATCACTGGTAAATTATTTACAACAAAAGTGTACAAGTGTAAATGTGCAAATTTGAAATGAATGTTTTTATTTTTTCTAAAAACAAGACAGAGAGAGGGGCAGAAAGGATAAACGAATAAAGAAAAACAAAGGATTGAACCAATAAAGCTGGTACTTTAACCATCCTTTAATTTACAGACAACAAACCAAAGGATGAGGACTGCAGCATTGCTTGGCCTGCCGTGGTACATGCGAGAGAATCCTTCAAAATTCATGAAGATATGTGAGGTAAGCTGAAACCTTTAAGGCAAAACAAGGAAAAATTGCAGGGGTCTGTAAATTGTTTGTGTAATTGGTTTTAAGTAATAGTACCTTGTTTTGTTTGCATTCTATAAAGCCCAGTGACATTGAAGAGGAAGTGATCAAGGGTGTGGTGATAGGAATCCTACTGGTTGTGGAAAATGTGATGGAACCTCAGTCAGCGTTCTACAATGACGTTGTCCTGGTGATTGAGGAAGAAGTGGTAATGCGTCACCTGAGTGCTGTACCTAATGCTTTCCTGGACCTGATGGGTCTGGTGTACGCATTAAACCTTGACTACCCAAAGAAATTCACTTTTGAAGTGATACAGCGCCTGTTTATTGGTGTTGGATCAGACTCTTGCAATGCAAGAGTTCACTCTTTGAAGAGCAAGTTGCTGAGATAAGACAGAAAACAAATGTTGGTATTCTTGATTTTCAAACAGACTGTTTTCTTGTTACCTTGTCCTGCTTGCTCTTTCCTTGTCATGTTTCTATGAGTGGGAATTGAAGACACTGTTTTTAAATAGTTTAATCTGTGAAGGTTTTAATACAGCTTATTGTGAATTCTTCATGTACACTTGTTCCTGCAATGAAAATATCTGATAATGACAAGGAGAGTTATTTGTACTATTTTGGCTCTAAGATGGGTCTGTGCATAGAGAAGTTTGCACTTGTTTGTGTGAGCTGTATATATGTGAGGGTTTTTCTTGTGGTGTTTTTTTTATCTTTGCAAGATAATTCTTTGTGTCTGTGTCTTTTGGGTGCAATGCATCTATTTAAAAAAATAAATGCTGAGAGTTTCAATTTTGCAGTTGTTGATTTCATTAAAAATCTGGTTCCAGATAGATATCTAGAACTTCTTGTTAAAGCAAGCAATGAAGTCCAGTAAACTCAAATAGTTAAGTTATGATGTTGAGGAAAAATGACTATTTTATGTCAATTAGACTTGGTTAATGGTTGTGAAAACATGAAAAATTAAGTTCAACCAATATGTTTTTCAGTTGACTTAACTAAAAATTATAAATGCTTATTAATTGATACAGTACGTTGACTCAATTTATTGCAAGTTATTTCAACAAATACATAAAAGTTGAGTGAACTTAAATCCTAACGTTGGCTAAACTTAACTGAGTCAATGCAACAAGATGACTTGACTTAAGTCAAGTTGTGTCAACAAATCATGTTTTATACTGTAGTTACATCGTGTACTAAGACCGTAGAAAATCGCAACTTTTCATTTTCCGTCGGTCTTAGTACACGATGTAACTACAGAAGAGTCAAGTTTTAAATAGGAAAAATATCGAAACTCTTTGTTAATTTTTTTTGAGAGAGGGTCTTGTCCGGTTCAATTCATTATGCTAAGCTATGCTGAAAGTGGGACCCCCCCAGACCCGGAGATCGGCTGAATGGATTCGAAAACGGTAAAACTCAACTGTTTAACTCTGGGGGAGTTGTAAAATGAGCCTATTTCCAAAAAAGTGGAGTATCCCTTTAACACAACTACAAGCCAAGTATACTTAGTATATCTCGATCAAAATATTGAGTACAAGTATAGGCCAAGTACACTTAAGTGTAATTAAATATATTTTTGAGAAGTATATAAAATGTAGACTGAAAGTATGCTTTCTTCTTTTTAGTTGAAAAGAAGTATACTAATAGAACACTTGAATAAACTTATTTTCCATGCTTATTTTATTTACTCTATAAGCTATTCCACCCGAAAGTTTGTTACTATATAAAGCTGAACATGTTAGTTTATACGACAGTGTGTAATATTATGTTTTTAAAAAAGTATTTAATAAACTACTCAATCAAAATAGTAAACACAAGTACAAGCCAAGAATACTTAGAATACTTAATTATACTTTTAAGTATATCTCGATCAACAAGTAGAGGCCAAATATACTTAGACTTTTCTGTCAGTATAAGTCAAGTATACTTAAGTGCAATTTGAAGTATATTTCATACATAAAGTACATTTCTGAGAAGTATATACAAAGTAGACTGAAAGGTATACTTTCTTATTTTTAGTTTAAAAGAAGTATACAAATAGCACACTTGAATAAACTTCTTTTTTGTAAGGGCTCTTCCTCCTCCTCTTCCTCCTCCTCTTCCTCCTCCTTCTCATCTTCCTCCTCCTCTTTCTCATCTTCCTCCTCCTCCTTCTTCTCCTCCTCCTCTTTCCCCTCTTCCTCCTTCTCCTCCTCCTTCCTCCCTCCTCCCTCCTCCCTCCTCCCCCCTCCTGACTTGAGTGAACAGTATTGAATACTAGTGCTTTCTAAATGACAACATGGTGTAGGCAATGAGAAATTGTATGTGTCAAAACAGGGGAATAGTGTTTATAGATTAGAGAAATGGGTGTGCTTTTTGATAAATGGTGTTATGGGTTTGAAATTTTAGATCAAAAGCCTGGTTATAGTGTTTAAACAATCAAGAAAAACTGTAATCTTATATCTAATAGGCCTAATATATTACATTTTTCAACAACAACAAAAACTCCACACAAATGTCCATGTTCTACACAGTTTCTCATATGTATGGATAATGAACACCTGGGGGGTATACAATTTACTTTAGTTCTACAAACATCCTTTAAAACAAAGAAAGGGTGAAATGATGAATTTGAACACTTTGAAGTAATTCACAGTTTAATTGTAAAAAAAAAGTACACTGGAGCAAGAAGAAAACAATATGGAATGACAAAACTTTTAATTTTTTTCAATTACTTTAAATAAATAAAAACTTTTACATTTTTCATATTGTATAATACAATATACATTTATAAATGGATAAGGATTTTTAATAAGCTCAAAATAATAAGCAAAAAATAAGCTCAGATAGGATGAAGTTTCTGTACTGTATTTGTAAAAAGTATAGCCTGTATTAAATATTGACTAAATTATATAAACATAATAAATGAAATAGCAATAACCTCCAGATATTTTACCATTTTAGATTAAGCAAAATCCAGCATAATGGGAATTTAAGGACCTCCCTATGTGCTTTTTTAATAATAAACTTTCTGATGTCCTTGTTGGTCATAAAAAACCTCCAGTATAACTTCAGTGTCTGTGTTTGCGGCCATCACTTCATGTATCGTGTCTCTGCTGGAAAAAAATATTCAGGGAATAAGACAAGCAAATGGAGTAAAATATACTGATTATCATGACTGTGGACAACAGTGTTCACATGCTTTCACATCAACCAGAACCCCATCTCAATATCACTCAGAACACCTTCATGTAAATAGTATAAGATATGCACAAGGCGCAACAAAATGTAGACATTTTAAGCACTTCCTTACCTTTGCCAAGACTCGTGACAGCACAAAACCACAGAGAAGATGACTGCTGAAACTGATATTCCAAACAAAAATCCTATTATCATTCTAATGTCCACTTGCATTTGGATAGCTTCTTTACCTTGAATTTAAGAACACAAATTGTTATAGTCTTGAATTTATTACATTTGTCTATATGTGAATTATGTTTGTAAGTCTATGTCATGGTTATCAACATTTCATATGGAATCTGGTTCTACTTACGAATGACATTGATAGTGATGGATTGAATGGAAGTTGTCAATCCAGGAACATTGGCTAATTGGCTAAATCAGAATCGCCCTGAAATAAACATACAGTGTCTAAAGTGCGTAAACTGCTGAGTATTACCTGAAGTTGTATTGATGGAATTAAGCCGATCCTCTTTGCCAAGCAAGTTTCCACCTCCGGGAGTGAAGGACTCGTTTGTTTTCAATTCATTTGTGTCACCTAGCATGTGATAAATGTTTGATGTTATAATTAGTAAAGACATATATTCAGACTTTAGGGCTGTCCCCTGCAAACACACAATGAACTTTCCAAGATGTGTCACAATTCCGTATTTGAACAGTTGCTGACATGTTATCAATTTCGTAATTTTTAATGTTTTAAGTCTGTGACATTGTTAGGTTACCAACATTTCATGTGGAATCTGGTTCTACTTACGAATGACATTGATAGTGATGGATGCATTCAAAGTCTCCATCATATAAGTCATCTCACAGACGTATATCCCAGCATGCTCCTTTCTCACATTGGTAATCATGAGAATTTGTGCAGACGTGTAGTTCCTGATTTTATCTGCAGTTCCACTGAAACTCCATACAGGATCAGAGGACGGTGGGTGACTCTTAACAGTGCAAGTCAGGTGGAGAGTGTCACCTTCCATCACTGTGTCATCGCCAAGAATTCGAAGAGTCTGTACATCTGAAAAAGAGCAACTGCATTAGTTTTGACACCATATAGACACAGTATGCAAGAAATACATAATTTTAGTTCTACTCATTGATCAATGGTAGAAGATGGTAGATCTCAGCAGTGACGCCTACGCTCTTCTGAACTGAATTTCAGAATTTTTGTTTTTAGCAATTGTCAAAGAAACATGCCTTTTCAAGAAGTTTGGTTAAATGTGTACACTTCTACTCACACGTGACTTCTAGAGTCCTACTGGCACTGATGGTTTTGTTTCCATAGCTCACGTCACATCCTACAGTGGCATTGTGCATTTTGGAGGTTGGAGTCAAGAGCAAAGTTGAGATGTGAAGGCTTCTGGGGGTGATCAGAGTGATGTCATCCTTCAGATTGGTGATATTTTCTCCTCTTGTCTTGATCCACCATGTTATTTCAGGTGGAGTTTCCGGGCAAGGAGAAGGAGCTGAACATGTCAGATTGGCTTCCACTCCTTTACTGAGAGAAGGAATATCCATTTTAGGCTCCTCTGCAAAGAGATAATGTAGACATTGCAGATTTCCACAGTGTAAATAATTGAGTCATTTTCTGAGGACAGATTCAGATCAAATGCATATTTTACTAAGATGAAAAGAAAAAGCAGTGTGATTAGCAGAGCACAGCCATGCGTTTAAGTTTCTTTCTTTAAGAGATCATGTCCAACATAGTTCCTCTGCTGAGATTATGAAATCATAGCATCAGAAAGTGTGCAGTGAGTTGAACATCCCTCTGAAACAACTGAGAACTGAAAGAGAACATCAGACTAGAGAAAAGGGCAGGACCTTTGCCAAACACAAGCAAGCATTACCTTGAATGATGATTTTAACTGTGGGATTATATGTGTTTTTATGTTTTTCCTGCCCCTCCACTCTGAATGCATATTTATTTGCATCTTCCGCTTTTATATCTTTCATGATGATGCTGCAGTTGTTTTTGGTCAGATCAGGTTCAAGCATCTTAATCCGTTCTGTTTCAGTTTCCTTCTCTTCCAGTTGGTTTGCTTGTTGTGTACTCACTTTCCCCTTGAAAATACTATCAGTTTTACATTGACCATTTTTACACACTATCCACTGAACGGTATCAATAGGTTTTGCTGCTTTTGGATAGGTGAAGGTACATGAAATCAGAGCACATAATCCTGGAACTGCAGTAATTTCTGCCGGATTGAAGGTGATGCTCCAGGGCTTATTTCCATTGCCTTGAATAACAGAAGAAAGTGATGAAATGCCTGGACACAGGACATCTCATATCTTAAAATAATAGCTGCCTGTTCATGCTCAATACATGTGCATGTATGAAGCTACATAAACTTCACATGTACATAGTGTGTATGATGTACATTTTACACATAGAAGTGATGGTTGAGGAGTGTGAAGTGTAGAAGTTTTATTTTAAAAAATACATATTTTTTCAAATTTAATACGAATATTTAAACTTAAATGTAACTGTAAAACATGTAATACATACCTTTACACAAAATATTGAATACTAACATAGAGAGGATTGTACAGCTTGAAATGATCTGCATTTTAAACAGTCCACAGATCTGCACACAAAAAAAGAAACATTGCTTGAGCATTATTATAAATGCCATGCATTCGAATTTCCAATATATTATTCAATACACTGAAAAAAATGATTATGGCCCCAATTAAATTAAGCATAATGAAATTTTGCTCATTTAAATCATTTAAATTTAGTTGTTGACTTTAATAAAAAAAAATCATTGGTTTTATGAGAATGACATGCATTTTGAATCTAGCTATGTGAATTAATTAAAGTCACTTAAAAAAAATTAAGTTGGTTCTTTGCGCATGTGCACATCTTTGGCGCCTTTCCAGTCAGCTTCTTCAAGCAGTGCAAGAGTCGGAGTTGAATTTTTTTGGAGGTGGAGTTTTTTGATTCCATTTGCACAGTAAGTAATAATTCTTATTATATATCACTGTTTATTACAATACAGTTTGTTGGTTGTATAAAGAGTATAAAATGCTCTGGTTCAGATTCAGAACATGTAAAGTTAACGTTATAGCAGCTAGACAAAAACACACAGCGACCGTCAAATACTTTGCGCGCGCACACCATAATTGTTCAAATATTACTGATTTTATGTCACGGTATGTACTTTTAAGATATTTTAGGCGAGAATGTAGTTTTATAAACTTCAAATATGGTCTTTGTTTATAAAGATAGCTCCTAAAAATTGTTCAACGTTTTCTGAGCTCCAGACCGTCATCCTCCGAACAGACTGTTTACGTTAACGTTATACACCCGGTTAATCTGGTTATACCTAAGTCCTTAAAGAATTTGCTGCGGCTTCTAATGTGTCTTTGGTGGTTACACGTGAGATATAAATCGTTCTGGACGGGTAATATTTGATCTATTATTTCTTTTAGAGCAGCTGGGTGTTTTTAGCCGAGCGCCTGGCGTTTTCAGTGGCTGAAAAAGACTTTGGTGAACTCGCGGCGCAAACACGTCAATTTAGCGTGTGCTTACATAGAAAAACTATGGAGTGGAAAACGACTTCTGTGGGAAAGGCCTCTAAGTTAATCGTTATACGGTTTGCATTACCGAAAAATTAAAACTTCAGTTAGCGATTATGGGTTTTTGAAGCAATGAGGGGGAGATTGTGTTTCTGCTTCCTTGTAAGTTACTTTGTCAGTCAACGACTGTGTGTGCTGTAGTATTTTATAATTATGTGGATAATTTCATATTGGTAAAGTTCAAAATATAGCATTGGATTTCTGAATCTTTCAGTGACACAAGTTAACAATAGGGATCCTGTAAATATGTACCTGTAATTATGATCCTGTGATTTAAGCAAACATCTTTACTACTGAAACATCTCCTATTTTCGCTAGTTTTATTGTGTGGTTGTGGTATGTTCAGTATATATCTTGAACTAACAATAATAATCATTGTGTGCTTGCTTTCATTTGAGGTGCTGTCTGCGCATGCGTGACACTGAGGTTCCAGTAAGTAATGTTTCATTATGGAGCATCATTCATTACAGTTAACAATCTATTGACTGGTTAAAGAAAATAGTGGTTATGAAGCATAATATAATATGCTCAACGCTAAAGCATTTACATTTGGTTATGCTTTTTTAATCTTTACTACTGACTGAGACAACCCCTAGTTTCACTAGCTTTAATGGTGTGGTATGAAAATGTATCCAGATTCCAGAACAAACAATAATAATCATTTTGTGCTTGCATGCTTTCATTTGAGGTGCTGTCTGCGCATGCGTGACGCAGAGATTCCAGGTTCACGTTTTCAGTCCAGTCCCAGAGTTTTTTTCAAACGATTTGCACAGTAAGTAATGTTTCATTATGAAGCATCATTCATTACAGTAAACAATCTGTTTACTGGTTAAGGATGTGTTTTTTTTTTGTACCTTAGGTCGACATTGGATGTTAAGTTGCTGGAGTTTTATTATTCCAACACTTTGCACAGTAAGTAATTTTATATTATTATAAATTAAAATTATAATAATTATAATATATCAATTTTATTATTATCATCACTCATAGTAGGGGTCTTAAAGGGGTCATGAACTGCATTATTTTGTTTTATAAATGTTGCAAAGTTCCACTTGCAATGTCAGTATGATTTTACTTAAAATTGCCATAATTTAGAAATAAAATCAGTTTTTCCTTCCCTGATTCTAGCCCTCTGATTTGAACGCTTTGCTGTGATGCTTAAGTGTAAACGGAAGCAAAAAAACTAAATGTAATGTCCGCACACTGATATAACGGCTCCTTAGACATCAGACATTACGTTTAGTTTTTTGCTTCAGTTTGCCTCCTTTGTCCTGCACCTGAGCCCAGTTTGGGTTTGAGGAACTTGCACACCTATTTTGTATTATTGACTTAAGTGAAAGCACCCACTGATTGCCTAACAAGCTATTGCATATTGCATTTTTCTTCAATATCGTGCAAGCCTAACGATGAGCATTGTAGCCGATCACAGACATTATGAGAGTGTGAATGCTGTGATCTAGTCATTGCAACTTGATTTTTGCGCTCACAAAGGATTTCATCATAACTAACAGTGCAAACACAATGTAAATAAAAGGTTAGTTGATTATAATGGGACATTTGGCAAGAGTCCAGATTCAGAACTCACCTAAAACTTGCGCTGTTTGATTGACAGCTCCAGCGATTTTAAAGGGAGCGTTCTTTGATCGCTTTCTATATATAATTTAATCAGTTTAAATAACAGATTGTTTTCATGCTACTACCTGGCACTGCACATTATTTTGCACTCTTCAAAGGCATGTTTATTGCTTAGTTGCTCAATCCAGTGTTAGCGTCAAGCATGTTATTTACCTACTACTTTTCATGCGCAAATCAGTTTTAGCAGGGCCACAGTGGTAATGATGTAGTAGGCGTTGATCTTCTGCGGTCTTCTCGAGACGGTCTTTCACCGATAAATAGGTACCGGTATACTCCCAAACTAGTTGTTTTCTGAGCTTAGTTAATAACAATAAAAGCTGTTACAATTATAGACAAACGCAATGTGCTTAAGATACCAGCACAAACACTATATAATGTATGAATTTTGTAAATGACTACCTAAATGATCCACAACTGTTTTGTGTGTGTGTGTGTGTGTGTGTGTGACAATTATTTGCCTTTTTTGTCCAGAGCTGTTAAACTGCCCACTGTTCTTCAGAAAAATCCTGCAGCTCTTGCAGATTCTTTGCTTTTGCAGCATATTCTATTTATATTTAAAAAAAATTAAAACATCTTACTGTTTTAATAATTATATATATATGTTGTGGTCCTAATTTCCTTTGATTGTATAGACTTTTCAAACAGTTATGAATCAAAAACAATTTCTAATAACAGTTTCTTGTCATTTAAATATAGGACACTCAAAGAAATTAGTTCTTGGAAGACCTGGCAAACATCACCATGGGCATCACCGTGATTAAAAAGGAAAGGGGAGTTCTTGGAGAGTATGATGACATCGGCATTGTTATTGAAGGAGAAATGATTCTGGAGCAGATTAAATCTTTTGCACAAGCCTGTGCAATGATGCTGGGTGCAATCTATGCATTTGATTTGGCATACCCAAAAGAACTCAAGTACTATTTTGAATTTGTTCAGAAAGTCATTCTGCAGATGGATTCTGAAAGGCTGTCCTCCAAAATTTCAAAGACTGAAAAACAGTGTAATGCTGTAATCATTTTGCAACATGCATGAGTGTTCAGCCTCATGAAATTTGTTGCATGAAATGTGAGAACTTTGTTTTTAGGAGTTGTACAGTTTTATTGATTCACAAACAATGTGCTGTTGCCTGTTTCCACATGTGATGTATTTTTTATGTTTATGAATATGCAATGTTATTTGTTGGCACTTTTTTTCAACATTTGAGCTTTTGGCACTGTTTTAATGATTAAAAAACAAATGTATTGTGGCCTATTCCCACTTATGATTTATTTATTTTTAAATTCACAAAGAAAAGGACTTATTAAACGTTCACTACATTTGATGGCAGTCATTAAAGATAAGTTTAAAATATTAAAGTAATTTCTCTGTGTATTTGAAAGCCATTTAATAACCTCATACTGTCAATTAAATACCTCTAGATGTTTAACTAGTAGATTTAGCTTAATAATTTTGACTACTCAATAAAAATAAATAAATAATTTTAGTAGAAGTAAGATGATTAAACGGGTGGAATTACAAAAAAAAAATTGATTAAATTCAACTAAATGAGTTTAGTAGAAGTAACATGATTAAATAGGGGTGGAATTACAAAAAATAATTATACTAAGGTAACTAAATAAAATTGATTAAGTCCAACTTAATTGATTGTACCTACATTTAAACAAATGCATTGCGTGGAACCACTTACGATAAAAAATTTTTTGTAAATTCAATGAATCATTTTTTTCAGTGTATTTGAATGCAAATGCTTTGGCAGTGTATATATAAACCATGTGTCATGGCAGTAAAGAAAACGGCATATGAAATTAAAATTGACAGCATTAAAATTGACCTTACCGCTTCAAGTCAAACCGTTCACAGTGTTCTCAGAAGCTTTATTGTAAAACTGCAGAAGCAGCACATGAGTGTACAAACTGCATCCTTCCTCTAGTGGAGCACTTCCTCATTAAACTGACTTGCACATATAAGGGATTGTTGTGCATGACAAGCATAAATATGGAAATAATTAGCATAATTCAGTAAAACACATACATTAACCATACTTTGATTCTGTCAGGTATGGGGGTGATGGAAGGAGCAAGGACTCAATTGCAGGGAAAACCAGGCTTTATTAATAATAAAAAAATAAAACAAAATGCAAACAAAAACTACCCCGAGGGGGGAAAACAAGACTGACTTGACCACAGGAGGAACATAGAAGGAACATACGACGAGACAAGACTAGACAAGGTGTGACAAACGTAAGCTCTGACTAAAAACTGCATTAAACTATCAAACAAACAGTGTAGCACACAGAGAGTATATAATGACCTGGCAAACCATGAGGGCAAAAGAACACATATAAAGGAAGCTGAGAACAAGAGGAACAGGTGAACACACTCAGACAAACGAGGACTCAACAAGAAACGGAGCTGAGAACATGAAGAACAGGTGACAACAATCAGACAAACAATAGCCGTTTCTCAATATGCGTTCTTGCCTGTACTTGTGTTCTTGTGGACTTGTGAAACGTCATCAGTCGCTGCCTGTTCCAATTCAAAGTTCACATCTAGCCAAGTCCAGTTCAAATCCCCGGATGAGTTCTTGATCCGCCCCTTTTACAGATGTTGCCAGTTAACAAAATAAATTAATTGACACTGAATCACGTTTTAGATTGGCTTTATTATTCTCTATTTATTGAATCACTTGTTTAAATTTCCTTTAAGCTTTTCAATGCTCTGAACTGAATGGTTCAACAAATAACAGGTGATTGTTTGGTATCACTCAGCCTCAAATACTAGATTACACTATTCAAGTGTAGAAACTCAAAATGAATAGTTAACAAAACAATATCTTTACAGAAATACCAGTAAAGCCTTATAAAGTGTCAATTTCTTGAAGTACAAATTATTACAAATGTTAGGGCACACTTTCGGGGTGAAACAATACACTTTGAAAGCAAACAAACACGGTAGTGGCACCCTACAAAAACACAAAATCACTGTCAGCCTTTTCATCATGTGCATTAAAGCACTATTTCACAAATATATCAAATATAACATACACAAGACATTATGCACCTCATTCACATTTGTTTAGCACATACACATTACATTAAGAACTTACCGAACTCTTTTATAAAGACTTCGTAATGCTGGTCACGTGCATCAATCAAACATCTCCAGCCATCTCGAACTCTAACCACCAAAATACACAGTATACATACACAGAATGAAACGAGCATAGCCTATTACACCAGATTAAATGATGATTATTACATTTACTTACATAGAACCTCGATTAAACCCAGGATGATAATCATCTTTGCACACGACTGAATGTGTCTCTCATGCACTGCTTTAGCCGTCTTTCTCTGTATCGCGCTATGATGACGTCATCATAAGGGCTCGCTTTCCTTAAAGGGGAAGTACTCTCTAGCTTATAAATTCAGATACCACCCGGCTACATTCTCCCCTGCTGACATGTCAACGCCCTCGGTGACAGCGTAAGAATTTCTCAGCTCTTTAACTGCTTCTCGGAAGAATACGGTACCCAAATTAGCTATCATTTGAGAAACAGCATTATGATTTAGGGCTGATCTAGGCTCATGGTGTGGATTTGAATGTTGACCCACATTAGATCTGGTACTCCTTCGAAGTGTGGGCAAACTAGAAACCCCACCTTCCTCCTGAAACCCTCCCCCAAGTTCTATTCCAGCCGGAACCTCGGGATCACAAGGAGACACCTCGGGAGCTTCCATCTTGTTTTCAGCTTCAGTTTCAGTCCGTACAAGACTTTCAACCACACTTGGGCCAGTACATTCCACGAGCACTACGCCCTCCTCCAAACTCTCATCATCCACATCCACTGTTGAAGCCTCATCCACTTCCACATTAGACTCAACATTCCCCTTGCGGGCCACTGGAGTAGGTACATGCACACAGGGTCTGAGATCCACCCGATTCACTCTTTTGATGGGCCCTCCTTCCACAGGCTCCACCGTATGAGTGGTCCCTTGAATCTCTATCACCCGGTATTGGGTCGAATGCCAAGCGTCCTGGATTTTATTCCTTCCCAGTGGTCGATTCCTCAAGTATACGATCTGGCCAACCTCAATGGATGGACAATACACTTTATCCTGAGCATGTGCAATTCGCTCTGCTGCTTTTTTCTCAGCGTAGACCTTGGCACGTTCATGAGCCTCCTTCAGCCGTCTCTGATGCACCACTAACCAGTCATGAGTCGGCTTAGCTCCCGATTCTCGTCCCAACAGTGCATCCACAGGCAAATGAGGGTCCACGCCGAACAATAGATAGAAAGGAGAATACCCGGTTGTGGAATGCGGGGTAACGTTGTACGCATAGACCAGCTCGGCAAGATGTTCAGGCCACCGTCTTTTGGTCTCGGGAGGAAGTGTTCGTAGCAGCTCATGTAGAGTGCGATTGAAACGCTCGCACTGGGCGTTTCCAGTCGGATGATAAGGCGTGGTACGGCTTTTCTTAACCCCATACAGCTTGCACAATTCTGCGATTACCTCACTTTCAAAATTGCGCCCCTGGTCTGCATGTAGCCGTTCTGGGACTCCGAATTTCATGAACCACTCCCTCAGGAGAACTTTAGCGGTGGTGTCAGCTTTCTGGTCCCGCGTTGCAAAAGCTTGCGTGAACTTGGTGAACACATCAGTGACAACTAAAACGTTCTCCCTTCCATCAGTGGCTGGCTCCAGTAAAGTGAAATCTACAGCCACCACCTCTAAAGGCCGGGTAGCAAGGAATGACTTCATGGGCGGATGTACTTTAGGCTGAGGCATTTTAGTGAGAACACAGCGCTGACAGTTCTTTATCCACTGCTCAACATCCCCATACATTCCCACCCAGTAACATCTTGGCTTCAGCAGTTGCAGTGTCCTTTCAATTCCCTGATGCCCCATACCAGCATGCACGGCCTCAAGCACCTGGGTTTTCAAGCAGGTGGGGACTAACAGTTGGAAGCACTCTCCATGACGCACATCCTCCACAACACGGTACAACAATCCCTCATTTTCCCTTAGACGGCTCCACTGCTTCAGCAACGCTCGTACGGATTTCGACAGGGCTTTTACTTCCAAGCCTGCAGGTTTACGTTTCTGGTCCCAAAAGATCTTGAACTCCTTCAGCACTGGATCTTGAGTCTGAAACGTGGCCAACTGCTCCTTAGAATAACCAGGCCAAATAGCAGTACTTCCTTGAGCCTCAGTGCTCGCCAGCCCACGAGTTTCCATGGCGCGCATTTGACGGACCTCGCACCTCTCTATTCCAGCTTGAATCAATTCAACATCAAGAGCAGTCCCACGTTGTGCCAGGCTACAAATAGTCACACAGTCATCATACTCTGCATCTTCCTTGTCTACCACGGGCTCCCCTGCCAAGGGCTGCCTAGACAATGCATCCGCGGCTTGATTACATCGACCAGGTCGGTACTGGACATCAAAATCAAATGCCGCTAACTGTGCTACCCATCTCTGTTCCAGGGCTCCTAATTTGGCAGTGTTTAGGTGACACAGTGGATTATTATCCGTGATTACGGTAAATTTGGAACCCAGCAAGTAGCCCCTGAATTTATCAGTTACTGCCCACTTGAGGCTCAGCAGCTCCAACTTCATGCTGCTATAATTTTTGTCATTCCTTTCAGCATTCCGCAATCTTCGGCTCGCATAAGAGATCACTCTCTTCTTTCCCTCTTGCTGCTGTAGAAGAACGGCTCCTAACCCCTGATTACTTGCGTCAGTCTCAAGGATAAATGGGGCAGAGAAATCAGCAAATCCGAGCACGGGCGCAGTAGTTAATTTCTCCTTCAAAGAATCAAAGGATGCCTGACACTCAGGACTCCAACCATTGACGACCTTTTGGTTAACTTTAGCAGGAGGTCCCTCGTGCAGACACTGGTTGACTAAATCATGCAGCGGCCCTGCGATTTTTGAGAAGCCAGAGACAAATCTCCTATAGTACCCACAAAAACCGAGGAATGACCTCAGAGCTTTCAGAGTAGTGGGTACCGCCCACTGCTTCACAGCAGAGATCTTGTTAGGGTCGGTGGCTATACCCTCAGCAGATATCTGATGTCCCAAAAACGTCACTGTAGACTGTAGGAAGTGACATTTCCCTACTTTGACTTTAAGTCCGGTCTCCTGCAGCCTTAACAACACAGTCCGCAACCTCTCCAAATGCTCGGGAAACGTTTTTGAGAACACCAAGATATCATCCAAATATACGAGCATAATCTGAAAAATGAGATCACTCATGGTGGTTTGCATTAACCTTTGGAAAGTGGCGGGACCATTGCACACCCCCATCGGCATTCTCAGATGTTCGTACAGCCCAAATGGTGTGGTAAAGGCTGTCTTAGGCCGATCCTTTTCTGCAACAGCCACCTGGTGATAACCACTGGCTAGGTCGATGCTTGAGAAAAACTGGGCACCTCGTAACACATCGAAACTCTCATCCACTCGTGGCAGTGGAAAAGCGTCCCGTTTGGTTTTCAGATTTAGCTTGCGGTAGTCCACGCACAACCTAATACTACCATCGGTTTTTCTCACCAGCACCACTGGAGATGCATAGGCGCTTGAACTCTCCCGGATAACACCCTTTCTCAATAGCTGCGCTATATGCTCCCTGACCTCTTTGTACTGGTTTGGCGGAACTCTGCGATATGGAAGGTTGATTGGCACATCATCCACCAGGTTAATCTCATGTTGTACTCTGTCTGTAAATCCGAGCTCCTCATCCCCTATGGCGAACACATCGGCATATTCGGAGAGTAATGCTTTTAACTCGGCTTGCTGCTCCGCCGTACCTCCAATGTCCAGCTGGGATATCACTTTAGACCACTGCTCTTGCCTTGATGGTGATTTGGCCCCCATAGAAATCTCTTCTGCATTCGCAGAAATACGGTGGAATGTTACCTCATGTCCTGGGTCATTATCCACCAACTTCACTTTCGACAAAACTCCAATGCGAGTCCTAGGGTGCAACCACACATCTTCATCAGACAGGTTAATAACTTGGACTGAGCCCTCGTGATGGTGTGAGCTTACCACAGTCGGCATAACCAGCACACCTCCTGGCAAAGCTAAGTGTGCTGGCTCTAACAGCCACTCGCTTTCACCTTTCGCACTCACTGACCAACCTTTTGCCGTCACTGTCGATATAGAGCCCGCTGGCACATGCACCATATTTCTCCCTGCTACCCGGGCCAGCCGACTCTTAGGAACATCACAGGTCTGTGCTTGCTGGAACACATTCCTCCAATCAGTCTCTAGCCCCCCTTCCAATGGAGCCTCGAATTCAGACTGCACTATCTGCCGGCACTGACTAATGATGTTCATCCCCACAATACAGGAAACAGCTTTTGAAGTGAGTGGAGGATCCTTTACCACTAAGAAACCGCAATTTGGAATTTTCCTGCCCATCGTTTCTACCTCTAACTCGAGGTATCCTAAGTACGGGATGTCCAGCCCGTTTGCTGCAGTAAGCTTGAGCCATCCAGCAGTCGAAAGCATGTCTTCATCATCACCCCCCAAATGCTGTCGAAAGAAACTTTCAGATATCGTACTCACTTGGCTGCCTGTGTCCAAGAGACAGGATACTTCTATGCCCAGAACCTTAATATTTACTTGAGGACATGTCCCCACTGCCCGCTTCAACAGTTGTTCTTGACTTGAGTCTACAGGTTGCCCCTGGATTGCTCGACTCACAGCAACCCGGGCGTCACATTTCCCGACTCAATGGAACGGGTTGCAGGTTTCTTAGAGTTCTGTTTCTGGGGACAATTTCTTGCAATATGCCCGGCTTCTTGACATTTCAGGCATATGGGCTTACCATCCTCGGTGAATCGTAACTGGGCTCGTGTGTTATTCACCCGCAAGTCCCCAGCCCCCTGTCGTTGTGTCATTAATCTATTAACGGCCTGGGTTAACTCAAGGATCTGCCTGCCCTGTTCAGTGACTACATCCATTACCTTGGATAAAGTGACTGGGTTGTGGCCCATGGCTTTCACTTCTGCACAGTGTGCACTTTCACTATAGGAGCCATAAGTACCACTTCGACTTTTAGTGGTCCGAACCCTCCCAGACTGCTCCTCCCAGCCCCATAGATAAGCTTCCTCCCTCACTTCTACCATAGAAGACTCTGGCTTGTCTCTTACATACCGGCGAAGTTCCCGTCTGAGTGCAGGGTCTCGGATGCCCTCTACAAACTGGTCTCTTAACATCGTCTTTTCATCTCCCACAGACTCTGGTGCACGCTTAGTAATCTGACTGAGAGCTTGAGCGAGTGCATGAGAGAAATCACGAACCTCCTCCCCCTCTTTCTGCTTACGACTATAAAAGTCCTGGAGGAGTTGGGAACTGCTGCGCCTATCAGTGAAAGCCTCTCTAAGGTAAGTAAGTATATCAGTGGCTGCATCTGTGTCTACATCGCTTCGCAGTCGAACCTCTTCTAATGCAGCACCTCGCAGCAAAGACATAACAAAATCACACTCATCATTTGGTGTTAAGTTTCGGGCTCTTAAAGCACGCCCAACCTCATCTACAAACTCATCTACTGTTCTCCCATCTTTTTCAATGTCCCCTGTAAATGGGCTGATGTGACGTTCTCGAGGCACATACACATAAGTCTTATTAAGCCCACCCTTCAAAGACTCAAGTGTGGCCATTGCTTCATCGTGCTTTTGACTAAGTTCTCTTAACCTTAGACGAATGTCGTCCTCTTCCCCATCTGAAGGGTCAGACATGTTGAAAGTCAAAGTCTTGAGCGTGGCAACTAAACGTCCGTGCCTACTTCAGAAATCCAAGGGAAACGCACGTCACCACTCCGTCTGCTCCGTCACGACCTGGCCAATTCCCACGACCCGTCACTATTCTGCGTCGAACACTCCGTCCTGTGATCGCTGGCTCCTTCTATGCAAGACGCTTCTCTTCACCACTACCGTGTTTGCTCACCCGTGTGCCACTAACACTTAACTTACACTGGCAAATCGATTTATAAAAGAACCCCACTCCTGGTACCAAATTTTGTTGCCAGTTAACAAAATAAATTAATTGACACTGAATCACGTTTTAGATTGGCTTTATTATTCTCTATTTATTGAATCACTTGTTTAAATTTCCTTTAAGCTTTTCAATGCTCTGAACTGAATGGTTCAACAAATAACAGGTGATTGTTTGGTATCACTCAGCCTCAAATACTAGATTACACTATTCAAGTGTAGAAACTCAAAATGAATAGTTAACAAAACAATATCTTTACAGAAATACCAGTAAAGCCTTATAAAGTGTCAATTTCTTGAAGTACAAATTATTACAAATGTTAGGGCACACTTTCGGGGTGAAACAATACACTTTGAAAGCAAACAAACACGGTAGTGGCACCCTACAAAAACACAAAACCACTGTCAGCCTTTTCATCATGTGCATTAAAGCACTATTTCACAAATATATCAAATATAACATACACAAGACATTATGCACCTCATTCACATTTGTTTAGCACATACACATTACATTAAGAACTTACCGAACTCTTTTATAAAGACTTCGTAATGCTGGTCACGTGCATCAATCAAACATCTCCAGCCATCTCGAACTCTAACCACCAAAATACACAGTATACATACACAGAATGAAACGAGCATAGCCTATTACACCAGATTAAATGATGATTATTACATTTACTTACATAGAACCTCGATTAAACCCAGGATGTTAATCATCTTTGCACACGACTGAATGTGTCTCTCATGCACTGCTTTAGCCGTCTTTCTCTGTATCGCGCTATGATGACGTCATCATAAGGGCTCGCTTTCCTTAAAGGGGAAGTACTCTCTAGCTTATAAATTCAGATACCACCCGGCTACACAGAGGATGCATCGAGAGATGACTTGTGCGGACTTGAGACAGCCAGGTATCCCAGAATGCATCTCACATCAACCAGCAAGCGTCAATAGCAGATTAGAAACCCCGCGTAATTTAAAAATGCTACTGTTATTGTGTCACGAAATGTAGTTATGAAACGAATGAATGACGATAGTTTTATCAAATGAAATGGTGAAATTCTCGTGAAGTGCCTCTCATAGCAGCTCTGCGATGAAGTTCACATGTGTAGTAGCCTGCCCAACATCATGTCTCAATACAGTGAAACGCTGAAAACACCACGAGCGTGATCACGCGTGCTTCTGTGTGTGTGTGTGTGTGTGTGTGTGTGTAGTGGAGCACACATTGAGCGCTCATTCCCAGAGACGCGTAGAACAATTGCAGTCTCTTTTAACTTTAGGGTAGAGTGGGGGAAAACGCCCCCCTGGGGTAAAACGCCCCCCACCTGTTTTTCCCAAAATAACCACTAAAAGTAGTCAATATAGGTTTTTACTGTTGCTATGCACTACGTTGATAACGGGGATATACAAATCTCTATGGAGAAGCTGACACCAGCGACACATTTGAAGAGAAGAGGATTACATGGTAAATGCTATAATTTTCAGATTTTAGTAAATAAGTGTTTAAGAGAATATTGTTCTGCAGGATATCACAGTGATGTATGATAGATGAATAGTGAAGTCTGTAGTTTGAGATCATATATTATTTATAAGGAATATAATTATATTTTAAAAATTAAACATTATTTAAAAAAACTCATAGCTTGTGGGGTAAAACGCCCCCCCCCCCCCCCCCTCCCCCTGGGGGCATAGTTTCTCTATCATAATTACTATAATAAAATATTTCTGTCTATCAAATCCTTTGTTTTACACTTAATGCAGTATAACTAGGTGGTAAAATCAAAATATTTGAACAAAACATGAAAAAAATACCTCAAGTGAGCATTAACTAGCTAGCTTGCTAGCACAGTTAGCTCACTGATGGAAGGTAGTTAATTTTGCCTATTTTGAACATTTCTGAAATAAATATTAATATATATACATGTTGATACATTACTTGCCTTTTACCTTTAGAGATTAAAAACTATTGTCTGTTAATTTTGCTGTTTATCTATGAAGCAAACTGGTTGGTAAGAAAGGGGGCATTTTACCCTACCTTGGGGGGCGTTTTACCCCACCGCTGGGGCAAAACGCCCCCTTTGTACAAAAATATTTTCAGTGGAAATACTAATTAATTATGAAGGCTGAGCAATTTTAATATTTGGTGAATAACTCCTGCCATAGTCACTCAAAACCGGGATGGCAATTCTAGTCACATTTATGTTTTGTTTCACTGTAATGTCACATTTTCCTTAAGGGGGGCGTTTTCCCCCACTCTACCCTAATATTCATATACACTAGTCCATATCGAGATTTGATTCATTGTACAGCCGTACTTTTGATTTATTCATTCAAAAATAGCCAAATTCCACGACGTTCTGCTTTATAGCAAGTTCCATTTGTGACTGGATTCCGCGATTCGATCCGTGTCATCCCAGCAAACACAGAACGTTGGCACAACGTAGCCAACCTTCTAACAACGTTTTAACAACATGGCCAAAAGGTTGCTATAACTACGTTGTGTGGTGAAGTTGTTACAGCGTTGTCACAATGTTGACATTAAACCATCTTTCAGGTCCATTGCTTAAGGTTGTGCCTAGGGTGTCTGGACAACCACTATACTACATAATGTACTCGTCACTGCCCTGAAGCGGGAAAATCAGCCTTTTAAATTCCAAGCACCTGTTGTTGGGCTCATTGTGTTCTCATTCATCATCGAGCAAGGATACGTGAGTATTGCGTTTAGCCTACTTCAGCTATCAAACACAACCTACAGTTTTAATTTCTAATGTGATTAATGAAGCATCGCTCGCACTGTTTAGTTTTTCGTTAGATTTTTCCGCTATTTAGTCTCATTCGTTTCTTTGCTCCTCTGGATTTGTGGATGTTTCCCCGGTGACACCTGCTCGGCTACTGTCTGCCATACAGACCCGGTTTTGTTCATTAAATGTTCTGATCTGCCTTTGCTTTTCATGTTTTATTTATTATACTTAAAATAAATGTGTATTCGTTTATTTTTTATTTTTTTATTTTTTTCACAAATGTATGACTTTTGGAAGTGCAATTTGATTATATGCAATTTTAATAAAGTTGAATTAACGAAACCTTCTGTCATTTTTACTCTTTAAAGTGTAGGCTACACTTGCAGGTGTTGATAGCCCCATTAAATAATATAGATAAACAATAAACGATAAAAAGTATATAATTATCTAACAAAATACACCATATAAAAATATTGTCAGAACGTCGTCTCTCAGTTGCTGAATGTCGCGCAACAACGTTGCTACAGCCCTGTCACGTCTTACAATTCTACGTTGTTACAATGTTGCGAGCACGTAGACAGCGACGTTGCCATAGCAGAAATGCAACGTGCCAGAGACGTTGCCACAACGTAAATGTGTTTGCTGGGATGTCGCTTCGCAAACACAGACGGGGTGAATTTATGAATGAAAGCGTGAAAGTTCTGACACAAAACAAAGTTGTTACGTATCCTAACGCTTTTTTAAGTGGGTATACGGAAATCCTTTGCCTTTTCTAGTGGGTATACGGCGTATACCTGCGTATCACGTAGACTACACCACTGGTTTTAAGAGTTTTTCAGGCGAGAATGTAGTTGTTTAAAACTCAAATCTTTGGTTTATTTATAAAGATAGCGCCTATTTGAACATTTGATCTGACGTTTTCGGAGTTGGGAGATCCAGGCGATCACTGGACGCTCAGCGCTCATGTACCCCGCCGAGAACAGCCTTTTCTCGGCTAGTGCTGCTAGTTAACATGAGATATAAATCGTCTTGTGTTTATCTAACGGGTGATTTATTTTTTATTTTTTTTGTCTCATTAATCTAGCAAAACGTTTTGGCTGAAGGCAAAGTGAAGTTTCATAGCTTTATATATTTAGTCTATTTAACTTTAACGTTGTAGCCTAGAGAGCTGACTTATGTTTGACTGAATCGTTTGCTTTATTATTGTATAGCTTCTTATACCTTTTAGGCTACTTATACTTTTATAATGACTATTATTGATCATTAAAACTGACATTTAACAAAAAGGGTTATGTCATTTTATTTTATATATTTAAAACATATAAAATATTTTATTATACATGTTGCCTACATTCTTTTCACTATATGTACATATATAATACAATAAAATGACACAACCCTGTCTCTTTTTGCTAAATATCAGTTTTAATTATCAATATTATAATGTTTTTTTATGTATCATATTTTTAAAATGAAAACAAAAAGAGTCAGGGTTGTGTTTTATATTTTGTGTTGTTATAAATATATGCAGTGAAGATAATCAATTGCGTTGCCTGAACCACATTTGTGTGGCCATTATATGTTTAAGATTTTTTTTTAATGAAAATGAAAAGAGGCAGAGTGGTGTTTTATAACATATTTTGTTTTATTGTAGCCTAAATATACATAAAGAGATAACCGGAATACCCAGAGAGAGCTGAGTGACGATATCAAGTACGCCGCTGTTCCATTTGCAGAAATATCGGACTTGCGTCCTCCCGTCCTCGGGAGTTCGTTCTCCTGAGTCGAACTTGTCAAGTCCGAACTACCAAGGACTCAAGTCCGAAGTTTGCGTACTTGGTATTGAGAAACGGCTAAGGACTCAACTAGACAAGAGGGCGTGGTACTGGGAAACAAGGAGACAGGAACAGAGGAGCACATGGCAAACACAAACAAAGACAAAGCCATATGTTCAAGCACAACACAAACATCATGAAACAAAGACAACACAGTCAAAGCTGCCATACCCTGACAGATTCAAATGTATCTATAGCCAAAGAATTTGTTTTTAGATTTGGAAGAGATAAAGGCAATTAAGTTTTGGTCTAATGGAAATGGAAGAAAACATATATTTTACTATAAAGCTTCCAGTAAAGCCAAGCGACCACATTTATTAAATTAATTCACAATATTCACACATTCTTTCTTACAGTTTTTCTCAATTGCTTAAAAACATTTCTTGAAACTATGCCTCGTATTCTCAAAACAGTAAACACAAATCCATAACGTCTCACCCAGTTCCCCAAACATCCTATTTTCAGGTCTCAAAACCATTCACTCTTGCTGAAAAACCAAACGTTTGCCCTCAGACATCACACACAAGCCCTCACAAACACACTCACTACAACATAGTCTAACACACTGGTGCAATATATTCAAAACAGCATTTCCAAAACTGGTAAGTTATGTTGCTTGTGGTTCCCCCCCTCACAAACCTTTTCACAAGATGAACACAAAAGACACAACCAATGGATACATTGGCACATTTTTTTATTCCGTAATGTACGGTGGCCGAGAGAGCTCAACGCCCAGCAACTGAAGAAAACACATGCAAATAGAAAAAAACACCCGCATATTACAGTTTTTCTCGATTGTTTACACACATTTTCTGAAAGCATGCCTCATTTTCTCAGAACTCTACACACAAATCAGAAAACACACACACAATGGGCAAAACCCCTCAATTCTCCTGCAAAATGAAACTTTACATTCAAAACAATGTTATTTCTTCTCAAAATGGTATTTTGTTTTCAAATGACACACACAAACCATCATATGAATAGACATTTATAAGAACCAGTTGAACACTAATGTGCTCAATGTAAAACACTATGATGAATGGAAAACACTTCTTCTCCATTCATCATAATGACTTAGGCCTTTTTTTTGTTCAGTGTTACACTTACTACAGACTTACTACATTGTAAAATATTTGAGAATATTGTTTTTATACTCAGAACACACAAATACACGGTAACAGATATATTTTATTTTTCCCACAAAAACAATGTACACAGTGTACATCCCAACCAACACAAAGTTGTACATACAGTGGTCTACATACAACACAACAGAATAATTTACTGTATACACAGTAAAAAAAAAAAATATTCCAATGTTGGCATCCATTGCTCCATTGAAGAGCTCACCTGTTGCCCTTTTATGCTAAAGCTCTGATTGCTAATTGTAAAACTGTGTGACGGGTGTTTGCCCATGTGATGAGTCAGTGTGCATATCTGAATGGCAGTGTGTTCCTTGTGAAAACAAGAGATTTTCTGCATGAAAATTGTGCCAAAAGCAGAGAATTGTGTGTAGTGTTTTGAAAAAGGTGTGTTTTAGAACTGCAATTTGAGTGTAAAGTAGGAATTGTGCTTGTAGTTTAGCAGAATTGGTTCAGGGGGTTGGTGAATGAGTATGTTGTGGTCATTGTGTCTCAAGTACCAGTATTTGTGTGTAAACAATTCGATGATGTAAGATGTAAGAAAACATCTTCATCAGTTTCACAACACACGTGTGCTCCAAATAACACAACACAACCAAATACAGAAACGCGCTGCAAAAGTTCACAACACAACCAAGTACAGAAACGCGCTGCACATAACATAGACCACAATGGAAATGTTTCCAGGGGAACCAAATAAGTGACAAACCCGGCTGGGACGTGCTTATTGCTCGTGAGCATCCCTATGCCCTGCTCCCTTCGAAGGGCAGACGGTAGAGCTCTTGAAGTGGGACTTTGGAGTGAGCAGGACACTAGTGTGCCATTATGTAATGAATTGATTATTGATTGATTATGTAATAAATATAATGCTGTTAACATAACGGTTGCAAATAAATATATTATTTTTTACAAAAAAGCTTTTAAAATATGCGTTATATATCTGTGTGTGAGTGTCTCAACTTTAAAACTTTGGACCCTACATTACCTAACATTTCTTATGAAACTTTTCTTTATGAAAATTTAAACATAACATGAAAAAATGTGTACAGTGTAACTGATGTATAGATTAATATCTTTCCCTCATGTTCTTTTTTATTTATTTTAGTTTTCAGCGCATTGTTCTTTTCTCATTTGTATTCTGATGACATTGAACATATTGTTAATACATTTTGTATATTATATGCAAGTTGTATGTCATAAAAATGTAATCTCTGTATGTTTTTCAACAACAACAACAACAAAAGTTAAAAGAAATAAAATAAAATGAAGTAGACTTCTGAGCTGTAAGCACGTCCCAGCCGGGTTTGTCACTTATTTGGTTCCCCTAGAAACATTTCTGTTGTGGTGTGTGTTATTTGCAGCGCGTTTCTGGTTGTGTTGTGAACGTCTGCAGCGTGTTTCTGTACTTGGTTGTGTTATGAGTATTTGGAGCACAAGTGTGTTGTGAAACTAATGAAGATGTTTTCTTAATTTGTGGGTGTTTTTTTCTATATGCATGTTTTTTTTTGTTTTTTGTTTTTTGCATGTTCCACTGTATTGTACAGTACAATACACCAAACAAACAAAAAGAAATACTCTGCCCCAGCATACTGTCTTTGGTCTGGGTCAGGCCAGAGAATCTTGTCAGCATCACAGGCTATTTTGGCCCTAGCCAAGCAGCGGGGGTAAAATCCACTTGCATGCCTGTTCCCCACTGGCACGCATCAGCTGAAATATTTGGCAGGCTTCTTCCAGTTCATCGTCTTTGTGTAGAAAAATAGAAGTACTGATTACTGTATCTGTAACACATCCTTTTTATAAAATGGAAGCATTCAGAAAACTCCATCTGTATGTGAAGCAATTTGACACATTTCATTTTATTACAGTGGTATAGGGCAACAGCTACAGTACATGTAGCATATGTGTGTTGTAACAGCACACTCAAAAGTTACAGTAGAGAGCAGTCTGAAGTACATCTACCTGTTTTTCTCCCTGAAGGGTCTTATGATCGGCACTGCTTTTCTCTTTGGCCTTGCCCTTCACCTTCCTCATCCTCTTCCTTCACCTCCCTTACGAAACAAAAGTATACTTCAAGTTAATTTTATGAAGTATACTTGAGTAATGTTCAAGTATATTTTTAAGTATACTTTATGTAGTAAGTATACTAATGTCAATATGTACTAGTAGTAAACTTGTAAGTGTACTATTTTAATACCGCTTGGGACTAAATTGGCCCACTTGAAGTATATAAAAGTATGTTTAAGTGTACTATAAGTGTAACAGTAGTAAACCTTAAGTGCACAACTAGTTCATAATTATGTTTCTCATTTGTACTGCAAGTGCATGAACTTATGAGTATACTAGTAGTTTACTATTTTAATACTTGTAACAACTTTGAAGTATACTCTCTCAGTAAACTACTAGTTTAGTAGTTTTATACTACAAGTTTTCTTTAAGTGAACTTAACATCATACTTATAGTTTACCATTTATATATTATTTTTGCTCTTTTAGTGTACTCTCAGTAAACTACTAGTTTAGTTTTATACCGCAAGTATATTAGAAAGTTTTCTTTTAGTGTACTCTCAGTAAACTACTAGTAGTTTATACTACAAGTTATCTTTAAGTGAACTTAACATTATACTTATAGTTTACTATTTATATACAATTTTGCACTTGCAGTAGGCCTATAATGTTCAAATGTTATTTTTTATACTTGAAAAATACCTTTAACTGTACTTTAATTTTAAAAACCTTTTATTAGCTTCATGCATCCTTTTTTATCAACACTTGAATGTCGGTAAGTTTCATAAAGAAAGGCAACATTTTAAACAAAATAGTTGAGAAAATCACATTTTTGTCAAAGACTATGCCTTGATCAGATTCAGATCGATGATCAAACACAGATGGAGTAAATCGAGTCCGACACCCCCACAGCTTCAGTCGTTTTCTCTTAATGGGTTACGCTTCATTTGGAAACATTAAGCAGTTTTGATTTACAAGCTGTTTAATGTTTGATGATCACATTATTTTACATTTGAGTGAGCAATCTTCTATCACTTGTTTCAGCTTCTTCTTCTCCTGTGTGTGTTTTGATCTGGAGATTCTGTACTAGAAGATGTGTCATAGCGCCCCCTACAGTATACCAGTGAAAACATGGATAGCTGGAAACACCAGTGGACTAGCCTACACAATAATTCAGATACGCAGAATTAGAAACATATCTGTTTTATATCAATATTTTAAACAATATTTTCAAACAAAGTTTCATATGAAAACCGATGTAAAAAAAGTATATTTAATAGGCTACTCGATCAAAAGAGTTAAAGGGATACTCCACTTTTTTTGGAAATAGGCTCATTTTACAACTCCCCCAGAGTTAAACAGTTGAGTTTTACCATTTTCGAATCCATTCAGCCGATCTCCGGGTCTGGGGGTCCCACTTTTAGCATAGCTTAGCATAATGAATTGAACCGGTGTAATGGAAATTTTTATTCTAGCCAGCTTATACCATACATCAGGGATAGGCAACTCCAATCCTGGAGGGCCACTGTCCTGCAGAGTTTAGCTCCAACCCTAATTAAACACACCTGAACAAGGCAATCAGTGTTTTCAGGATTACTAGATAGATACAGGCAGGTGAGTTTTTATCAGGGCTGAAGCTAACCTCTGCAGGACAGTGGCCCTCCAGGACTGGAGTTGCCTATCCCTGCCATACATGGTGTTAAAGAAACTGCAAGTTGCATATCATCTTCTTCCTTACTGCGGAAGAACGAGGTCAAAATGACATTTGCAGAAAGGACAGTTTGTTCTTTCTAAATACAGATAAGCTCGCTTGCACTAAGAGCAAAGGTGTTGCATTGGAAAATATATACTCAATTGTTTTTAATGGCATATGTGTGTAAGTGTGTGCGTATAAAGGGGTGTTAGAATAAGTGTGATAAGTTTTCTGTATATAAGCTGGGCAAATAGGAGAAGTCAGTGCGCTTCTCATATCAGACTCTGACTGATGTGTGAACGACCTTCCTTGCAAGAAATAAAGATCTTTATAATTTTTAAAATCTCCAGCTGTCTTCCAATTATTGTTTAAAGTCTAGAAAGAATTTCCACAACACCGGACAAGACCATTAGCATCTCTCTCAAAAAAAATGAACAAAGAGTTTCGATATTTTTCCTATTTAAAACTTGACTCTTCATACTGTAAAAAGTGATTCTGAGTTTTAGTCAGGTGGACTAGTAAAATCATGTCCTGTCAACTTGCAGTGTCTCACTACACAATAGGATGAGTTATGACAACCTCAACTTGAAGGGAAATGGAAAACTTTAAATAACGTGTTCATATAACAACAAAGCATAGGTTCTATCAACTTTCTGTGTAATGCGCATGTGCCAGAAACTCTACGTCATGGTGACGTACTATTTGAACGAATTTGAGGCAGACGCGCCATCGCCATTTTTCTGCACGAGAAGTTGCTGATGCAAGAAAAGACTAAGGAGCCCGCGTTTGAACGAGTACAGGTGGACCTTTATGGACTGCAAATAATGAAATGAGTAAGTATACCCTAATTTGTGCTTTCTTTCATGTTAAATTAGGCTTGTTTCGTTAGTGCACCTCGTCCGTGTTTTGATTCCAGGCACATTTTGATTAGCATTTGGCAAACTCGATTAACGTTAGTTATCAGGAGCCACATAGCCTGACTACGTCAGACTTCTTACTTCCGCTCAATTTCATTTCGCTTCTGTACTCAGTCTGAGACAGCGTAATAGCTTTACGTTTTCCTCCGGCCTGAAAACAGCCGGCCAATCAACGAACAGAGGGCGGGCTGAGAGCCGTGACGTGGACGCTGATTGTACCGTGGATGCGTAGATTTACTTCACATAATCTGTAAAAGTCGTTCACAGCCATGTTCACTCCGGTATTTCGCTCGATGGTTTTGTTTTCGCATCATACTACATGTGTTTACAGTGGAAGTTAGATGCGGCTGAGCATGCGCATAACACACGCCATAACCAAACGTTATGTGATAGGAGCCACACGCACTGCCAGGCAAATTTCTGCTCGCTCGACAGAGACACCGAGCTGCTGTCGAGACGTGAGCAGAAAGAGAAGTCGACTCGTCATTATAAGTTAATGTTTATAAATAGATCAAATAGTGTAACGTTACATGTAAGTTATTTTTAGCGTGTTCTTAATCGGATCTCATTATCGTTAGAAACACCTAATAACCAGTAACGTTAACGTTAAGTTTATATCTGAAGCAGCGCCGCCAGTCCATATTTGTTTAACATGACAAATAAAATGCTTGATTGACTTATGTTTCTTAAACACCCTGTTGTTATTTTTTCAAATGACATAGGCTACCATATGAATGTTTTTGAGCACGTACAAACGGCGTGTCTTCTGTAACGTTAGCAGCTAACGTTAGGCCTATAAGGTAAGTTGCGATGTAAGTTATTAATATAAGTTAATACATTTTTGTAGTGTAATAATCACATTATTAAACTTGTAATTTGTGTTACCTGTGAAGCTCTGAAGAATCATGAAATCAGAATTACGTTATTTGTAGAAAACATTTTCACATAATGAAAGCTATATGTATAGCATTGCTCACTTTTATATTGACAGCAACATCATCAGTATAATATTCAATGCATCACCCAGCCATAGAAAAAAAAAAGTGTTTATTTTTTTCCTCATTATATTTGGGGAGTAAGATGTTTTAGAGCTACATGATTATGACAAAAATCATAATTTTCCTATTTTGCCTATTATAATGTTGAGTGAAATTAAAATGTTTTAACTTGTTAATGTTTTAAGACTGTCACTGAGACCCTGGCATCTTTGTTAAATTTGTAAATGTATTTATGTTTTTATAGATCAGCAAAGAATTCACCAGGCTTGTGTCAAAGGACCCGAGCAAGTCCTTTTTGGAAGGCCTAGATGGTCATCTCTCAAAGCTGATACAGTTATTCAGGTCAAAGCGGTATGAGGACATTCCAGAAATGACTTCAGTACTGGAGAACCTTGATAAGGATGTGACTCAATTTATTTTAAAGCAGTCTTTCTCTCTCCAAAATGACAATTCTGTGATCATTTACTCACTTACTCACAACATAAACCTAGTGATAGTGACATATTTTCATACAATGAAAATGAAAAACGATTTGTATGTCATATTCAAAGTCTTCTGCAATCATACAATCTCTTTGTATGATGAAAACATACACATTTCAGTCTTTGTTTACAATCATGTTTTATTGTATTAGCTACTACATACATGTAAATATCAAGCCTCATTGCATTGGTTCTTGCAAGACTTTTGATCAAATGTCATGACACAAGAACTAATGAGGTTTGATGTTGTTGTTGTAGTATGTCGTAGTAACATCAACACTGATATGATCAGTTCATTACACAAAGTTTTAAAACTTTTAAAATAGGCAACAAGACTCATCCACTACTTTTAACTGCATTTTTTATAGCGTTGACTTGTCCTTTATAGAGCTTAACAGCCTAGCCATTGTTCATTTATTAATATTTTTGCATGTGTTTGGAGTGGCATGCTGGTGAGTAAATGACAATTATCTTTGGTAACCTATCCTTTTAAATCCTTTAAGTGTTGTTACAACCCCAATTCATTTAAGGCAGGGGTGCCCAATCCTGCTCCTGGGGAGCCAAGATCCTGCAGAGTTTAGCTTCAACCCCAATTAAACACACCTGAACCAGCTAATCAAGGTGTTCAGGATCACTACAAACTTCCAGGCAGGTGTGTTGAACCAAGTTGTAGTTAAACTCTGCAATACATTATTGGCCCTCCAGGAGCAGACTTAGAGTGCTTTCACACTGGGGTCATTTGCTGCAGTACGAGCCCGAGCGCGATTGTTCCCGGCTCGTGTTGTTGTTCACTCAGCTGCGCATAATAGCACCGAATTAATAAAAAACACAATATATTGCCCCATATTCTGTTTTCTATCATGCGCCATGAACGTTTGCCATGACGTAATATGCACGCAAACGCACCAGGTTTCGATAGAATCAAGTTGAGTGTGGTGGTGGGGGGCGGGAACAATCGCGCTCGGGCTCGTACCGCAGCAAACGAGCCCAGTGTGAAAGCCCCCTAAACTAAACTGCCAGTGTGAAAGCACCCTTAGACACTCCTGATTTCAGTGCCATGAGCGTGTTACACCCGCTATTAAATCTTATTTTGGTGCTGAACAAAAAGGTAACAAACAACTGTTGTTGCACCACATCACTGGTAAATTATTTACAACAAAAGTGTACAAGTGTAAATGTGCAAATTTGAAATGAATGTTTTTATTTTTTCTAAAAACAAGACAGAGAGAGGGGCAGAAAGGATAAACGAATAAAGAAAAACAAAGGATTGAACCAATAAAGCTGGTACTTTAACCATCCTTTAATTTACAGACAACAAACCAAAGGATGAGGACTGCAGCATTGCTTGGCCTGCCGTGGTACATGCGAGAGATTCCTTCAAAATTCATGAAGATATGTGAGGTAAGCTGAAACCTTTAAGGCAAAACAAGGAAAAATTGCAGGGGTCTGTAAATTGTTTGTGTAATTGGTTTTAAGTAATAGTACCTTGTTTTGTTTGCATTCTATAAAACCCAGTGACATTGAAGAGGAAGTGATCAAGGGTGTGGTGATAGGAATCCTACTGGTTGTAGAAAATGTGATGGAACCTCAGTCAGCGTTCTACAATGACGTTGTCCTGGTGATTGAGGAAGAAGTGGTAATGCGTCACCTGAGTGCTGTACCTAATGCTTTCCTGAACCTGATGGGCCTGGTGTACACATTAAACCTTGACTACCCAAAGAAATTCACTTCTGAAGTGATACAGCGCCTGTTTATTGGTGTTGGATCAGACTCTTGCAATGCAAGAGTTCACTCTTTGAAGAGCAAGTTGCTGAGATAAGACAGAAAACAAATGTTGGTATTCTTGATTTTCAAACAGACTGTTTTCTTGTTACCTTGTCCTGCTTGCTCTTTCCTTGTCATGTTTCTATGAGTGGGAATTGAAGACACTGTTTTTAAATAGTTTAATCTGTGAAGGTTTTAATACAGCTTATTGTGAATTCTTCATGTAATGAAGAATATCTGATAATGACAAGGAGAGTTATTTGTACTATTTTGGCTCTAAGATGGGTCTGTGCATAGAGAAGTTTGCACTTGTTTGTGTGAGCTGTATATATGTGAGGGTTTTTCTTATGGTGTTTTTTTATCTTTGCAAGATAATTCTTTGTGTCTGTGTCTTTTGGGTGCAATGCATCTATTTAAAAAAAATAAATGCTGAGTGTTTCAATTTTGCAGTTGTTGATTTCATTAAAAATCTGGTTCCAGATAGATATCTAGAACTTCTTGTTAAAGCAAGCAATGAAGTCCAGTAAACTCAAATAGTTAAGTTATGATGTTGAGGAAAAATGACTATTTTATGTCAATTAGACTTGGTTAATGGTTGTGAAAACATGAAAAATTAAGTTCAACCAATATGTTTTTCAGTTGACTTAACTAAAAATTATAAATGCTTATTAATTGATACAGTACGTTGGCTCAATTTATTGCAAGTAATTTCAATAAATACATAAAAGTTGAGTGAACTTAAATCCTAACGTTGGCTAAACTTAACTGAGTCAATGCAACAAGATGACTTGACTAAGTCAAGTTGTGTCAACAAATCATGTTTTATAGTTACATCGTGTACTAAGACCATAGAAAATCGCAACTTTTCATTTTCCGTCGGTCTTAGTACACGATGTAACTACAGAAGAGTCAAGTTTTAAATAGGAAAAATATCGAAACTCTTTGTTCATTTTTTCCAAATGGCCTATTTCCAAAAAAAGTGGAGTATCCCTTTAACACAACTACAAGCCAAGTATACTTTGTATATCTCGATCAAAATATTGAGTACAAGTATAGGCCAAGTACACTTAAGTGTAATTAAATATATTTTTGAGAAGTATATAAAATGTAGACTGAAAGTATGCTTTCTTCTTTTTAGTTGAAAAGAAGTATACTAATAGAACACTCGAATAAACTTATTTTCCATGCTTATTTTATTTACTCTGTAAGCTATTCCACCCGAAAGTTTGTTACTATATAAAGCTGAACATGTTAGTTTATACGACAGTGTGTAATATGTTTTTAAAAAAGTATTTAATAAACTACTCAATCAAAATAGTAAACACAAGTACAAGCCAAGAATACTTAGAATACTTAATTATACTTTTAAGTATATCTCGATCAACAAGTAGAGGCCAAATATACTTAGACTTTTCTGTCAGTATAAGTCAAGTATACTTAAGTGGAATTTGAAGTATATTTCTGAGAAGTATATAAAAAGTAGACTGAAAGTATACTTTCTTATTTTTAGTTTAAAAGAAGTATACTAATAGCACACTTGAATAAACTTATTTTTCGTAAGGGCTCTTCCTCCTCCTCCTCTTTCCCCGTCTCGTTCTCCTCTTTCTCCTCCTTCTCGTCCTCCTCTTTCTCCTCCTTCTCGTCCTCCTCTTTCCCCTCTTCCTCCTCCCCCCTCCCTCCCTCCCTCCCTCCTCCCAGTGTTTAAGCAATTAAGAAAAACTGTAATCTTCTTCCTGTAATCTAATAGGCCTAATATTTTACATTTTTCAACAACAACAACAAAAACTCCACACAAATGTCCATGTTCTACACAGTTTCTCATATGTATGGATAATGAACACCTGGGGGGTATACAATTTACTTTAGTTCTACAAACATCCTTTAAAACAAAGAAAGGGTGAAATGATGAATTTGAACACTTTGAAGTAATTCACAGTTTAATTGTAAAAAAAAAGTACACCGGAGCAAGAAGAAAACAATATGGAATGACAAAACTTTTTATTTATTTTTATTACTTTAAATTAAAAAAAAACTTTTACATTTTTCATATTGTATAATACAATATACATTTATAAATGGATAAGGATTTTTAATAGGCTCAAAATAATAAGCAAAAAATAAGCTCAGATAGGATGAAGTTTCTGTACTGTATTTGTAAAAAGTATAGCCTGTATTAAATATTGACTAAATTATATAAACATAACAAATGAAATAGCAATAACCTCCAGATATTTTACAATTTTAGATTAAGCAAAATCCAACATAATGGGAATTTAAGGACCTCCCTATGAGCTTTTTTAATAATAAACTTTCTGATGTCGTTGTTGGTCATAAATAACCTCCAGTATAACTTCAGTGTCTGTGTTTGCGGCCATCACTTCATGTATCGTGTCTCTGCTGGAAAACATATTCAGGGAATAAGACAAGCAAATGGAGTAAAATATACTGATTCTCATGACTGTGGACAACAGTGTGCACATGCTTTCACATCAACCAGAATCCCATCTCAATATCACTCAGTACACCTTCATGTAAATAGTATAAGATATGCACAAGGCGCAACAAAATGTAGACATTTTAAGCACTTCCTTACCTTTGCCAAGACTCGTGACAGCACAAAACCACAGAGAAGATGACTGCTGAAACTGATATTCCAAACAAAAATCCTATTATCATTCTAATGTCCACTTGCATTTGGATAGCTTCTTTACCTTGAATTTAAGAACACAAATTGTTATAGTCTTGAATTTCTTACATTTGTCTATAATAAGTGAATTATGTTTGTAAGTCTGTGGCACGGTTATCAACATTTCATGTGGAATCTGGTTCTACTTACGAATGACATTGATAGTGATGGATGCATTCAAAGTCTCCATCATAAAAGTCATCTCACAGACGTATATCCCAGCATGCTCTTTTCTCACATTGGTAATCATGAGATTTTCTGCAGACGTGTAGTTCCTGATTCTATCTGCAGTTCCACTGAAACTCCATACAGGACCAGAGGACGGTGGGTGACTCTCAACAGTGCAGGTCAGGTGGAGAGTGTCACCTTCCATCACTGTGTCATCGCCAAGAATTCGAAGAGTCTGTACATCTGAAAAAGAGCAACTGCATTAGTTTTGACACCATATAGACACAGTATGCAAGAAATACATAATTTTAGTTCTACTCATTGATCAATGGTAGAAGATGGTAGATCTCAGCAGTGACGCCTACGCTCTTCTGAACTGAATTTCAGAATTTTTGTTTTTAGTAATTTTTAAAGAAACATGCCTTTTCAAGGAGTTTGGTTAAATATGTATACTTGTACTCACACGTGACTTCTAGAGTCCTACTGGCACTGATGGTTTTGTCTCCATAGCTCACATCACATCCTATAGTGGCATTGTGCATTTTGGAGGTTGGAGTCAAGGGCAAAGTTGAGATGTATAGGCTTCTGGGGGTGATCAGAGTGATGTCATCCTTCAGATTGGTGATATTTTCTCCTCTTGTTTTGATCCACCATGTTATTTCAGGTGGAGTTTCCGGGCAAGGAAAAGGAGCTGAACATGTCAGATTGGCTTCCACTCCTTCACTGAGAGGAGGAATAACCATTATAGGCTTGTCTGCAAAGAGATAATGTAGACATTGCAGATTTCCACAGTGTAAATAATTGAGTCATTTTTTGAGGACTGATTCAGATCAAATGCATATTTTACTAAGATGAAAAGAAAAAGCTGTGTGATTAGCAGAGCACAGCCATTCGTTTAAGTTTCTTTCTTTAAGAGATCATGTCCAACATAGTTCCTCTGCTGAGATTATGAAATCTTAGCATCAGAAAGTGTGCAGTGAGCTGAACATCCCTCTGAAACAACTGAGAACTGAAAGAGAACATCAGACTAGAGAAAAGGGCAGGACCTTTGCCAAACACAAGCAAGCATTACCTTGAATGATGATTTGAACTGTGGGATTATATGTGCTTTTATGTGTTTTCTGCCCCTCCACTCTGAATGCATATTTATTTGCATCTTCCGCTTTTATATCTTTCATGATGATGCTGCAGTTGTTTTTGGTCAGATCAGGTTCAAGCATCTTAATCCGCTCTGTTTCAGTTTCCTTCTCTTCCAGTTGGTTTGCTTGTTGTGTACTCACTTTCCCCTTGAAAATACTACCAGTTTTACATTGACTATTTTTACACCACTGAACGATATCAATAGGTTTTGCTTCTTCTGGATAGGTGAAGGTACATGAAATCAGAACACATAATCCTGGAACTGCAGTAATTTCTGGCGGATTGAAGGTGATGCTCCAGGGCTTATTTCCATTGCCTTGAATAACAGAAGAAAGTGATGAACTGCCTGGACACAGGACATCTCATATCTTAAAATAATAGCTGCCTGTTCATGCTCAATACATGTGCATGTATGAAGCTACATAAACTTCACATGTACATAGTGTGTATGATGTACATTTTACACATAGAAGTGATGGTTGAGGAGTGTGAAGTGCAGAAGTTTTATTTAAAAAAATACATATTTTTTCAAATTTAATAAGAATATTTAAACTTAAATGTAACTGTAAAACATGTAATACGTACCTTTACACAAAATATTGAATACTAACATAGAGAGGATTGTACAGCTTGAAATGATCTGCATTTTAAACATTCCACAGATCTGCACACAAAAAAAGAAACATTGCTTGACCATTAATATAAATGCTATGCATTCAAATTTCCAATATATTATTCTATATTTTAATGTGGCAGTGCATATATAAAATATGTGTCATGGCAGTAAAGAAAACTGCATTTGAAATGAAAATTTACAGCATTAAATTGACCTTACCGCTTCAAGTCAAACTGTTCACGGTGTTCTCAGAAGCTTTAGTCGTAAAACTGCAGAAGCAGCACATGAGTGTACAAGCTGCATCCTTCCTCATTACACTGACTTTCACAAATGGTGGATTGTTGTGCATGACAATCATAAATATGGAAATAATTAGCATAATTCAGTAAAACAAATAAATTAACCATAGTCTGATTCAAATGCATTATTAGCCAAAAATGCAAGATTGTTTTTTTTAGATTTGAAAGCGATAAAGGGGGTGAAAATAGTTAAGGTCTATTGGAAATGTAACAAGTTAAATGTGCATAGGAAGTTCTCTGCTTTGCAAAAACGTGTAAATTGTCGCATATCTAGTTTTGCTGAGTTATGTTCAAGGACTCTCATGCACACTGCGTCTGAAATCGAATACTTCCCTACATAGTATACGGAAAACAGCTTGCCAATAGAGTAGTAGCCTATGTCTGAATTCATTCTATCTTTTTGAAAAAGTTTGCGAAAAGTACCCAGATTACCTACAAATTCCGGCAAGTGTGCATTTGATGGCCACTTTACTATTCCATGAGGCCACAGAAGAGTTTTTGTGAATGGCATGCCAGGAAAGCGACGCAACTGATGCTGGAAGGTCACGTGACAATAGCAACAGTGCGGATATAGTACGTCCGAAATGCATTCATACTATCCACATTCATAGAACATACTTTTTTAATGGTTGCCAAGTAAGTTCAAATTAAAATGTTCCTACTCAGTATAAGTTTTCACACGCACCATTATTTTGACTTTCATTTCATTCCATGGTTCATGTACTTTTAGTTTCTACTTCCTTGGTTGTCATGGTCTCTAAGTATGTTCTCATTTGTTTCATTGGTTACTGATTATGTTCCTCACCTGTGTCTAGTTTTGTTTATCATTATCCTATGCATTTATACTCTTAAGTGTGTTCTGTTCAATGTCAGTTACTGTCCATGTTGCGTTTCTGGTTTCTGGCACCTTTAGAATTATCTTGTTTGTTAAATTAAAACTGCTGCATAAGGATCCTCATCTCTACTCTTCCCTGCTAAAATGTAACATCCCAAGTGCATTAATTCTTAAAATGAAGGACATGCACAGGCCCAAAAATAGATCCACTGCTTGTTCTGTAGTGGTTAAGTTCAAATGACAGTAGTATTGTGTGCAAAGGATAAAAGGAAGATTAAGTTCTGGGAGATATGTGAAAAAAATAAGAATAAATACAACAATCAACAAAGCTCCACAACATCTGTCATCATTTTTTAATGCTTTTGTTTCAGGCATGTTGATCAGAAAAGAGGATAGGATTTGCTTAGTTTTTAGTAATGAATAATCCATTGAACTTAAACATTAACGCCTGTAAACATCAAAAAAAAAAAAAAAAAACGAATAATTGTTAGCCAATCACAAATCATTTAGGCTAAAATGCTTTATCATAAATAATGTAAATTAACCCTTGTGCATCAATTTTAAAAGGTTACTCTGAGGTCCTTAGAGGACAAAAATGTCCATGTCAAAAAAACTGTCATAAAGATTTGACTTAAAAGGATAGTTCACCCAAAAATGAAAATTAGCCCATAATTTACTCACACTCAAGCCATCTTATGTGTATATGACATTCTTCTTTCAGACAAATAAAATCTGAGTTATATTAAAACATGTCCTGGCTCTTCCAAGCTTTATAATGGGAGTCAATGGGTATATTTTTTGGAAGTCTGTGGCTCTGGGGGGTTAATAAAGGCCTTCTGAAGTAAAGCGATGCGTTTGTGTAAGAAAAATATCCATATTTAAAACTTTATCGACTAAAATAACTAGCTTCCGGCAGACGGCCGTACGCATTGATTTACGGCGAAAGAGTGACACTTCACCTGACGCATTGACGAATGCGGGAGTTTGAACGAGAATTTGTACTGCCCTGTTTGTTTAAACCGCGAGAGGTGTCAAAGCTTATGCTTCTCCTACATCCTACGTCATACATTGCGCCAAGTGTTACTCTTTTGGCGTAAGTAGACTTGTATAGGCCGTCTGCCAGAAGCTAGATATTTTAGTCGATAACATTTTAAATGTGGATATTTTTCTTACACGAACGCATCGCTTCACTTCATAAGGCCTTTATTTTTTTATATAACTCTTATTGTATTCGTCTGAAAGAAGAATGTCATATACACCTAGGATGGCTTCAGGGTGAGTAAATCATGGGCTTTAAGACACTTTTTGTTGCAATTTTTTTTGAAGTAAAAAACAAAAGTTACAGAGGTTTAAGTTTATGAAAATGATTTATGAACATTATTGTAAATAAAATATAATAAAACATGTTGAACTCAAAAACTGCTAGAAAATCAAAGCCATAAATCTAACAAGTTGTGTACCAAATGTGAGGATGATATCTAAAATAATTAGCTTTCAGTAAGATTTTGCCCATTTTTGACCAAATTTTCCCCATTAGATGCCACCAAAGCTCCAGTGGTATACACAGTGATTGGATTTGTGATTTGCAGTTTTTTCTCTCTCAAATATAACACGCACACACAATTTCTTTTATTACACGCATACAAACCACACTCTGACATCCATACCAACACACCCACACATATACAGCATAGCTGCATATTTAATCCAGTTTGGAATTAGCAGAAAGTGAATATTTGCTTTATAGGCCAAACCTGAGAAATGGCACCATCTGTTAAACAATAGTAAACAATCATTTTGAAGCCTTGCTAACAGAATGAAAGCCTATTAACAAAGATTGCCTAAGTTTAGTTAAATGTAAAATCTAAATGTAAAAGTTGGATGCAGTGATCATGGTCATCGTGGCTATGTAGTACTTTCCTGTAGAATGTAAGAGAAGGTACAGAAACTTTTAGTGTCAGTTTTTTTAATCAATACATGAATAAATTAGATTGACAAGTTAAGAATGACATTTTATGTTGAATTATATGTAGGCTTTGTTATATGTAATTAGAGTTTAATTTATTTGTCCTTAAGGTCCTATAAGTGTTACTATGTTTTGTACCTAGTGTAAAGGAAATGGGGGTGAAATGGTGAAATTCCAATAAAAATACACACTTGTGCCAAAATGTATGCAGGCATTAACACAGGAAAAACAAAACTGAAAAAGACAAAAATGTCCATAAGGACGCACTAGGGTTAAACGGCACTCTGGAATACTTGATTCTGATTGGTCAAATGCAGTACTCTCAAGTATTTTCCCTATTGACTGCATAATTTACTGTTGACCCTTGGCAACAACTTTCCTGCATTGCCGTGCTAGTTTCATGTATTGTGTCACTCAATGGTCTCTTCTTTCTCACATAATAAAATAACAAAAAAACCTGATATGAAATATATTGTGTATCTTAATTGCCAAATATTTTCATTTTGATCATTCTGTCTGGGTTTGTTTTGTGATAAGTTGTGTCCTCATTTCAGTCACTAACACTTCCATGTCATATGGCTTTCCCCATTATGAGCAGGCTCATGAAGAAAACCATAATGAAAAACAGCCACATGAAGAATCGATCCAGAACCTTGGCAACCTTTTTCCACTCCCCCGTTCTTCTCGCCGTAGCTCTCTGATCGCGGTAACAGTTTGCGACATACTCGATATTCCTCATGAGATGCTGCTGCTCACACTTGCACTGCAGTTTGAGCCCACCATCATGATCTCTGCATCCATCCCCTCTTTCCCCTCCTCTTCCTGGGGCTTTCCCCGCCTCTGCCGCCCCATCGCCGCAATCCATGCTCATGAACATTCCCTCCTTCCACATGCCGTAGCGACAGGTGGGCTGTTTTCCCAGTGAGCACGCCGGGCTCATGATCTGAGACATGTCTTCGGTGTCCTCTGTGAGTTTTGGAAATGTGGCATCTTGACCTTGTTCAAATTTGAAAACAAAGTCATCTTTCCCAGCTTGCCCATTCATGTTGCAGTTGGAGTCAGGCGGTTTCTGAAGTTGAGACTCTGGTTTCTCTGGTTGCGGCGTCATGCAGTTCTCACCGACTTCGTAGACGAAGCAAATCCTAGCCAGATACTGCAGTATGAATTTCTTGGCCCAGTCTGGGACTGGTTTGGCCTCTGGGCCACAGTGATGTATGTTCATAATAAAGATAGTGAGGGCGGTGGATGCAGTGATCATGGTCATTGTGGCTATGTAGTACTTTCCTGTAGAATGTAAGAGAAGGTACAGAAACTTTTAGTGTTAGTTTTTTTAAATAATACATGATTAAATTAGATTGACAAGTTAAGAATAGCATTTTACCAATTCTGTTGAATTATATGTAGGCTCTGTTATATGTAAGAGTTTAATGAGTCTGGTTCCTTAACTGTTTTATATACCATATAACCATTAATTATTATTTTAGTCATTTTAGGTACGTTGGCAAACACAATTATAAGGGTTAAAAAAAATGGGACTCCACCAGACTCCACCAGCGTTGCTGAGTGGAGATTAGACAAATCCTGTCACCTGATGAGCCCCATGGCCAGACCTGCTACCACACATGCCTTGCCATAAACTGCTAACTTTTGGCAGTTAGGACACCACATACTGTGGTACAGGGTGAGAAGCAAATAACATTCGTCTACGCTGCCCTCAGCTGATTGAAACCCTTGCTTTGCACAAGCAAACATGGAGCATGAGCTGAGAGATGCAGACGAGTCTAATCAAGAAAAGAATCCAGTGAGAGCTGAGCTGTCCGGAGTCAGTCTGGACAGGCCTGTTGCAAAATCAACAAATGGCTGAGGATCTGAATGTGTTTTAGTGCAGGTTTGAAAAGCCCAGACTCACACCCCACACCCGCTCTGATCTGTACTTCACATATTCACCAACACCTCCTGCAATCCCCCTCCTGCCATCCAACCTGTGGAGGACATGAGCTAGGTCTTCAAAAAAGACAGAATACTAGGAAAGCTTCAGGCCCAGACCATGTTTCAACTGTGTTTAAAAGTCTGCGCTGACCAACTTGCCCAAATCTTCACACAGATCTTCAACAGATCACTGAAGCAATGTGAAGTTCACTGCTGCTTCAAATGCTCCACTATCATTCCGGTCCCCAAAAAAAACCAAATCACTGGACTTAATGACTACATACCTGTCGCTCTCACATCTGTGGTCATAAAGTCACTGGTGTTGGCCTACCTGAGGAACATCACTAGACCCCTGCTGGATCCTCCTCAGACCCCTCAGTCAAGCTTCTGAAGTTTGCAGATGACACAACAGTCATCGGCCTTATACAAAAAGGTGATGAGTTTGCTTACAGACTGGAGATTGAACAGCTGGCTGTCTCGTGCAGTCTTAACAACCTTGAGCTGTACACACTCAAAACAGTGGAGATGATAGTGGACTTCAGGAGAAACACCCAGCACTCCCCCCACTCATCATCATAAACAGCACTGTGGAAGCAGTGGAGTCATTTAGGTTCCTGGGCACCACCATCTCTCAGGACCTGAAGTGGGACACTCATATAGACTCCATAGTGAAAAAGGCCCAGCAGAGGCTGTACTTCCTTTGTCAGATGAGGAAGTTCAACCTTCCACAGGACCTGCTGAAACAGTTCAACTCTGCGGTCATCGAGTCTGTCCTCTGCTCATCTATAACTATCGGTTTTGGTTCAGCTACCAAATATAGACATCAAGAGACTACAATGTACAGTCAGGATGGCTGAGAGGATTACTGGTTCCCCTTGCACACCCTCCAAGATCTTTACACTTCCAGAGTGAGAAAAAGGGCTAAGTAAATCCCTTTGGACCCCGCACACCCAAACCCACTCTCTCTTTGAACTGTTGCCCTCTGTCCGGCGCTACAGAACACCGAGCATCAGAACAGCCATACTGGTTTACACTGGCTTTGCCTTTTTATTAATTTCGAATTCAAACGTTGTATTTATACAAACTCTAACCATATCTATAACTTGTCAAGCAGGTGTGATTCACCTATAAGAGGTACATTCTCCGAGGGAGGCATGATCTCAGCCACCAGCAGCTGAAACACGGTGAGTGCCAGCATCACAGTAACCCCCAGTGACACTTTCTCCCCAGAGTCTGCAGGCAGATAGAAGCCCAGCGGAGCCAAGAATGAGATCATCACGCAGGGAATGAGCAAGTTGAAGACGTAAAACGAGGCTCTTCTCTTCAGTTCCAGAGTGTATGTCACGTCCGGATAAGGATCTGCACAGCACCCATACAGAATGACGCTTCTCTTGGCCGGCATTCCCAGCACCTCCCATTCCACATTGTCAACCAAGTCGGCGAGATCCGCGCTCTCCATTGCGTTCAAAATGTCAAGCTGGTTGCCATTGTAAGTCCAAGACCCGTAGGTCAGTCGGCACTGCTGGGCGTCAAAGGGGAAGAATGAGACATCCACTTTACAGGAGCTTTTGGTAATGGCTGGAGCATCCCACATGATCTGGCCGTCATGGCGTATCACCACATTGGTGTCCATAGTGCTGGTGAAGTGATCATCAGCGCTACAAGAAACAGAATATGCTATTAGAGTAAACAGTCAAGTAATTGGGGTCATTATAAAAAAGGGCTTTTCACACTTTAAATAGTTAACCCTGCCTGGGTCATACTAAACCCTGAGTAATCCTGGGTTATCTTGCTTCACGTTCGCATTGCTCATAATTTAGCCAGAGTTAACAGTTAATCCTGGGTATTTATAAACTGACGTTTCACACTGCACTTTCCTAAACCCTGCAGGGTTAAAGTTCTTTGCATATGTGCAGCGTCAGTGTCCCTGGATGAATGCAGCATGCGACCTGTTTACATCTAACATTTCCATCATCATATTCTACATCGCCGACTATAATATCAAGTTTATCCTGAATGAAGGTAAGAATGAAACGGTCTCTTCTTCGCTCCGGTTATCGCATTTTGAAACCGCTGAAACAACTGTTTAGCCTTCACAACGCGCTGTGTTTCTGTGACTGTCCAATGCACATAAATATGCAACGCAAGGCACAGGATTGGCTGTCTAACATTCTAACAATGTTGTTTTTACGCTAGACATGTTTGGCATTCGCAATGCGGGATTAACACGCTGCAAAAGCGAAACATTCCCTTATTCAGGGTTAAAAGCGGTGCTGGAACGAGGATAACCCGGGTGTAAGCGCAGTTTGAAAAGCCCTAAAGTCCACACACCCCTGTAAAAAAATTCTGATCTTTTTCCACTTTTAATGCAATATTAAAACCAATAAAATTCTAATAACAATCTACTTTTAAAGAAAAACTAATATATATATATTAGCCTGGTTGCACAAGTGCATTAATACTGAAACATATTTTGCTTCATTCGTCAATTTTCCCTTGCATAAGAGCTCCATGGTCATAATGTAGGAGCCTCTTCTACTGTATGTACATCCCACTTTTGAGTAAATTCCCCAAGGTCTTTTTTATTATTTGTTTTTGGATTGGATTTTAGACTTGGCTCTGACTGGGCCATTTTAAAACCTTCTCCTTTGTTGACTTAGATCAAATTAGACTTTTGTGTTTGAGGTTCTTATCATGAAGAATTATTTTTATTAATAATAATAATAAACATCCTACTCATCTTCAGATTTTAATGGTTATTTCCAAAGAACATCTATGAATTTATTTGGATTAATTTTTACATCAAAAAAAGCTGCCGTCTTAACAGGGGTGTGTGGAGTTTTTATAGCCACTGTAGAGTCATTAGGTTTCCCTAAAATGGCAAATAAAAGTGGTCAAGAAAGAATCTGAAGGCACAAGATTAGAGTAATTGTTTCTGTGTTTTATGTTTTTTTCTTTATAACACATTAACCTTAAAGAAACTTTCTGTCAATATGTATTCATCCTCATGTTGTTCCATACCTGTTTGACTTTCTCTCTTCCATGAAAAACAAAATAAACTCTTTCATACAATTACTATGAATATAGCTAAGATTTAAAGTTGTACAAAGAATGCAAAAGCATCATAATAGTGGTTCATAAAACTCATGCAATAGGCTAAGTCATCTGAAGCCATATGTTAGCTTTGTGTGAAGAATTCCCTGAAAATTCATGTGGAAATAAAAAAAGTTGCAGTGTTTATGAACAAATCCGTTTTTCGAGTTGGATATTTTCAATGAATCAGTTGATTTTATTCACCAAACTGATTTGATTAATGAATTAATCATTCAGACCAGTTTGGTGAACAGAATTAATTGATTCATTGAAAATATCCAACTCGAAAGACGGCTTTGTTCATAAACACTGCAACTTTTTTTATTTTTGGGTGAACTCTTCTTTTGATGGGTTTGTTTTGGTTTGTTCAGGGGTGAGTATCTTTGAAATAGATGCCACAAAAAAGAACAACCATTGGAAAAAAAAAACAAATGGTGCGGTAGTCTATTAGCTAAGACTATACTGCAATATTGAGAGGTGCTCCAAATTCACCACAGAAGCAGCTGTATCATACTTGAATATTAATGTTTGCTCCATTTTATGTTTTTTTTTTGTTGTTTTTTTTTTTTTTAAATTGGGAATAAATTATTTGCCTATCAATATACCATAGAGCCATAAAAAACAGAAACAGACGATTTCCTAAACACTTAACCATAAATGCATTTATTAAGTGTTCAGCTTGTGCCTCCATGTGGAGAAAGAAGAAAGAGTAAAAAAACCTCAAACCCGATACCAATCCGACCTACTTGTTATATAGGACTATATCAGGTCTCCATACATAACTACCAGGTATACGGATGGTATCAAGTCCGTCATAGTTATCTTTATTCCAGGTGAGATACTTGTCAACCCACACCTGCCGTATCCACAAATACGCCGTCAGAATCTGGTTACGCTCGTCCTGGAACAGAAGCGTATCAGTCATGCAGCGATTTTAGTCCAGTGAAACATTACAAATCATTCAAAATGCGATTTCTTGCCTTAGAGAAAATAAAACATCATAATTGAATAATGTGTTTTAAAGTCAATTTATGGGCAAATAAAATTCCCTAAAGCTTTTGTTTGGCCAGTTTACAATCTAAATTCAATGGCAGGCATCCTATACAGCATAGATTTTATTTAAAATCTTCACTTCACCAGTTGATTTAATAAACTTGGCACCCCTAACTCAACAAATGGGCTACTAAACTTAAAAAAAATAAACATTGCAATATATTCATAATTCTAAATATCATATCAAATATACAGTATTTTGGCACTTTTTTAGAAATTATAATTCCTTTATTTCCTTGCTGAATAATTTATTACTCAGCATTCATGACACTTATCTGTGTTTGGCAACATGTTCTCTACAGTGTCCTCATGTCTGTCAGGCTGTGGTTTTATGGGGCAGATTACCATGTCAATGATTTGAGAGAGGGTGATCTGAAGCGTGACATTAAGGATGTCTTCTGTGTCCTCCACTGGCCTCAGCGCACTTGTGTAGTTGCTAAATAAATCACTGAGAAGTTTCTGGGCGTATATCCCACTGGCACTCCAGCAAACTGGAATGAAAGAAAGACATTCGTTTTACAGATTCAGTGATGACATACTACCAGTCAAAAGTTAGGGATCATTAAGATTTTTTAAATGTTTTTTGAAAGAAATCTCTTATGCTCAGTAAGGCTGCATTTATTTGACCAAAAATACAGTAAAAGCAGTAATATTGTGAAATATTTTTACAATTTAAAAAACTATTCAAATATATTTTGTTAAATGTGATAGCAAAGCTGAATACATTTGTTCAACAAGGATGCATTAAATTGATCAAACATAACATTTATAATGTGTTACAAAAGATAAATATTTTTCAAATAAATGCTGTTCTTTTGAACTCTTTTGATTAATTAAAAAATCATGAATATTCATGAATATACAACTGTTTTCAACAGTGATGGTAATAAATGTTTCTTGAGCAGCAAATCATCATATTAGAAGGATTTCTGAAGGATACAATATTACTTATTTTATCATTTATTTTTTACTGTATTTTATGGTAAAATAAATGCAGCATTAGCAGTGTTGGGAAAAGTTATTTTTTAAAGTATTGCATTACAATATTGCATTATTCCCTAAAAAAGTTACTTTTGCATTACTTTTTTCTCATCTGGACTGGACTTGCTTATTTGTTTTTAATTAACAAAATATTTCTATTTCACGCCTGTACAGTAGAGGTCGCAGCTCAAACAACTTCAACTCTCTTTAGATTATACATAAAGTATATTTGTGTAATGTAACATATTTAATAATTGCAGGTAGGCATAATATTCTGAGTTTGCATTTGACTGTTTTTATTGATTTTGAGGAATACTGAATGTGTTTTTGTGCAAGTGAGTAAATGAGTAAATGCATTAAGTCATTCTAGACTCTAGATATATATATAGTCATTATAGTCTACAATAATCATCATGTTCACACACAGCACACACAACGCCTCTGCACTGACTCGTGATTTCAGAAGAGCTGTCGGTCTATAAATGGGAAAACAAAGTAGTTTTTTAACTCAGATGTTTTGTTGTAAATTTAAAAGTAATTTTTCACTTTACTAGTTACTTGGAAAAAGTACTCTGATTATGTCACTCATGTTACTTAATGTAACTGAAAATGTCAAACTTTTGACCGGTAATGCATAATTGTAAATCGAGTCTAAATGTTATATAGCAAGTTTATTTACACTGCATTTATTAATTTATGCGTTGAATACTTACAAAGGAGAAGACAAAACGATTAATTTTAAGGTAAACCAAATCATAATCAGTTTTATCACATATTTGACATGGTTTTGTTGGACAGGAATAAATCAGAGCCACATGACAGCAGTTGTGTGACGGATAACACATGTCCACATGACAGATGGCTTAATCAGGAGGAGAGGAGCGAAGAGATCTCCCGCTAGATTACCCATCTGAAACTATACAACATCAGAAGAGATTGAGTAAATCTGCCATCAAGCAGTTGGTCTATATACTATTGAATATTTACGCCATTATTTGCCAGAAAAAAAAAAGTATATAGTTCATGAAACACACTTTGACCCTCTGTGACAACATGCCCCAGAAGCATATAACATGGTCTCTCACTATATGGGGTTACATATTGCAGTGTTAAATTCCTTAAAGAGTTAGTGAAACCATGAACATTAGACACACACAGATATGGACTTTGCCAGATGTTTGCAACTGCTTTGTCATTTCAGTAAAGCTCTAAAAGAGATTTACAGAAAGGATTATGATGTTGGATTGACAATGAGTTGACAACACGCAGAAATAGATATATAAAAATCATTAGGTGTAGGGAATCAATACACACAGTAAATGGAAAATGATGCATTTTGCTTTTGACCAAACATCAGACATAGGCCTATTTGATTCAAAACATGAATTTGCTTATAATTTTAAGAAGATTTAATACCTAATGGCTAAAAATGCCACAACAGATGTGAACAGAATCCGACAACAGAAAACAGGACAGATTGAAATGTAAGAATGTATTACCTGGTGTGAGCATCAAGCAGAAGACAAACAAGGCAAAACACTGAACATTCTTGACAGTCATCTTCATTGGCTATCGGCCATAAACTGACAGGTGAATAGATATCTGATTCATTGAAGATCTAGTCCTGTCAACTTCAGAGGACAGCTGCTGTATGAAAGTCTATAAAACACAGACACTAAACCGTTTAATCCTCCAAACAGAGCACATGTGTAATCCAGGCTCTGTGCATCTCTGTATTTGATACCGTATTATACAGTATAGAGTAAATGCCCACTTTTTGCTGAAATTGAGTTATGTATAAATACATACATACATATATATACATATATATATATATATATATATATATATATATATATATATATATATATATATATATATATATATATATATATATACTGCAGGAGTCAATAGTGTCATTATTCAGCTAAAATAACCATTGCTTCACAACCCTAACTATAGATAAATAAAATATTTCAAACTTTTTTAATGCACAGAATGATGGCCGTAAGATGGTCTCACAACAGCTCACTAATTTCACGGTTTGTAGATTTGTGAGGGCCAGACTTGAATAAATCCAGCTGTTATATATCAAGCAGTTTAAGCAGTTTAGGCTGCATGAGGTGTTTTTCCAAATATATCCACTGGATGGCAGTATTTGCTCATATTTAAACTGGAGAGCCTTGTTTTACCACAACAAACTGAAGCTTTTATATCATCGTGTCGTGTTAATGTTAGAAGGAAGGAAGCGTATTTTACCTGATCAGATATATTTGAACAAATGTATTTGTAAATGGTCGAATTGGAAATCGTATTTGTATTAATGAAAAAAACTAAACATAATGAAAGTCACAGCACAAGGTCCAAACAAAGACAGGCGTGTTTTTTTGTGTTTGCCGGAGGCCATAACACTGATTTCACTGTCAAATTCACTGGCTTGTGGTCAGAATTTAAGTGAATGAAGAGCAGTGTTTGCTTGAGAGTAAAACTGTAGCAGTCTCGTACTAGTCTAGTTCATTTTACTTTCAAATCACACTGAGGCAAATGCAATACCATGTAACTCTGGGAGATGGAGGATCAGAGCTGCTCCTCACACACACACACACACACACACACACAAACACACACATATCTATAGAGAGAGAGAGAGAGAGAGCTTGGCAGTTTTTGTTGTTGTTCTTGTTGTTTCTGATCTGCAAACCTAAGATTCTATTTCATTTTATTTCATTTCATTTTCTTTATGTTTTTTTTTTTTTTTTTTTTTTCACAGCTAGAAAGTTTCTGGTCTGCAACCCTGAGATTTCATTTAATTCTATTTTCATTATGTTCGCCGTTTCGTTCTCCTGTCAAGATGTCTCTCCAGACATTTACAACAACATCGAAACTGCTGCAAACTAACTGTGCCTGAAATAGCTGAGGATTTACAGGAGGGAAGTGAACATTTCTCGTTTCTCCTGCTCTCACTAACAAAAGAATCGAAAAATCAGCACAAAAGAAAGTAAATGGAAAGAATGAAAATCGCTTCATAAGCAGCCACAAACTCATCTCCCAAACGTGCAAAAAGAAAAGAAAAAAAAAGAACCTGAAACTAATGAGTTTCATGTTTTGTAATCGTGAGGTAAGTGTATAAAGCACAGGTTTGCATAAACGGTTCCTCATTTTATTAATGTGTGTCGAAAAGTACTACAGTCAGCATTTTATGGAAAACCTTTAATATATGGCATTGGCAGTGTATGTGAAATTGATCTGAATTGGTCTTTCTTGTGTTTAACTTCAACAGTAGGCCTATGTATGATTTAAACACTAAATTCTGCAGTGAGGTTGCAACTGGAAGCAAGTCTCCAGATTAAATATGCAAATTAACATCAAAATAAAAAGCAGGCTTTGTTGGACTGAACAGTCTAAGATCTTTATATGTCATGCTGTGCTTTCTTGATCCAGAATATTTGGATTGTTTATCATGAATTGACTGATTCACAAACTGATTAATCAATATAGTTTGAATCATTGGCAACTTACATCTGTTGGTTATATTTACCTTTGAGTAACAAAGAAAAAATTATTAAAGCCCCCCTGTAATCAATCATTTTAACACGTAAAACTCATCTTTGATCTCCAAAATTACACATTTAAAGGTTTTTTTTTTCTTCTTCTTCTTCTTAAAATGGCTTGAATGTAACTCTACACCCTTGCCTCATTTAGTATACGCGGTTCTATGAATATGCAAATTAGCCCCGCCTCCACTCACTCGCACCAGCTCAGAGATCCACTCGTTGACGATCACACGTTGACATTAGTGGTTACAAGGTAGTTTGTGACGTCAGAAACACCAGCGATTTCAAAGTGCAAAGTCTTTGGTTCACTGGAGTTTTAAGGAGAAAATATTTAGCAATGGTGTTGACTTATGAATTTACACATGGTTAGTCTTAAGCACATTAATAAAAACACCAAATAGACATATAAACAACGTTAAAAGCTTGATTTTCACCAAAGGGGCACTTTAAATAAGTAAGAAGTAGGGAATGATCAATTTTACATTGAACACTGAATCAAATATTTACATTTATTGTAACAAATGTATATATATATATAAAAAAAAAATTTCATTATATAGGCCTAACAAAATATAAAACTAACATCTGAAAAAAAAAAAATATGAAAAAAAAAACAATAATTAAGAAAAAATGCTTGCACTTGTTCCAATAGGTTTTACACTCAGAATGTGTCCAAATACTGTACTTATTAATCTCATTATTTTGCATAGTAGTTTTTATTGTTTTATTATTTGAAACCTAACTTTGTTTTCATATAAATTTTTCTTCAATATTAATTAATCATTTACAGTACATGTTATAAAGCAAATACCCCATGCAACAATATACATATGTTTAGGTCCCATCAGATTTATAGCAGCACGCATGATTTCTTGGAGGCCTGTGGCTTGGGGTGGAGGAAGGCGCGAACCGCTTCTGTAAACACCTCCTTCACCCCGTCCTGGTTGAGCGCTGAGCACTCCATGTATTTACTGGCCTGGATTTGTTTGGCCAGCGCCGCCCCCTGCTGCTGGGACACCGCGGACAGGTTCTTCTCTTTCAGCTTCTTCAGCACCTCTGCATCATCTCTCAGATCTTTTTTAGTCCCCACCAGCAGGATGGGCACATGAGGACAGTGTTCTGACACCTCGGGGTACCACTTTAGCTTGACGTTCTCGTAGGACGAGGGGCTGGTGACGCAAAAGCAGATGACGAAGACGTTGGTCTGTGGGTAAGAGAGGGTCCGGAGACGGTCGTATTCCTCCTGTCCCGCGGTGTCCCACAGGTTCAGACTGATGACTTTAGAGTCCACCGCCAGCTGTGCGCTGTAGTTGTCAAATACAGTGGGAATGTATTCTTTGGGAAAGGCGTTGGTGGTGAAGGAAATCAGGAGGCAGGTCTTCCCAACGGCACCGTCTCCCACCACGACACACTTGATGTTCTGCATTGTTGTTCTGCCTTCAGCTTCCAATAACTGAAATGTACACAAGGACTAGTTTTACCATTTGCCACATTGTTCCAAACGTTCTCTAATTAGGAAGCTCCCACATATATCATGCTTTGGTAAATCTTAATTATGGCATAAGTCATGATTATGACATATCATGCCAAGTCATAGCTATGGCAGACTAAGTCATAATTATGACATAAAAAGGAGAAATTATTACATACAAAGTCAAAAATCTTACTTAAAAGGTTATAATTACAACATTAAAAAGTCAAAATTATGACATAAAAATGTCAAAATTATGACATAAAAATGTCAAAATTATGACACTCAAAATCATTTTGAAGGAAAAGTCAAAATTATGACATACTAAGTGGAAATTATTACTTAAAAAGTAGAAGGATTTACATAAACAGTAATAATTATGAGATAAAAAGTCTTATAAAAAGTCATAAGTTAGGAGATTAGGACCAAACATAAGACATAAGTCAAAACACACTAAGTTTAAATGATTACTTCTAAAAGTCATTATTACGACATTTAAAAGTAAAAGGTCATGATTATGAGATTAAAGGTCTAAATAGTGACATATTGGGCCCTATCTTCCACCTGGCGCAATGCAGCGCCAAGCGCGATGCAAGTGTTTTGCTAGCTTCAGCCCGACGCAGTTATCATTTTCACATCCTGCGCCACGTTGTTTAAATATTTTTTTGTTATTTAAAGAGCGTGTTAGTAATGTGCGCCTATAGGCGGGTCCACAGCAGCAGCACATAAGTACACAAGTACAGCAGCACACAAATATGCCAAATATTTAAAATAAAAGGATTACAATGTAAAAGATTATTATTGTGTACATAAAGATATGGTGAATCCGGCTTGTCCTGTAGATGGTCTGCTTGCGCACGAGCAGTTCCGTTTGCGTTCTGGAGACTGCTTTGGTCTTTCCACTATTTTTTTTAGTCATGTAAATAGCGAATCTGCCATGGCGTGAGCGCAACTGGCATTTAAAGGGAATGGGAGATGAGACTTTGATTGGTTTAACGCACGTAAATCCCAAAACCCACCCATTACTCATTATGAGAATAGGGACAACCCTTTTAGACCATTTTTCCCGTCGTTAAACTAGCATAAGTGGATTCGGACACGCCCTAAGTGAACTTGCACCCTGCGCTTTAGACCATGCACTTACAGTAGATCATTAAAATAGGGCTCATTAAGTCATTATGTAAAAAAAAAAAGAAAGAAAAAAAAGTTGAAATTATGATTTAAAGGCGCAGTAACCTATTTTTGAAAAACACTTATGAAAGTGGATCAGACTGAGTACCACAACACACTATTAGCCAATCAGCAACGGGGGGCGTGTCCACTCATTATGCGGGAGTAGAGAGAGTGAGCAAGAGGGAGATTTGAAGAAAGACTGTTGAAAGAGAGATGTCTATATTACAAAAGAAAAAAAAGTGAGAGGAATATCACTGGAAAAAGAAGGGTTATGATCAAAAGCTTTAGGACCCGTGTTATAAAAGATTTCCAGAGCTGGAGAGACCCAAGCGGGAAGGCCTGAAAATGGACGCCGGGTTTCGTTATTTCTTCTCCATACATGAGTATCACTGGGGACTTACAATAAACTATTGCTTACTATACTCATGTGTACTGTATGTAAATTTTTTTATACTTCCTTGTCGTTTGTTCATCATCTTTGCTTTTTTTTTGTGAATATTTTTTCTTACTTCTGCTATGATAAAAGAGACACTCTTGCATTGCGTGTTCATGCTTGTTTGGGTTGATCACACTGCACCTTTAATGTCACAACAATCTCTATTTAGTATGTCAGAATTTTGCCTTTTATGTCATAATAATTATATTTTAAGTCATAATTTTGACTCAGTTTTTCATAATTTCATCTTTAAATGTCATAACTATGACTTTTTCAGTCTTACTATTGACTTTTCATCTCATAATAATGACTTAGGATGTCAAAATTTCGACTTTTTATGTCATAGATATTTAGCAACTATTTAGCAACTTGAAACAACATACAGAACTGTGAATATATCAAACTTGAGTTGTCAGTATTAGAAAAAAAACAGTCATACTCATGCTAGAAGACCATCATGGTTGTGTAAATTATGCTTGAGTCAGATTATCACGTGCATTTGAGGTCAAAATGACCTCCCTTAATACCCAGTACCCACAAAACATTACATTGTTGTCAATGACCTTTATTTATATCTTTCTGAGAAGAACAGTTGCGCAGAGCTGATGGGGAAGTAATTCATCTCACAAGGATGTCTATTAGCCAAACGGTAATAATCTTGCAATATTCATCATAACATAGATGTGCATTCTCATTAGCTTGAAAAAATCTACACTTTATAAAAATAAAGGTTTAAACATTTTAGTTTCCTCAAAAGTGGAATGGTGGAGTAGTGAGTTTGACGTGATTAAACTCGAGGTTCTGTGGGGTTCGGACTGGACTGATCCCATTCCTAGATCTTCCGGACAAATGAGTTTTTGGGATGAGGCAGTGAACCCGAGGTTACCCCGTGAGTCAGTCCTAGAGCTCCTCCTGTCTGATTTTAGGGGAAAATCGGGTCCATCGGAGGCGTTCAATAGATTTCTTATATAGTCACAGACACAGAGTAATCACCATGGGGAAATCTCAGAGTAAAACTGGGAGTTGTGAAAAATATGATTTTATGAAGTTTATCTATGCATCATCTTTTTACTCTTTTAATTCATTTTATAACTGTTTTAATTTTCCTTGCTTTTATTGCGTGATTTATTTTAATTCCTTTCTGTAAAGCACTTTGAATTGCCATAGTGTATGAAATGTGCTATATAAATAAACTTGCCTTGCCTTGCCAAATAACTTTTCATTGAATAGTTCTTAAAAGAACCATTTTTTCCTAGTATGTACATTTTAATGTAATGTTGTATGGGTACCAAGGGAGGTCTTGGAATGTCAGTTTATGGCTTTTTACGGTAAATTATAAGACGATTCTGTAATTTTTTTTTTTTTTTACATTTAACAGTATTTTACTGTAAAATTGCACAAAATGTAAGGTTACAGTTTTTATCTGGATATGGTACAGAAACAGGTTTTTACTGTCACATTGTTACAGTAAAAATTACAGTATTTTTTTACAGTAGGCCTATATATCATATAACAGGTTTAGGGGTCTAAAATAACTTTGTTGCCAAGGAGAAAGTTCCTTTTTTTAAAGAAACTAGACGAACTTAAAACTGTACTGCTCACTGTTGTAGGGGTCACGGACCGCCCACAGTCCATTCACCTATCGTTTGATTCAGACTGCACAACTGGAAAGTGTTAGAGTGAAAATGCAATGCAAATTCCGGGAGTCAGAATGCATTTGTTTTATAATTAGTAAAATTGTACGTTTTCCAGATGCATGTTACATTTTTGAAGATATTCACTCCATATACTGGTATAGGCCTGCATTCAATGGGTCAGTGTATGAGGCACTTTATAGCAATCATAATAGATATTCACAAAGATATTCGCTGAATGCCACATAGAAAGGAACTGTGGTCATCGCTTTACAGTCTCTGTCTAAGAATAAACTGCAAAGTATTTCAATGTGCCACAGTCATCAAATCAGTTTATGTGCATCTCACCATTATTTCAGCTGATGCTTGTCTGATCTTATATTGTAATTTATTATCTAATAAATAAAATAATGTCTGTTTGTTTATGCTACTGTATCTACACTGTAGGCTTCACATAATGTAGCTTGCATTACAATTTTAAGTAGCACAAGTAATGTGTGTAAAGTCAAGTTTTCTTTAATTATTAATTGCATTTAAAACAAATAAAATGTAAAATACCATTACATAAAACTCTATTTTATTTATTTTCAAATTCAGAAAGCTCTATTTTAAAACCGCGCTGAGCTCCATTTGAATATAGCAGAACAAAAAAGACGTAACTGTTTCCAAATGACATCACTGCATTCTTATCACTTATCAAATGTTCAAACCAGAGATTAAAACTGCTCCCTAAAGAATGAAGGTTGACGGTAAGTTTGGGCAAATACGAAATAAAACTCACCGTGCATCATCCAAAAGAGCGTCCAGTAAACTGCCTATAGTAGTCTGAATGAAACTGTCCCTAAAAACAGTGGCACGGGGATTATAGGAGGAAGTGAGCACAGCCTAGTGCACTGAGAGGAAGTCAGTGACACAAAAAGGCAAAGAGCCAGTGGAGAAGTTCAGAGATGATGTAGGCCATAAATTAATAGGGTGTGTTTAAAAAAAGACACTTGTACACTGTAAAAAAGAAAATCACAACTTAAAATGTAGTGTTTTTTGTTGAGATAACTCAAATATCCAATTTTAAGGCAGCACAAATATTTTAAGTTGAAACAACACATTATTAGCTATTCTAACGTTGAATTTGAAATGTTACCAATTGCAATTGCAGCAGTATTTTGTCACAAAAATAAATATTTTACATATTTACGGTAGGAAATTTACAAAATATCTTCATGGAACGTGAGCTTTACTTAATATCCTGATGATTTTTGGCATAAAAGAAAAATCGATCATTTTGATCCATACATACAATGTATTGTTGGCTATTGCCACAAATATATGCAATATGTGACTGGTTTTGTGGTCCAGGGTCACATATATATACAGTGTATACAGTATATATATATAGAGAGAGAGAGAGAGAGAGAGAGAGAGAGAGACATGTCAAACTGAAACTGTAAAATGTGAACACCCATTAGAATAACATTTTGCAGTGTCATTAAAAGGCCACTAGGTGTCAGTGTAATCGTTTTTTACAGACACAAACACACTGCAGTCCCTTTATACAAAGAGGTGAGTAGAAAAAAGAAAAGTGTCAGGAAAGCAGCACAACCACAGCAGATGTCGATGTTCAACCAAACAGTCAGTGCACTTATTTCTTTGGCAGCAGTCAAAGGACCGCTTCCATATGTCCTTCTGTGCACTACTGAAAAATGTATTCAAGCTGTGTAATTATTGACTATTTATTGTTGATGATTAGGCAGAGTGATAGTGACTAGGCTGTTTTATGGTGATTATTAAAGGCCCACTGAAGTGCCTTGAAAAGCGAAGCCCCTATCACCTATATAGTGCACTATGTGCCATTCACCATAGATAATAATAAATGTGTGAATAAGAGACTAATTTCAGCCGCAGCTTCAGCGTCTATGTATAATGTACGGGGGTGTGACGCTTCATTTTCTAAAGAGCATTTGATTGGACAGAAAATCTTTTTATTATTTTATTTATTTTTTTATTTTTATTTTTTTATTGCATAACAGAACAATAACAACATATTAGGCAAAAAAAAAAAAAAAAAACCCTCCATTTTGATTTCATGGGGACTTGTTAATCAAAGAAGAAAAGACAAAGAGAAAATCACTCATTGCTCTTTAGTAGATTTATTATTAATTTAGGCCTATATTTAATTTATACAGTGAAGGATTTTTGAGGCCAGAATATTCCATTCCCTCTCTTAGAGGTGATTATACAACTTTGAGCTCATAATTAAAAAAAAAATTAATAATAATAAATATAAAAAAAAAACAGAAATGTATCAACTGAAAGCAATTAAATGTAAAACAACACTAGTCTTCACTGTATAAAATAAATATAGATTAATTATATTAAATCTACTAAATAGCAGTTAGTGAATTTCTTTTTTCTTTTCTTGTTTGATTAACAAGTCCCCATGAAATCAAAATGGAAGTTTTTTTTTTGGCTTCTAGTTTCTGTGGACTTTTATTTTAGTTTTTTCTGTACTGAGCTTGTGGGAAATCTGCAGATTACAGTTATTGAAACAAACTGAATCAACTCTAAACTGACTTCAGCTGAATGTTGACACTATTTTCTTTTTAGAGCTGCTTTGCATCACTGAATCATTATTTCCCTGTTTAACCCTGTAAAGCTACTTTGCAACAATCCGTATTGTATAAAGCGCTAAATAAATAAAGGTGACTTGACTTGACTTTATGCAGAAATCGGTGTCAAAAATGCTCCACAAGCCCCCATAAAAGAAGAAGGTTAGATAATGAGGTTAGAAAATGATTTTCTATGATTTAGTTATTAGCACAAACAGCATGGCACTAAACACCAACACCAAGGTCATGGTTTGAATCCCAGGGAACGCAGCAACTGATAAAATGCATCATTTGTAAGTTGCTTTGGATGAAATTGTCTCTTAATGCATTAACGATAACTCTTAGAAGAACAGTAAATAAAAAGTTAGCACATGCAGTTTTTAAAGAAAAAATATTTGATATTAATAAAACAAATATGTCTAATATTAATAAATGTAGCCTATTTTTTAAATAAAAATTAGAAACATCAACATTATATCATCAGCATGCACCAATGCTATATTTTCTAAATGTCATAATCATTTGTTAACAAACAAGTATTCATTACTTCAATGAGCTCATTATATATGCATTAAATTATTACATTGTTTAGATTAATACATTTTTAGCTAACTGTGACTTTGTATATTTACATTTCTGAAATACTTAACTAAGACAGTTACCTCTGATAACAGATCACTAAACTGTAATGTGGACTCATGCACTTTCTGTAAAGCTGCTTTGAAATTAGCACTATACAAATAAACGTGAATTGAATATCATAATACTAATAAATGTATAATGCATGTGCAGATATTTGATAAAAATGTTATACAGACTAGTCTCATATTAAAATTATTAAAATATTATAACTAAATTAGACCATTATATAATTAAAATTTTAAAAAATAATTTAATATTTAATATAATATATATATATATAACAAATATATTTAACAACCTCCACAGTAGATTGTGGCTAATGGCTAAATAAACATACAAAATAATGAAAAATATCTGCTTAATGAAAAACTACAATAAACTTTAATAAACAAGTTTGCATTTAGGGCCAGGAGATACAAAATAGAATGAACTAAATTAGAATATAACTAGCTACATATAATATAATACATAATATAAAAACAATAGAAGTCAATGTAAAGTCGACACCGTTAAATAAGCGCGTGTGTGTGTGTGTGTGATTATGGTAGTGAGGTGGCAGGCAGAGTGTGATTAGCAGGGAGTGAGTGAGCGACTGCGCATGCGCCGCGCCGCAGATCGTGAGCCCGGCTTGAAACGAAGAGGAAGCGCAGCTCTTTCGGCCTCTCTCTGCTTCTGTCACTGACAGAGGACGAGCAAACCTCCGTCCACCTGCCGTTTTCTCTCACCGGCGGGACGGGGAACCGTGCAGAACCGTGTGGTCGTGTGTTTTTGGAGTGTTTCAATACAAAGTCTCCATGGAGTCTGATGGGAGGAGAGAGCAACTGAAGACGAACCTCAAACACTAGGACGGTCTAGCACGAGGACCCGAGGTAACACAGCTCATTTTAAACGCTTTAACATATGGATTTGCTGTGTTTTACATTAACTTACATGTGTTTTTTTTCAGCAATTGATTTGGGTGTTTATAAAGGGGGAAATGTGGGTGTCAGTGGCCTCGTGCCGCTACGAAGCCAGCTGCGCAATTCAGCCGCATGAAAATAAAGATAATAAATACAGTGCCGTTGGTTATGAATCAGCTATTTATGACTGATTTTGTTAAGCAAATGTGGGTATTGCAACTCATACTAGTTCAGATCTGCTCTTGAGCTATTTAAACCCATACCTGGCTACGTAATAGCCTACATAGGTTAATGTGTTAATTATTCAGATTATTATAATGTGTTAGGTTTATGCTATCCTTAATATTGTGCATGTAAAGCTATACATTCAGACCTTTTAGATGTACAGTATAGTCAAGAAAGGGTTGGTTTACATAGTTTCAACTTATAAGCGTTAACTAGTTGGCAGATGAGTTGATGAGTAACTTGATAACATTTATTACACGTCATTGTGAAAAAACGTTGCATGCCTCTTAGCCTATGTCAGTGGAGTCCCCAGATAAAAACATGAATACAATAATAATTAACATTGTTTGTTTGGTGTTTACACTCTAAAATTGTCCATTTTGTGTTTTTGTTTTACTGGGGGTCAAATTAACCCCAAATCAGAAACGAACAGTGCAGATCAGTAGGTCAGAAGAACGTGATAATTTGAAGGCAAAGAATATCACTCAGGTTACAGAAAGTGATTTATTACAAAGTATCTCGACTAATTGCCTCAAAATGACTTGCGTCACTCTTGCTTACCCATTTTCACCTTTATATTGTCCTAATTCAGTTACCTGTCAGAAATGTGTTTAAAGCAAAAGTTTAGGTGGGGCCTACATTATTAATATATTACAATATATTAATATACTTTTATTATACATTATAGCGATAAAAGGAATACATTCAAATTTATAGGCACCATAATTTAATACTGAGCAATAAAAAAATAGGGACTTTTATCAGTATCTAAAGAGCTCTTCTGAGCATGTGCAGATGCAGAATAAGTGTCATAACTAGTGATTGAAGAGGAAAAAGGTGCGTCCCAATTTGCATACTTATGCACTTTTCTATGCTGCTTTTTAGTATCAATCAAAAGTGCAAGTTGTGTGTTCACACTGAGAAGTCAGAAAAGGAAAAAGTGCACTTTAAATGTACTTAATTAAAACTACGTGTGCGCTCAACTGTCACAGCTTTCTTTACAATAGCGGAGGAGAAGAGGCTTTTAGTCTCTAACTTTGACAAAATAACCTTATAAATGAAAATTCATACTCTACACTGAGTGCAGTGTACAGGCCTTATTCAGAGCAGCGGTATGACAGGTATGAAAGAGAGGCTGTGAGGGATAGACTTGCTGTGTTTTCAATGGCATCTGCTGTAAAAAAAGCTGTATAAAGCTCTTAGATCACTTATTTTCCACTGCTCATGGCTCTCTGGGTTTTTTTGTCTACTGAAATTTCTCTGAAAGATATGTTTTGCAGCGTTTCGTCAGCAGAACAATCCAGAAACACGGTAAAAAGCAGTGCAACCCACTGAAGAGATGTAGCCTATGTGTATCCCTCACAGCCTTGACTCCCGATGGCGCTGCTGTGAATAAGGTCTAAAGTGCGTCATTTGGGACAACACTGTGTAAACCGTGTGTTCCATTTGCCAGCGTTCTCCTCTATATTATCTCAGGGTTAGGTTAATGCTTGACTTGACATGCAGGGTTGGATTGTTGATTCGATGTGTTGTAGTTGACGAGATTTCTCTCTCTCGTATCTAAAACCAGCTCTCCCACTATGGAGCTCAGCAGACTGGTGACGTACTGGACTGTATGTATATGCTTCTTGTTGGAATGTCGAGCGGACAAACCCAGTCAAGTAATCCCAGACCCCTTACCAGCGGACAACGGCGTCTCCGGTGAGTATATCCTGGAATTACGCTCTTATATTGGGGAAAAGTAGCTGTGTCATCATAGATGAGAGCTGACGGCCATTTCTACAAACAAGATGCACTTCAAAACGTTCTGTGCTTTGCAGCCCCCTTTGCCAGTGCCGAATAGACTTATTTAGAAATTGTATGGGGGTCTAAATGTGGCCCGGCTGAGAATAGGAAGGGAATGCATTCTCTGTTAAGCGCTGTGCTCACTTGAGCTGTGTCAAATAAAGGTGCCTAGAGCATCATAGCGTGTACAATTTCTTCCGTAATGTGTTTTAGGCCCTAAAAAGGTAGTCCTTACTTAAGAGTTCATCTGGGTTTAACTGGAGAAGATTGGGATCTGTTGCTTCTTGCCCGGATGCCTCTAAAAAAATAAAGATAGATAGATGATTATTATTATTATATATAGCTGTATGTGTGTGTGTGCAGGGCTTGACATTAACACTTGTCTGGACTAGTGGATTTCTTTTTTAAGGGGCAAGTGAAAGAGAATTTTACTTGCCCGACCTGACAAGTAGCCTGGATAAAACGTCAAAAACTAGGGAACCACCAAAAATGCGAGAATGTTTCTGATTTTATTTCATTTATTGTAAGTGGCGACTGAAAGTAAATAATAATATATAACGAACTGATGGTAACTAAGTTGCGCTGTTGAGGCTTGCACAGCCTCTCAAGGAGAAATCAAAACAAATGAGCGCAGCACACAAAGAAACTCAGTTAACATACTGCGGTAAATTAGGTCACTTACATTTTAGACGCAGTATTGATTGTTTTTGTTCTGTTTCAGCGGTGAAAATAGTTCCAAACAAAGATCACAGCAGAAGACCATAGCGCATCTCACAGGATCACTCAACCGTGTTTCATTACTGAATGATTCAACGTTTTGAACGAATAGGTTGAGTCAAAGATTCAGTGACCCATTCATAAAACAACTGCCTCTTGCTTCTGAATGAATCAGCCGTTTGGACGAATATGACTCGCTCATTTAGACAGTCAGTCACCTGCCGTCACCTGCTAGCAGTTTAGTTTCTTCATGTTTAAAAGTATCATTTCCAACATTTCTTATTTTTATAAAAAAAAAATATTTCAAACAATCTCATAACCTTATTTAATGCATTTGTATTTTTTCAGTGTAATTGATTTAATTTGATTGATAACAGCTAAGGGTGTAACGATACACAAAACTGACAGTTCGCTATGTCCCACGGTTTTGACGTCTCTGTTCGGTTCGGTTCATTTAGGTGGGGTGGGGGGTTTAGAAAGCTAAAATTGCTTCTTCTTTTTTTTAAACAGTGCTTTAATTAACAAATTGTGTCCTTGTCTTTAAATTAATTCAATTGCAAGTAAACGTTTCGCAAGGATAAAAAAAATCATCTGCTAATGCTGTAAACTATATAGGAGCCCTTACTTGCACATTATTATAACATTAAAGCTTAACAACAGAGCCTAGACTTTTAGCCTAAATTCAGTTGCTATTTATTTTTAGATATAAAAATAATCAACACTCAAGTAACAAATTGTATGAAAACATGTAAACTGCACATAAGGCAGTTTTTACATTAACATTTTTACTCTAATATATTATTGAAATATAATCATTTACACAGTTGCTGTCATTTGCATGACAGATATTTTAAACGTACATTAAATAATCAAGATGTCATTAACAGGTTAAGTAAAATATAATATATAGGCTAATATAGTGCATTTATTTAGTGAAAGAGTTCATTTCCTTAGCAAACCAACAAGCTGTGGAGACTGAATGACTTGCCTGAGGTAAATAAAGCTATGTGAAAAACTAAGCGTTTTATTGACGTATTTCCGCTGTTGAAACACTGACTGAGCGATTACACGAGTTATGATGCCTTTCAGTAAGTATACTGTATCTTTCAACATACCTTCAGGTGTCCATTCATGTTTATTCTGTAACTGAGGAAGAGAATCGCGTTTACTCGCGCTCCGCGCTGCCGCTTTAAATGAGGAGCCTAGTACGGTGATCTGTCACGCCACATCAAAGAGCGCCAAAACGTCATTTAATGTTTGAATTTCGTGATCAAATAGACATAATTTGAAAGATTACACCTTGCTTATTATCGAATGTAACAAAACACTGAGCTTATTGCGATTAAATGTGGTTAATGGTGGTTAGGCAACGCTGTATTCGTTGTGTACACATAAGACATGAGGTCCAATGAGCCGGGACAGCAGGGGGCGTGTTCGGTACGCCATGAGAGTATCGCGATTCGTATCGTGGGTGGTGTATCCATAGACAGTATGGGTGTATCGCGGTTGTTCGGTTCGGTTCGGTTCGAATATCGTTACACCCCTAATAACAGCCCTATAGTGTCTTATTATTCTAATTGAATTTATAGATCAAATTTAAGAATTTAAAATGAAAGATGAAGCGTACATGTAATAAGATTAAGAAAAAAAAAATCCATTTATAAAGGTAAAAAAAAAGAAGAAAGAAGTCCTTGGGATAAATATCACAAATATGCAGATTTAAATATGTCAACGCTGATAGAACACTGATGAGGATATTGCTTCAGAATAAATGTTTACAACACAAAAATACTATTTTTATTCCAGACAAAAAAAACAATACATGTATCTCTTATTTGACATATCAATCCACTTACCAAAGAAATGGCTGAAAATTGCTGAAATGTGTTGATTTCTGAAGGGTCCCGAAACCAAAGTTTTTGGGTGTTTTTGTGTGAGTTCCCCTGAGACAGCATGCACATGTTTGGGGCTAACTCAACATTGCCAAATATTATTGGTAATTTGGTATGCATTAAAAAATGTCACTGGATTGGTTAAAATAATGAGCAGCATAAAATGATTTGAATTGAAAGTGGGCTTAATGAGTACACTTACAACAAGTAGCGCTGTCCCACTTTTGGTGCGTTTAAGGTTTCTCATACGCAACAGAAATGGCAGCTTATAAGTCATCAAATTATCACACAGTTTACTGTGCTGTCACCTTGTGTTGACATTGTGAAACTGCATGATTTGTAAAATATTCGTGGCATGACACACATAATATATTTTAATGCCCCCGGGCCCAACTTTGGACACCCCTGTTTTATAGTCACGACTGTTTATAGCAATCTATTTGAGGAGAACAACACAAATGTTAAGTGGACAATTTTCTTAATGCAGTTACTGTTTACATAGCTAGTATTATTACATGTGAACCTGCTGATGTTAGCGTTGGGTTTGTGTATTATCAGTCATGTTCTGGCTGAATTGCTCTTGCGTAATTCAACTTGAAGATGTAAAAGTTGTGCTTTACAATGAATAGCGATGGCCTTCTGGTGGTCTTGCTTTTTCCGTGTTATGTTAACGAATCAAACCATCTGATCTTGATGGCAGCATAATGACATAAGAGCCCTTTTGGAAAACTGCCTAAAGTCCACAGTGTGTTTCAAAGCTTTTGTTGAGCTGGAATAGATCCCAGTCATGAGGTGATACTACACCATTCGGCTACTGGCTGAACGAGTTTTTCACACTAAATTTCGTGTTGAATTGACCTGTAGAGAGTTGCATGTAACTTTGCAAAGTAGTTTCTAGGGCTGTCCCTACTAATTATTTTGGTAGTTGAGTAATCAGGCGATTATTTTGGCGGTTAATCGAGTAATCAGATTTTTTTTTGTGGTAATAAAAACAGACCTAAGCAAACAATAGCTTTTAAATAAATACATACATAAATAATAACAATGAGGCAATAACAAGTGTTTCAAATAAAGTATCAAAATCAAGTAATTATATTTTAGTTTTATAGAAAACGCGGTTAAAATACATAATATAACATGCATAATATAGACAATCAACTTATGTACATTAGGCTTTGTATTATAACAAATGCCTGCAGAAGGGGGCCAACATTCTGGTGTTACACTTTACAGTAGATCAAATCCTGGTTTAATATTGGCCAAACAATATTTAATTCAAATGTTAACTAAAATCTGTAATATTTGGCAACTTCTTTACAGTAGAAATGCTACAGCCACTGTAATTATTATTTTTTTATAAGAAAATGTGGACATAAAAACACACAATCTCAGAGCGAGGGTTTAGACTTTTATTTTGAAATCGCAATGAACAGTTTGCATATTTAGAAACATATAATGATGTATTCTCTTGGGTTTAAAGATGATTCACCTTACAAGTCTGGTGAAATGGCGCACATTGCGTTCCCAGATGAACGTTATGAGCAATCCAAACTCACAGCATACGCAGAGAGGGAGTTTAAGACGCGCTCCACGCACGTAAGTGATGTGAATGGAGCCGCTCTTGAGACGCATGTAAATAATTAAATCACTCAATAGCATTATCTATGCTGTAGTATGTTTTAAAAATGGTTTTAATACATGTGCAGCCTTAGAAAATGGTCTAATAATGCGGTTCATGGATTCTCGTCAGTGGAATGCGCACCGTCCGGTATTTTGCCGGTTACTTGACATGGGTAAATTGCAATCGAGGTTTTTTTTTTTTTTTTTTTTGGAGTATTCGAATTTAATCAAGAAATCGTGACAGCCCTAGTAGTATCACATTAATTCCATGTGGTGTCTTGAAATTGTTATTTTGTATCTTTTAATACATTTTTGTGTTATCATACTTCAGTGATAAAGATATTTAAAATGGCAGTTGGTGTTACTTCCACTTCATTCATCACACTGGGAACTAAAGTTCAAGTCGAGTGCTTTGCATTGTGGGATAGAGTTACTTGCACTCACAGTGTGCACTGTTCTATACTGCACGATCTGGTAAAGGTAGTAGAGAATCTGGGTATCCCGTGCAGAGAATTTGCATACTTTGCACGTAGTTAGAGTAGCAAGTTTGCATGTTTTTTCAAATTCGAACATAGCCCTGTTCTGATCGGGGTAAGTTATTTCACATGAAACTGGTTAATGTAAATATTTCATAAGGATAAGAAGTTTGCAAAGCAAATTATCATGTGCGCAGTGCGTCTCCTTCCTGGCGGTTTATAATGTATATTTTGTGGTTATGGCATATTAAAGGTGCATTGCGCAAGTCTGAGTTTTTGCAAAACTATGCCCCCTTCTGGCGACACGCGAAACTGCAACCAGAGTTGTGCACGCGGTTACGTGGAGTTTGCGTTGGGGTTTGGGATGAACTAGAAGCCGGTCTCTTTGAATCCATCTTCTACTTTTGCAAAAGTCGCTTGAGTTGTCTTCGCTGATGCGGATAATGGCGGCGAATACACAAACCTGCCAGACATAGCCAGGTGAGCGTGAACGCGTGCATGACGAATCCCTCTTATTTATTTTACTGTACAGGATTATAGAGGCAATCGCAGTGATCATAGAAGGGCTCATTCAGCCCATCAGGCAATTGTTTAAGCATGTATGGGTTAGAAAAACGGGTATTTTTAACATGAAAAGTTGCTTAATGCACCTTTAAAGTTGAACTATGCATAATTTTAGTCACTCTGAGTAAACGTGTGTTGGTTAGATCTGTTCGATTACATTTTTTGTTTAAAATAGTTCACAATTCTTAATAGACAACGAAACAAAATAACATATAGCATGTTCTGACTAAATGTTAATTGCTGCAGTCTATTTAAAAATATTTAAATTGATTTAAAAAAAAAAAAAAAAAAAATTGGTTTGAATGCATGATTCTGTGACTCACTCATAAATAATTACTTAAGAGCATTTTTGAATGAATCCTTTGAATGATTGATTCAGTGACGAATACATTTAAATCACTTGTCGCCACCTACTGGTGCAACGATGTAATTGACACAGTCTTTTGAAGCAAATACAGTTATTTATAGCAAAAGGTGATTTACTCTATTTTGATCTACCGTAGACATCAGTGTTTATATCCGAGCTATAAACTTTTATCCCAGTACTTCTGTGATATGAATTATTGTAAGACAGGAATAACAATATTGTGTGGTTTAAAAAACTGTTTGTGAATCTGTTTCATACAGCACACATATACACAGTAATTCTTAATCAAATGAATGCTGAAATATTATTTGGGGTGATTTTCGACTGACCTCAGAATCATGTATGGGTGTTATCCAAAAGAATTTTTGAAATATTTGATATATTTTGGATTTTATGAGTTGTGACTCCCGGGTCACGTTGCCTGATTAGGGTATAAAAAAAGGACCAAGTCATTAATCTGTTAACTGTTACTGGCCCACTTGCCACTGCATTTTTAAAACAATTATATCCTATACTTCCTCTGATCTAATGTTGACAAATTATATATCATTCGAAAGCTTACGAACTCAAGATTCAGCCTATGGAAACTGTTTTGAAATCGGACCTTGCGTTACTATAAAAATGGTACTTTAACCCCTTAACTCTCAGCCCCCTTTTTGAGAATGGACATTAAAATGCACTATTCAAACTTAAATGGTTGTAATTCAAGAATGCTTATAGACCTAAGTTTGGTCTTGTTTTAAAGAAAACACTCAGCAGATTATTGCTGAAGTGAAAGCACTTCAAAAAAATGAAAGTGTGAAAAAGTTACGGAAGTTTAAATTTACAGTAAATCAAATATACTGTACTTAATATTCTTTTATATATTTTACAAAATATTTTTTACTGTAAAATTAATATAAAATCAAAGCCATATATCTTACCAAGTTGTGTTCCAAATTTGAAGTTGATATCACAAAACTTGAAGTTCCCATGAGATTTTGTTTAGGCGTAATACCAAAAATAGCCACCGGGTGACATACATTCCATTGAATTTAATTGTGTGCATTCTGCCGTGACTAATTATTAATTAAATTATTTATTAATTAAATGAATAAATTTCTGTCACAAAATATCGAACCTTGAGACTCAGACCTTTCTGACAATATTTTGTCAAGATTAGAAAAGGTTTTGATCATAAATTCTGAAACATGATTACGCCCAAAAGGGGTGGAGCCAGATAAAATAATTTAGAGTACCGTTTCTATTAGGGCTGAACGATATGGACAAAATTTCATATCTCGATTTTCATGCCAGATATCTCGATATCGATACAATACGATATGACTACGTAAGTACCAAAAAAACAATACATTTAGAGTTTGTAAAATACACACTGATGTCTATGGAAGAGGTAATAATAATCCTTTCCATTATAATTCGACACGTTTTATTCATATCAGATACACATTGTGTAAGTAACTTCAATGTTTACTCTATTCTATTCCCAGTTCACCAGCCACTTACTTTTAAGTATTTCGGGAGAAGTGGATGAATTCACGTGTTGTAAACATAGAGGTTGTAAATCCAACAGATCCGATTCTCTGAACTGCATCTGCGGCACAAACTAACACGGCGGTGCCCATCGCGCATACAGCTCAACTAATGCGATCGTTATAAAGGTGTTTAAACAACAATATACTTCAACTTGCATGTATTTGACAATCGGAATATCAAATATTTCATGCCATAGCTAACACATTTGTGAATATTCTGAATAAAAAAGGAAAAATGACATAAAAGCAGATCATCATTCATTCAGCGCTGTTGCTGCTGCGGTGTGTCACGTGACAAGCAATGACGCGTCACCATGGAAACGCCGCCCACCCTCTCACAATATAGTTCCCACGTCCCTGGTAGTGTGTACGCGCTGGCTTTAGCGGTGCATTCAAGGGCACTCGTAAAACTGATGTTTGTTGTGACTGCCAGAGTTGTATGCAGGGCGAGCGCGGAGAGGGGAAATCTATATCGTCTATAGCGTTGCTTTTTTCGATAGTAATATCTTGAAAGTTCATATCTAGATATAGATACGATAACGATATATCGTTCAGCCCTAGTTTCTATGGTAACGTCCAATTTCAAAACAGTTTTCACAGGATGAATTCTGAGATTGTAAGCTTTCAAATTATGCCTAATTCATGATAACTACTAAAATATGTGATGTAATAAAAAAGGTGATAAAAAAATTATTATATTTTAGAGGATAATATATATTATACTTTTTAGAGGATATCATTTTTTTATTGACAAATACTAGATTGTTTTATGAACTTTTAGCATGAAAACCAAAGTTTAAATTATTAAAAGTGTGTGCATTGACTTTTTGTGACAAAGCCAGAACTCCTGTTATGATGTAGATTTTCTGAGGTGCACTCTTGTCATAAATTCATCTATTACTGTTTCTACATAATTTGTAACAAAAAAACAGAGCTAAAATATCTATTTAGGACTCTTAGACCTTTCCAACGATATATAGTTTGTCATGATTAGATTAGGATTTAATTGTAATATAGTGAATTAAAAACTCAAAATACAAAGATGGTCAAAATTAGGGCTAATCCCTTTTTTATACCCTAAACAGGCAACGTGACTCAGGAGTCATATATATTTCAAAACGTGCTAAATAACAACATGAACAACATATTCATTTTCTTCTTCAGCACCTTAAGACAATGTTCACAATTAATGTTAGCAGTATTATTATTATTTTTCCTGAAGAAAAGTAAGTTTAATATATATTTACTTCCCTCAAAATCTGAACGTCCGGCACCACCGGTAGCCATGTTGGATTTAGGTCAGGCTGACTAATGTATCACAAAAAACTTGAAGCAAATCATGTGACCAGCATACTCAAGACAGACCAGGCTGTGATAAATGATAAAAGGATCTGATGAAAAAATCGTTCTTATACCCCAAAAAAGACGACAAAAACGATGTGACTCCCAGATCACGTTGCCTGTTTTAGGGTTAATAGCTGTATTCATTAAGATGTTGTTACTGTTGTTCTTATTCTTTGCATCAGGGACATTTTATTTGTCACTGAGTATTTAAACATTTTCGAGCACGCTGAAGTTGACAGCATTAAAATACCAGGCCGAGTGGCTATTTTTGAGTGGCTATTATACTAGACAGGATGAAGATACAAGTATTAAGAAGTAACTGAAATTAGCCTTAGATAATAGTGTTGTTCTAGCTTTCCCAGCACTTAATAAGCACATGGGAAATGTGGCAACTTTGCCCTTTTTCAAATTTGTTCACAAGCGTTTAAGGAAGTTTGGGGTTGCAAGATTTCCAGTTCTTTTTTTCCTCTCACTATAATGTGGCTTCAAACTCATGACACAATTAACATCAATTCATGAACAACCATTTGAAATGTAATCTACTGACACCACCAATTATATCTGGAGGAAGCCATACGTTGTGTTGTCTATGAGGTTTTGTTTAAAAATAAATAAATAAATTCTGCAAGTGATCAAAAGTGACAGTAAATACATTTATAATATGCTACAAAATATTTCTATTTCAAATAATGTAATGCAAATTGTAAATGTAATTCCATCAAAGAATTCTGAAATGTATTAGTTTGCAAAAAAACATTAAGCAGTTTCAACATTAATAAGAAATTCTTGAGCAGCAAATCAGCACATTAGAATGATTTACAATACAATACAATACAATTTTATTTGTATAGCACATTTAAACACAACTGGCTTTGACCAAAGTGCTTAACAAGGCCAAAAGATATACGATAACAAATACAATATAAACATAAGACACAGAAAACAGAAGAGACACACATCAAGATATATTAAAAGCTATTGAAAAGAAATGTGTTTTCAAAGTAGATTTGAAAATTGACAAAGTTTGGCCAGATCTGATGTGAGCCGGTAAGCTATTCCATAGCTTGGGTCCAAAGGCTGCAAAAGTTGGAAGGATCATGTGACACTGAACACTGGAGTAATGATGCTGAAAATTCAGCTTTGCCCTTACAGGAATAAATTGCATTTTACAATAAATTGAAATAGAAAACAGTTACAATAATATTTCACAATATTACTGATTTTACGGTATTTTTGCTCAAATAGATGCAGCCTTGGTGAGCATAAGATAATTCTTTAAAAAAACATATTAGCCTCAAACTTTCGTACAGTTGTGTATTTCCTAAAACTGCGGCTCTTATCCAGCCCTTATTAAACATCCTCCCTATGACCAAAAACTCAAGGTTCAGCGGAGAGCACCTGTACCCGCCACGCCTCCACGGGCCTTGGTCTGTGTCAGGTCTGATAGAACCGCACCGCTAGAGCTCAGTGTCTCCTGAGGCTGCTGGTCGCGCTCCACAGAGCAAGCAACACTGATGCCACTGGCCTGCTTTTGTTTGCAGCCCTGTTGGAGAAGACAATGAGCTACATTTGGTGCACTAGTTGTCATACTCCCCCCAAAGATCTGTTATATAACAACAAATTGACAGAAAATAACTTGTGGTTTGCTGTCCTCTCTCTTTCTTTCTTTTGGAGATGCATACTTTTAGGTAATCTGTTATATGTAGTTTGCGATGCAGGTTTATAATGACATCTCTTGACTATCCGCTCTCTGTAATAATTGTAATAAAGGGGACTGAAGCATTACATAACACTGTATTCACTGAACCCTGATTTGATAGAGCGAGCCGTGTTTCATACAAAGGCTTTGACCAGTGCTTTTGATCTTAACCCTGTTCTGGTGATATAAAACACACCTTATATAGCTAGGACATCAGTTTGTAACCAAAAGCCAGGAAGATGCTCTTCACAACAGTGTGCAAATGCATTGCAAGTGCTCTGTCCCATTGTATGTTCTTGACAAGCATTCTTATGATGCTGTGTGACTTTACTCAGGGAGGCTATAGTTTCCTGGCTGTTATTCTGGTAGCTAGCAGTAAACATGCCAACACTTTATAAACTGTTGCTCGCCATGACTGTATTAGACCTAAAATGCAGAACTGACAATTTCCACTATTTTCTGTTGTGGCAATTTGGCGAATGCAATGCATACTTCCTATGATTTGCGTTGATGATGTATCATGATGGAATGCAATCAAGCTTTTGATTTCTTTTGCTAGGGTAGAGTATGATTTGGACCTAAAAATTAACATGATATAGTGATGATAATAATTTTTATTAGCGGTAAACCTGTCATTTATTTCAATTTCTGCATCAGCCGATCAGTGTTTCTGTTTGGAAGCGGGGATTTTATTTTGATAGCGCTGAGAACACCAGCACCTGAACACACAGCGCTGTTTAACAGTTCTGTCGGTCGGTCTGTGCTTCTTAACTGCAGAGAGGAGAGTTCTGCTGTCACTGGACGCGCACTGTTGACAAACTTTAAAGGTGCAGTAAGCAATTTCTGAGAATCATTGTTGAACACTGTTGATATTTGTAATCAACCCAAACAAACACACCCCTCCCTTCATTGCTCCGCCCCCAAAATGTATGAAATGCAAGAGTGGATGTCTGTTTATAATAGCAGAAGCGAAGCAAATAAAGGAACATATAAGGAACACAAAATGAACGTACAGTACACAGTGTTACTCGCGTGTGGAGCAGAAATAATGCAACCTCTACGTCCATTTTCTGGCCTTCCATAAGAAAAACTTTTCTAATATTAATGTGGGTCTTAAAGCTTTTGTCTGATCATAACGCTTATTTTCCCACTGATATTCCTCTGACCTTTTCTCTTTTTGTAATGTCTCTCAACCATCTCTCTTTCTACAGTATTTCTTCAAATCTCCCTCTTGCTCACTCTCTCTCCTTCCGCATCATGAGTCGACACGCCCCCTGTTGCTGATTGGCTATTAGTGTGTTGTGGTACTCAGTCTGATCCACTTTCAACAGCCTTTTTCAGAAATCGCTTACTAAACCTTTAAACCCTTGATTTCAAACTATACTGCACTAAATCCAGTTGGCCACTGTCATATTCATGTCATTTTCACAGTGTGCTGTATGTAAAATCAGTGTTACCTGGTCTTCATTTACAAAAAAAAAAAAAAAGATTCCCAGTGTGCACAAACTTACCAGATTACTGGTAACAGAGTGCTCTGTTGGTGACAGTGCTTACATCCTTTTTATTCACCTTTTTTTTTTTACACAAATTTCTTTATATATGAAAAATACTGTAATAGAATTACAGAATCAAGTTGCCATAATCTATTTATTTCTAGGTTATTAAATACCAAGTAAACAAAATTTATTCCATCATGGGAATAAATTACATTTTAAAATGTATATTTGACATTATTACTGTTTTTACTGTATTTTTACTCTATTCAAATAAACGAAGCCTTGGTGAACATAAAAAGACATTTTTTCAAAAATGTGTAAAAAAATAAAAATGATCAACACCAGTTTGTTTTGCAATTGTTAAAAGCAATTGAGAAATGCAATTGAGAAATGTATAGGCTTTGCTCAGTTTCTTATAGTTTGCTCAATTTTTGTTGAGTAAAGCATGTTATAGCCTATAAGATGATGCATTTAATATCCTCAAAGGTTCTAGTTCATTATACTTGATAAGTGATACATTTCAGAAACCAGATATGATTCTCTTCATGTCCCTTTACCATCTACCAAGCCTTCAAGGTGACTTTGATAGACTTATGCCCAATCACTATTCTCTGTCTTACCCCTTCCCCTTAGTTTTGCACGTTCACGTGGATAGCCCTTACTCTCACTTGAACGTGAAAAACTAAGGGGAAGTGGGAAGGGGAAGGGGTAAGACAGAGAATTGGGATTGGGCCTTAGACTTCTCTGTGTTTTGGAGCGTTTTAAGAGAAGTCTTCTCTTAGGTTTCGAAATGGCATTCTTGTGTTATGAAAAGACAGACGCCAAGGTTTATTTTTGGAGCTCATGGGTCTCTTGGACAGGTGCCTTTGAGTTATAATCCTCTGATATACACAAACACAACCGGATATATCACAGCCTACATCAGACTCTCTAGTACCACACACTCTGATCTGATGAAGTTCCCACTTGTGAATGTTCACACAAACTACTTCAGGTTCTCTCACTGCTTTGTGCAGCACACACCATAGCTTTCTTAGCCCTCAGAACCTCGAGTGTGGTAACACAACAGCTGTACAGATTTTTATCCTAAAAATAGTTGCTTGCTAGTTTTAGTTAATAACACAGCCAGGTCTATTTTTAGCCCCCCCTCATAGTTTGAGCTGGAAACCTCTGCGGACACAGTGGGATTTTAGGACAGCTGTTTGGAAGCACCTTTGAATTCTAAAATTGGATCTGGTGCTATCATTTTGAACGCAGACAGTCTTCATTAGCACACAATGTTCTCATTAAAGAATGCTTTGTGACCCCTGGACAGTTAAATTAACTATCACTACAGCAACAGTTCATTTTGGGTCTTTATCTCACCTTTATTTCCAAAGATCGCTTTCTCTGTTTAATGTGATCCTCGGTTTGAATGCGCTAGTCCTTAATTTAACGCCAATAAAGCCTCTAGGATTATGTGATGGCCAACTGATTGTTGGTTTGACCACTAAAAACAATGACTAAATAGCTAGTGGTTATCATTATCCAATAGCCTGCATGGCCTTGGTTACATCATAGGAAAGAACTAGAGCCCTGCACGGGCCTCAAATCTAGGCCCGAGCCCGGCCCTGGCCCGAGCCGCTCAGAAATGCACCATGGAACATGGCCATTCTTTTTTCCAGTAGTTTCCAACAGTTAAACGAAAATAAAGTCCAATCAAACGAAAAACATCAGTAGTTTCCAACAGTTAAACGAAAAAAAAGTCCAATCAAATGAAAAGTTAGAACAATCTCTTACAGAGCATCGTGGAGAAAAAGAATACCGGTAGCATCCACAGTGGAAGGTTTTAACCCAGTCCTCCTCTCTTCTATCACTCTGCGATTTTTCTCTTAATATTCTCCATTATTTGCACATGAGGTGAATAGTGGGTCGCGCTGCCGGGAAACCTTCTGTGTGCTTGCGTGCGTGAGACTGTCATGTCAATCAAATGTCAGTGTAATTATAAGATTATGAAAGTTACGAGGTTATGAAATGTCTTTCTATGTTTGTTTTTCTATCGTCGACGTCAACTTTTTTAATTAATGTCTAAAAATATAAAAAGGATAACCCAAAAAAGGCCCGAGGCCCGGCCCGCATGTGAACTATGACGTGAAAATTGGCCCGAAGCCCGGCCCTAGGGGCGTAAAAAAGTCGGGGCCCGTCGGGCTCGGGCTGAAATGCAGGGCTTTAGAAAGGACGTTGTTTCAAAGAAAGAGGAAATTATTATAGTTTGATTAAAGATCACGAAGATCAGGAACATGCGTTATAAGAATAAATGAGGTGTTTATAGCCTGGCTTGTTTTAGTATCTTGCTAACTGTGACATTTCTTTTCTTCAGAGCTTTGCCGCATCGACGAGCTGCTATGCCTGGACGAGATCGCCATCCTCAGTTTTGAGGCCATCCGCAGCATTCACAAGCAAATGGACGACGATGCCAATGGAAATGTGGATGTTTCTGAGACTGATGGGGTCAGTGAATTACTTTTAAAGCTGATTCTTAAGTGGCTAACATTTGGTTAACTAGGCAGTTGATATACCTTTGTTCTCTTTTAAAGTCAAGTGTTTGATTTAATTTTTCTCATAGCATTAACATTCAAGTCAGCATGACGGTAAATGAGTAATCTGCAGCAGGTTAATAGAACTCTAATACTTGTCACCGCTTGTGACTTGTGTGTCATTTTACATGTCTGTTCATTTACCCTAGGGGCTGCAAGAGTGACTGCCTTGGTTTTGGAAGTATTTTTAAAATATATTTTCTCCATAGGCATTCAAGTCATGAACCAAGACAACTATCACTGAGATTAATCAGAAAATTACTAACTTTGTTTTAAAGCATACAAATATATATAATATTGCTTAGTGCTGCACGATTAATCATAGCGCAATCGCGATGTCAAGCCTATGCGATTATATGGCGCAAAACACTGTGATTTTTATGAAATTAATAAATGCATGTGTGGACATGACGACCCATTCTTTCTGAGAGCGGTTTCCTATAAAGTTCCGTATAAATTACAAGGTATTGCTACTGACTTATAAAGCCCTAAACGGCTTAGCTCCAGTCTATTTAACGGATCTTCTATCGCCCTATAATCCATCGCGCTCTTTAAGATCACTAAATTCAAGGCTTTTGCTCATACCTAGGATATCCAGAACCACCAAAGGAGGGAAAGCATTTTCACATTTAGCCCCAAAACTCTGGAATAGTCTTCCTGATACTGTTCGTTGCTCAGACTCGCTCTCCCAGTTTAAAACTAGATTAAAGTCGCATCTCTTCAGCCAGGCATTCATATAATATTTTTAATCTTACAGTTCGAACTACAATCCGGCCTCTAGTTCATAAACGCCAGAGGAGAACTGGCCCCCGACTGAGCCTGGGTTTTCCCAAGGTTTTTTTTTCTCCATTGGGTCACCTGATGGAGTTTTAGGTCACCATTAGGTCACTTGATGGAGTTTTTCGGTTCCTTGCCACTGTTGCCTTTGGCTTGCTCAGTTGGGGATATTTTGGGGATATTTAATTTGATTTTATCAATCAATAAATTCCACTAGAAACAAACCTTGTTGTATTATTTTAATTTAATACTGTGAAGCTGCTTTGATACAATCTGTATTGTGAAAAGCGCTATACAAATAGACTTGACTTGACTTGACGAGAAACGCAATCAATCAGGATGAAAGTGAAACACAATGGCATAAAGCACGAAGTCAACGAGGCACGAAGGCAGTGGATGAGTGTTTGGGGTGGTCCTTTCCTTATATAGCAGATTAGCAGAGGTAACGCCCATCTGGAACACAACACAGCGAGATCGTAAACGAGGATAGTTGTATAAACACACAATATCTCATGGTCTTAGCACAAGAGTATCGTGCTCAAGTCAACTGCATCCTTCCTTCCTCCTCTAAGGATGTCTGTAAATAATAAGATTTGGCTAATTCATCCTGTCTAATGCTCTTTCCAGTGGTCTGGGCTTGTTAAAGCATTAGCACACGATGGGTTTTATCAGCCTGTGTGACATAGTTCAGCAATGTGTGTCATGGTTGGTGTTATCTTGCTATTTGGGCTGCAAGATGCAGGAAACCAGAAACCATCTCACTATGGCATTCTGAATCAGGTGGTCTGAAGAGGCCGAAACCGCTAGTGTAGACACATGTGGAGGTGTCTCGCAGAAATAATGCTCACAGCGTCAGCCTAACCTGTTACTAAATAAAACCACTGATTATAAAGGATAAAAAGAGAGGAATTTCTTGTCAAAATCCACACTTGTGCATGTCATCTGCACAAGCTTAGAAAATCGTCTTAAAGAACTTTGCCCTACTGGTTCTGATGTAATGCAGTTGTAAGCATTCTACCGCCTAAGGAGATGACGTGCAGAATAGACTTATGACTGGACATAATTGTGCACATTTTCTTTACAGTTATCATTAGTCACATCTCAGATGTCATTGATCCATTCCCAGGAGGCTTTCAGTAACAAATAAATGTGAAGCAGTGGTTTCACAACTATTTAGGAGAAATAATAAGTCAGGATGGTTATGATACTAGTCCAAGAACCAAATTATCGATTTGTTTATCTAGATGTTTTCTTGCAATAGAAACTTTAGATGCATTCATTTAGCTTGCTATGTAATTTCTATTGGACCATTTGCATCGTATTCACGTTATTTTTAACATAAAAATGGGGGCAGCCATTTTTAACTTGAATGTGCATAATCGTAATCACACGGGTTTACAGTTTTACTGTTTACTTCCACTTGTAATTCTTCTTATTCACCTAATGGATTGAAAAAACCCTGTCAGCATACTTGTTTTATTTAAATTTCTTTTGAAGTGACATTGTCACAGCCATACACTTTTTAGTTGTTAAATTACATTGCATCTAGTGATGTTTTTGAGCATCGTGCCATTAGCACTTTAAAGCCTACTGTATCATATTTGAGCCATGCAATTAAGGCCTCTAAATTATTCATATGATCAAAACTTTGCTGAAATATTTGTTGTACACAATCTTCTTCATGCCTTCTGGCCCCCTTATTGATATGTCATACTTAGTAAGTAAAAGGCCTTTTAATAAACTAAATGAATAACTTTTATATTTTTAGTAAGGCTGTTCTTTTATTTCAATAATCATAATCATGATTGTTTTGGTCAATATTGAAATCAAGATACTTTAACACTATTGGTGGGAGATATGATCAAAGTCATGATATGATATGAGTATTTCATGATGGGAGTAATTTTAGACATCAGTAAAAATTTCACAATTTTCGATAGGCTTTTTCAGCGATAATTAAGTGGCACAATAATCGTTTTGCCTCAATTGTCTAGTTTTTCATAATCGTTGGAAGCCAAAATTGAAATAGAAAATCAATTACGATTAATCGCACAGCCCTAACTGTACGTTCACACCGCCGCCGGCGAGAGCGGCAAAATTCGCTCTCGCCGCCCTGCCAACGACGCCGGAGAGAGATTCGGGGACGCCCTGATGCTCTGACGTAGAACGAAGGCGTGATCTTTTTTTAAACTTTGCGTTCTCTGGAATCCTCTCAGGCGGAGGACTTCTACATTCTGATTGGTTGCCGCCGAACCTCGTCATAGCTTATTACCATAAAGTTGACCTGACTTCAACTCTCCTCGCCGCTCTCACCGTCCAAGACGCGCCGCCCTCGCCGAAGCTCGCCGCCAGCTCTCATTGAAAGTGAATGACTTCCGGACACTTTGACGCTCTCGCCGGCGGCGGTGTGAACGCACAGTTATTATTAGTTATATTTCAAGATTAACATTTACTGGACTGAAGCAATTTAGGTTTACATGATTATCCATACATTACTTTTTAACAAGATTTTTTTTTTAAAAACAAAAAAAATCAAATATGATACAACGAGCTTTTGAGAAGCATTTATTTGTACATCTCGTAATCATTATTGTATTGTATTGCATTGCATTATATGTTTTGCGCCCCACCCCATAATTAAAACTACAGAGCTTTGTTAAACTCAGCAACTAAATGTCTCAATAATGATATTTATATATGTATTTTATGTAATTATTCTATGCTGTTTTAAAAAGCTCATTGATTTACAAGTTATCAGAATTTAATCGTACTTTTTGGCCATATAAATAAAATCTGCACCAAACTGAATATTTTTATTTTTACTCCATATTTTACTATCATAGCCTATATGAGCTGTAAAAGCCTGATGTATCAAATATGATACAAACATAAAATACGTATGTACTTTAAAAAAAAAAAAGCTGAAATATTTTGTCTAAAGGTTAAATAAACTGTACCATCTCAAATTAGATTATTTCATATGTTAGTCTTTACAGGGTTAAGTTTGTCAGGTACCATTTTGTTATTAGAATTTATTTTATTTTTTTATTCTGTTTCACCCACATCGAGTTAGCTTAGCCACTACAAATTTGAATTACCCCACCAGTTAATGTTGAGCAACATTAGCCAGCTCAAAACCGCAAAGAAATTCCCAGCAGACCAGGCCTGTTCATTCTCGCAGCAATAAACTCACACATTTGCCTTTTGTACCATCTCTCTTTTATGAATGATGTCCAACATTGCTAATACTGCTTGTGATTGTGACCCGGTGGCTGTTTGCCCAAGGAAAGCCAGTCACCGTGTTCGTTGGGTGTCGTTTTGGAAGCATACGCAGCGGAGCAGAGCCTGCCCCTTCCTGGCATCCTTTCAGTCCAGCGATATGTTGTGTAGGCGTTCTGTCCTGCCGCCTCCAACCTTCCCGAAGCAGCATCAAAGCAAATCTGATGAAATGGCAACCACAGAATTGCAAAGATCCTGGTATTCTTGTGAGAGTCCAAAATTTTAAAACTATGATTTGATGGCATACGATGCAGTTTGCAATCGCAGAATTAAACCGTTAGATTAGGTTGCGCTACTTGCTGTGTTTGTTTCCACACCGCATAGACTTGAGTGCTCGACACTTGTCTTTGAGTGGGCATTTCGAGGAATATCTTGGCCTGTGTCTTAAAACCATGACTCATTTGCATTTATAAAGGCATGGGGTAGTGACAGCGTTTCCAGTGATATTATGTCATCAATTATTGCTGCTGTGACATGTTGTGGGGGGAAAAAAAAGCCAATCGTCTGTACATGTCTTGATGTGTCAGTTGTAACAATGCGGTTGACAAATTTGATTTGTAGAAAGCAGGTGTGATTAGTCTCCATCTAAATATTTACACATTTATGACAAATCTCTCACAGTGGTTGCAGTTTAACCACAGTTTGAAGCTCTTTACCATCTTAAATATCCCTTGAACTGCTCTCTAACCTTCTGTTGCGTTATGTTGTGTAATCATTGTTGCCGTCAGCTGTGTCTGAGCAAACTGAGCCTTTGCTCCGCTATTTGTTCACAGCACTCAACGGCATTAATACACCCAGAATATCTTAAAACATTACGTCTATAAGATAGACTTTGGTTTGGCTCTTAAATGTTCCCTAGGGTTTCTAACAGTTTATTGTCATTTGAATTAAGTTCTGGTCATTTGCTCATAATGGGCAAACAAACTGTCATTTTCAGTCCAGTGAGTTTTGGGTAGGGCTTTCCGGCTTGGAAACCAAGTGACCGATAAAGTGCAGAATTGCTTGTTATAGCCGGTTACGATGTTGGTACATACCTAATGTCTGTTAAGGATGTAAAGGCTTTCTATTATTCATTAGCAAACACTTTTTTTTTTTTTTTTTATATAAATTGTATATTTGTATTTTAGTATTTATTTTATTTGTGTAGATAGATAGATAGATAGATAGATAGATAGATAGATAGATAGATAGATAGATAGATAGATAGATAGATAGATAGATAGATAGATAGATAGATAGATAGATAGATAAGGTGTGTAACGATACACTCATGTCACGGTTCGATACATATCATGAAACTGAACTCACGATACAATATTATTGCGATACTCGAAGACATATGATAAAAGGATGACCAAATATGTACTGTTGATTAAAAGGCTAAATTTGATTACATTGTGGGTGTAAATTAATAGGCTTCGGCTTGTAACGCAATGCACAGGACAATAGTGACACCAGAATAATAGTCATGATTTTGAAGCTAAAATTATTTTAGACGAATATGCTCGCACTCTGTCACTGACTAGATATATTTAAAATAATGTAGGCCACTTTTTACTGGTAACATAAGACATTTGGCATTATCAGGACCCACAAATATTCCCCCATTGCATTATTATACATTATATTCAACACTGAAACTCTGCAAACTGAAACTCACACGGTAATTTTTTATTTTGGGTGAACTATACACAATATATATTGTCACTATCCACGATACATATTGTTGCATTTTTGTGTTGCGATATATTGTGACACGATATATTGTTACACCCCTAATATAGATGGATGGATGGACAGACGGACGGATGAATAGACAGAACGACAGATATACAGAACGATATATATTTTCAATTATTATTTTTTTTATTTTAAATTGTATATTTTTATTTTTGTATTTATTTTATTCACTTTTATATACATGGATGGATGGATGGATGGATGGACGGATGGATGGACGGATGGATGGACGGATGGACGGATGGATGGACGGACAAGAACGATGGAGGATATTTTATACATTTTATTTTACTTTTTTTATTTTTTATTATAATTTTTGTTATTGCCATCTGATACCATCACTGTACCATGGTACCACTATAGTAATTTAAGGGCTGTGATAAATGTCTGCTTGAGTTTGTGCAGACCTTGAAAAAGAGTACAATAATTTGCACAGAGCTCCTGTACAACTTCATAAAAGAGAGAAAAATAAATGTCTGCTTTATCAACTAGTGGAGAATATAGTGATTGCATTCAAAATCTTCATTTTCTCCTGAATTCTCTGGGATCCTTGAGCTGCTAATTGGAATAGACTTCCTTTTGTTCCCTGTTATCTGACAGTTTTTAAGAGAGGACCTCAACTACCATGACCCCAAAGCCAAGCACAACAGTTTCCACGGTGACGACCAGCTCATCAGCGTGGAGGACCTGTGGAACGCCTGGAAGAGTTCAGAAGGTGAGCGCGACTGTTTCATAATGAGCCATTAGCGCAAAAAGCCGTGAGTCATGGTTTTCTCACATGCACAGTGGAATATGTTGTAGCTTTTAATGAAAAACGGCTCATTGGTTGACCTTTGCTAATGCAGACTTACATTCTTACAAGGTTTTGCTGACTTTAACATCAGGGACAGATTTTTTTAGTCAAGTTGTTTTTAGTTGACTGCACAATGTGCCTCAAACTATCCAGCTGGATGAAATACTGCATAAAAAATGGGTTAATTATTTAAAATCTATCCCAAATTGATGATGATGATAACACACACTTTGGACATCATAGTAAGAATATATTTTCTTTTAGGCTCAGTACCATGATAAACCGAAGGTAACTGCATATAGAAGATGAATATATTTTACAGGTTTGAAACAAAATTATCATAATATTATGTTTTTAAATAATTTTTTCACAGTTTTTTCCAGTTAATAAATAATAATAATAATAATGAATCAGTCAGTCAGTCAGTCAATAACATGGTATAATCATAATACTAGTACATTGTACTTTTTGTAGGGCATGTGTTGTTAAGTGGTATCTTAAATGGGCCTCTTAACAGCGGAAGTGTGTGAACACTTAGGGAGGCGATTTCACGGTTTTCAACACCTCTAAATCCAGATAATGTCCAGATCCGCTCCAGAACACTCAACCTTCTACGTCCTGCTCATGAATGTACAGCTGGGAATGAGATCTTGGTAAAACGAATGCCATGTTCAGAAGGGAATATAAGGGTACCGCTTACTGCAATGTATAGCCTATACTGCTGCACGGTGTATAATGCAGCGATTCTGGTGGATTGTGGGCCAAAATGTGTTTCAGGTTTGTTTCTGAACAAACAATGCTGTATGCAATCAATAAGTAACCAGATATTTGTGTAATTTTGGACAGCACAATAAATTTAAAGTAAAATTATATTTATATAGCACATAACAGCCAGTAGGCTGTTAAACAACAAGATTAGAAGAAGAAAAACATGCATAACAAAAAATAAAAGCAACATAGCTAAGAGTAACCATAAAACAGGAGTAGCAAAACAGTATCAGACTCAAATATAAATTGGTAAAACCAGCCGAGGAAAATAATCAATACACTAAAGAAAACAGGTAGGTTTTAGCCTATCATGTTTCAAAAGGAAGGATAAAACGCTTCACAAATCTTTTGTTGATGAGGTCAGCAACAAATTTGTATCAGCCCTCATCCTCAAATCATGAACAAAAGTATGCAAGGTAAAAGAAAATATAGTTATTCAACATCTAGTCAGTTTATCGATTTCATCATTGTCAATACTGGAAGCGAGTGGCATATTGTATTGTTTCCTCCCATTATAATCAATGATTCAATGATAATTTAGTGCAAAAAAAATAATATTTATACTACCATTCAAAAGTTCAGGGTCAGAGATAAAAAAAAAAAAAAAAAAAAACACTCTTAGTCAGTAATGATACATTGAATTAATCAAAAGTGACAGGAAAGACATTTATAATGTTACAAAATCTTTTTTTTATTTGAAATAAATGCTGTTCTTTTGAACTTTCTATTAATCAAATAATCCTGAAAAACAAAAACAAAGAACAGTAGTGCAGGTTATAGTTATTTAGCCTGTTTATATGTTAAAGCTGTTAGTTGTATTTTTTTTGTTCTAAAATATATTTTAAAAATGGGTTTGCGTGAACAACTAGTTGAATGAGAAGTTAAAGTCACACTTATTACTTGCACTTCATTCATCTGGAAATGAAAGGTCAAGTCAAGCACATTGCATCATGCATATGCTCTGAGTGTGCACTGCACATTTTGGCAAATATTTCTTCTATTTTTGGATCTGACCGTAATGGTCAGATTGACCGAACAATGTCTGTCTTGGGTTTCCTCCTCATTTTCTCCTTTTGCTCTTTGGTCAGTTTTATTCTGCATTGCAGCTCTTCCTCAAAGCACAGCTGAAGAGCCAAGGTTATGAAAGCTGATCTTTCCCAGCCAAGACACACACACACACACACGTACACACACACAGAGAACAGTTTTGTGCCAGGGTCAGGCGAGAGATATACCCTTACAGTGTTTTCTTTGAGAGCTGGCAGCGTCTGCTTTTTTCAAAGGTGGTGTGACAGTGAATATCTGTGTTATTTATGCCAGTGTAATATTTATACTCCAGTAAAATTTGATGTCTATAATATATTGGATTGTTATTATGCCAGCTGTCACTCTGCTTAATATGCTTTATTTTTGTTTGGGGGTGGGGTGGGGGGGGTTAATTCAAATATCACTGGCAAATGTATTTAGGCCATGTTTTTGATGTCTGAGACAAATTTTAGTAATCGGTTTAGATTTCTTACATCATGGGCAGTTTTGATCGCTTGGTGTGTCATTCTCAATGACAGCTGATTAATTGCGATGATCCAGTATCTCCTGAGATTTTACATTCATATTTCAATAATTTAACAACACACTTGCTTGTTCACAGTTCTCTGATATCGGTTAATAGTCACGTGCCTTGCAGGTAAACAAATAAAATATTTCATCTTTTTATTAAGAGTTTTATCTTGCCAACCCCCTGCAGTTGCCTCATGAAAACCAGTTTGAGAAACCTTGTTCTAAGAAGGGATGTGCCAATCAAGTTTTTTTGTGCCTCCGATCAGAGTTATTGAATATTGATCCAATACTTGTAGTTTCCTAGTGCTTGGTGCATACTTCAAGTACATTACAGTTATTCAAATCAATCCAATGTACAGGGATATGCAGAGTTTCTCAGGGGCTCAAAAAAGGTGTGTAGCCTATATCACTACAGAGTAATTCCAATATAACAATTACTACAGTGATAATATTTATAGGCCTGTGTGTGTGTATACAGTTGTAATCGGAATTATTCAACCCCCATTGCAAATAAGGTTTATTAGCAAAAATGACAGACTTTAGTTTAATTTGTTGTAATTGAAATAGCTCAACACAACAAATGTTTCAATTGATTTCCCCAAATTCAACTGAAAATGCAACTTTTAATGACTTCTGCAGAGACTTCTGAATAGAATTCCTCACAACAGCACAACTCAAACACAACTGCAAATCAGGTGTTGTCAAGCACACCTGATGCAACGAATCAAGGGCTTCATTACTTGCACCAGGTGTGCTTGAGCTAGAACACATGCAATATCTGCTGTTATATACTACTGATATAAACTTGTGTTTTATATGTACAATGAGCAGAATAATTGCAACAAAAAGAAAATGTCATTATGCCAGTCTGTCAGTCAAGGCCGAAGCAAGACGCAACTTATAACAGTGTGTTATGGCACTGACATCTCAGATAAACTGACGGCAGATACAAATAAACAGTAAATAAATTACTTTTGAGTGATTTGTCACAAACGTGTGCATCAAATGTACTAAACATGGATGCTCAAATGTACGTGTTACACTAGAACAGACCCTGTTGATTCTGACGCATCATGCACGCACATTTGAGCTGCTTTTCTGGCATTCTTTAATGGCAGTTGGCAAATCCACTTAAAGCTGCATATCATCACCTACCGCATGACACCTGCGTGACAGCTGACATCAAATAAAGGATTGGGCCGATACTGATCAGTTAAAAAAACAAAAACAAATACTGGCACTTTTAGTCACACTGCCCTTTTCCCAGCAGACCTCTGATGATGTAATGATTTGTTTTTTAAAACAGTCACGATTCTTACTAAATTAACATTTTAAGTCAAAACCACCCACTTTTGGTCACTCATTGTGTTTTATTAGCTTGTTTTGAAACATGTATTCTGATTTGTGATGATGTTTATGAGGTTGGCCTTTGTGTTTCTGTTCCCCAGTGTACAACTGGACAGTGGATCAGGTTGTGGACTGGATTATCAACTACGTCGAGTTGCCACAATACGTGGAAGCCTTCCGGAAGATGAATTTCAATGGTACCGCCATGCCCCGGTGAGTAAGTTAATAAACACACACACACACACATATTTCGCGTTTGTCGATCTGTGCAAGAACCCCCTTTAAGCATGCACAATGTTTCAGATAGTATGGCAAGTATAAACAAATTAATTGGATATGGCTCACAATTGAAAGAACGTGTAAACGGACGGTCGAAAAAATCGGATATAGGCAATAAATCAGAATTGGGCATCAAGACCTGCAGTGTAAACGAGGCCTTACACAGTAGCGATAACGTTACCCACTGTTGACTACTATCCAGTTAACGACCGATAAAATATATAATATTCAGAAGTAAACAGAGTATGCTGACTTACAGATTCAGTTAACATCCACAAATGCGCAACGATTCAGGGAGCAGGCTCCGCTGCTTTCTTCGACCCTCTCTGTCTCTCAGTGTGAGAGGGGGAGTGGTCAGCGGCTAGAGCGGCAAAAGCCAATGTGTGCTGCTTTTACCAATATATATTTAATGATATCACACACACACATTAAGTCCTCGTAAACCACACACACACACACACACACACACACACACACACACACACACAGGGAAAGACGTTCCTGTAATTTATGGATGGATGGATGGATGGATGGAATTTATTCCTGTGGTCAAAGCTGAATTTTCAGCTTCATTGCTCTAGTCTTTAGTGTCACATGATACTTCAGGAATCATTCTAATGATGATGATTTGATGCTCAAGAAACATTTCTAATTATCAATGTTGAAAACAGTCTTCTGCTTAATATTTTATATTTAAAACAGCATTTATTTGAAATTGAAATGTTTTGTAACTGTATATATCACATTGTATATGATTTTCTGTCACTTTTGAGTTCTTTTAAAAAAAACACTTACAGACATACTCCCAAATGGTGCATGTACCATTTGCTAGCTTGTGTTAAGTACATGTGAGACTGTGTGCTCTTAGCTTCTAACATACAGGTTAAATTAGTTTGGTCCTAGTGTGACCGGAAACACTTGACATTTGTCCTAACCAAGCATTTATTACACTTTTGGTGAGACCAGAATCACTTGACCCTCAAAACTTGACCACTGTGAGCATCATCCTTGGATTAAAAACATGTTTATTATGGTCAAATGTTTAGCTCTGAAACTAATTTTTCCATTTGACTAGGTTGATGAAAACCTGGCCTCTTATTGAGTGCCCATCTGCTGCACTTTTGCATTTATTTATTTATTTATTTATTTATTTTTCCATCTAGATTGGCAATGAAGAATGTCACTCTGACACAAACAGTTCTGAAGATTCTGGACCGGAGTCACGTTCAGAAACTACAGCTTAAAGCTCTGGATACGGTTCTGTTCGGAGCCCCTATGAGTGAGTGTGATTTTTCCCTCTGGTAGAGCATCATGCCTAGAACAAATGTCATAAATATAAAACAATGTACTTAAATCTTTCATATATGGATGTTTAAATATTTTCTAGATATGTTTTTAGAGATCTGTTTCACTTTATGCCTGCTTAGGTGGAGTTATGTTTCTCAGATGTAATCTTATCTTCTCTTTTAAACACATTCGTAGTGTGTTGTCTATTACATCAGATGATTGATAGTCCAACAATGCAAATAAGCTCAGAAGAACCTGCTTAACCTTTTGGTCTTCAGATGTCTTGTTGTGAACCATGAGCAGTTGTTGCTTCATATGGGCGGAGCATTAAAAAAAAACACATGGCGTTTCCTCGGATTTGGGTTTGACATCTGAGAAACGGACAGCTGCTGTTAGTTTTTGACTTCTCTGGAAACCTCTCTATCATCCAAGATGGCATTGCCATGGAGGATGTGTCTCTATTAAAAGCCTTTGTATGTGAGAAGGTCAAAGAAAGTCAAAAAGTTGTGGTTTTCACTAGGTAGAGACTGGGTAGCTGCAGTACCATTCAAAAGTATGTGGTCGGTGAGATTCTTTAATTTTTTTTGGAAAAGTCCCTTATGCTCACTAAGGCTGAATTTATTTGATAAGAAATAGATTAAAAACAGTAATATTGTGAACTTTATTATTACAATTGTATTATACAATACAATTCAAATAACTATTTTTCTGTTTGACTATATTTTAAAATGTAATTGATTATTTTTTTATTTATTTTTTATAAATGTATTATTTATCCTGTGATCAAAGCTGAATTTTCAGCATCATTACTCCAGTTTTCAGTGTCACATGATCCTTCAGAAAAATGTTGATATGATGCCCTGGAAACATTTCTTCTTATTATCAATGTTGAAAACAATTTTTTTAGGATTCTTTGATTAATAGAAAGTTAAAAGGAACAGCGTTTATTTGAAATAGAAATCTGTTGTAAGTAACATTATAAATGTCTTTTCTGTCACTTTTGATCAATAAAATGCATCCTTGCTGGATAAATGTATTAAAGGGCCCTTATGATGCTTTTTCGAATATTACTTTTTAATGCAATATAAAGTGTAATGTAGCTGTTTGTGAATGTAAAAGGTCTGCAAAGTGTTTAAGATCAAAGTGCAAATAAAGTTATTGTTTAACAAAAAGAAAGAAACTATTCTGAACTGCCGAAACGAATCATCAGTAATTCTACTGTTACTTCCTGCTCAAACCTATGTAGGTATTAGGTATGGTAATGGACATTTCTTTTCCGATGCGCATTGTAAGCAGTAGACCAATTACAACAGACTGGACCGTCTGACCAATCAGAGTAGACTCGGAAAGGAGGGGTTTAGAGACACAGAATCCTCGAAGGAACCGTTTTCAGAATCTTTGAGAATTTAGGTGATGTGCAATGCATATTATGAGAAAATACTTTTTTGACCTTGGATGCATGTAAACCTATTGTAAGAGACAAAATTACGAAGCTTTAAAGTTCCCCTATTATGCTATTACACATTTGAATGGTAGGATAGAGACCAATTTATTTTTATTAGTTTGGTCCAGCTGGTCCTAGACCAAAAATACCTCAAGGCATTGCCAATTTTCTGCAATATTGATTAATGCAATTTCTTCCATTTTCTTCTTTTTACCGTGGTCCGTCTCCTCCTTTTTAGATGGTCTCTGAAAATAATTAGCCAATATCCACAGGTCTTGAGGCTCGTAGTCATCTGCTGTAGGCCGAGGGGAAAGCTCCAGGGGTTGGACAGGGAGGGTGTAGACGGTTACTCTGTATTCTGAGCACACGTCTTTGGCGCACTGAAACGGATGCAGCCAGTGTCTACCCCTCCAATATGCTGGTGAACCGGTTCAGTAGGTTTAGAGATATTTGTAAAATACGCAGGCTTTAAAGAGAGACTCTTTTTTTCTTCTTCTTTTTTTCATTGGCTTCCTTTTGTTTCATCAATGCGTTTTTGTATTTACCCAAACACATTTTCCCAGGAACACATTCTCAGACAATCTGATGCATTCCTGGCAGCGTTATCTGAAGAATCTGCCTTGACCTGGAAACGGGTTCAGTCTGTGATCCATCAACCTGTGTTGCATGCCTCAGCTCGTACAAGTAACGCTGTGATTTGATTTACGCCCACATCCCAGAATACACCGGGGCTGACATAACCGTGCGCTTCACATGCCTTTTGTTATGAGAGAGAAAGGTCCTAGAAGTTGTTTTTGCACTAGAATGAGGGTGTTTGACATTATGGACGTGATATAGCGCAGCACTAAATGCCTCGTTCAGAATGCTGTTCCAAATCTGTCCAAAGAGCTTGTTTTTATTAGCTATGTGACATGTCTTTCCTTCTTTTATTGGCATTGTTTATATTTATTATGCATTGGACGAAAAAAGCTGGGTCGACCTGTCAGAGATGTTGTGAACAGTGTGCGGCGTTCTGTTTTTATTTTATGTATATGTTTCTTATAAAAAAAGCTTGCTCTTTTGAACTTCTAGTTTGTTGTATACTATGTAGACAACTCTTAACTCTCGCAATGTGAACCTAAGAAGTTTAAAATGTGTTGCATCCCGAGCAAAAATGTCTCAGAAATTCTCATGAAGGTTAAAAGAAATGTGCAGTTTTTTTTTAATGAAAATAAATAAATAAACAGTTAAAGTATCATGTGACTCTGAAGTAATGGAGTAATGATGCTGAAAATTCAGCTTTGTCATCACAGGAATAAATATTACATTTTTTTTTTTTTTCTAAAATAAATAAATTATCAAATAATGCAGCCTTGGTGAGCATTAGAGATCTCTTTAAAAAACACAACTTTTGAATTGTAGTGTGTTTTCATTTGATGTCTTTTCTTTTCTTTTTTTTCTCACACCAAGGTTTTTTATTTTATTTTATTATTTTAATTTATGTATTTAAGACGTCTGTCTCTATTTGTCCGAGGATGGAAAACGTTCAAGTTTTCGGTGCAAGAGCCTGCACTAAAAAAACTAAAATGCTACAAAATTACTTTAAACCCAGCAACCTTAATGTTTTTTGGCATTTGCATTTGACGTTCCCTTCTCTGGCTCCTATTAGAGAATGTTCTGCTGTCAGCCATTATTGAGACCATCTTCTCGGAGGTCCTAACGGGGAGTCAGGGACAGACTCGATACTGAACAGTGTCTGTATGTGGCAGGTCTCAGTGTGTGAGTTGACTCTGAAGAGGTCTAGCTCCAGGAAACCAGGGAGAGGCTGCATGCTGCATGTGACAGCCCAACACCTCCCCTACCGATCTACTGACACCGATTCCAGCTGCCCTGGTACCTCGGGACAATACCTCCATCAGAAACACGACTCTGTTTTTTGTTAAACCGCTGACACGGTTGACAGGTTATAAAAGCTTACGCTTCAGTGGTTAACAACAACATTTGAATAATCTGTCTCATGAGTGTTCCATCAAAGCCTTCTGCTTTTGAGATTTGTTTTTAATGTTAAAGCCATGGTGCAGCTGTTAGTGCACGTTCTAGATATTTAGCTTGTGGTTCGCATATTGGTGTTGCAGGTTTTATCAAGGTTTAACTTTGCAAAAATTGTTTTAGGATGTGGCTTTTGGTTCTCAAAGCTTTCGATCTGATGCAGACCAACTTTTTGTCGCGCTCCCTAGAGGGTGAGGAGTTAAGAGTGTTATTTTCCATCTCTCAACGAAGACTTAATTATATTTAATCATGGATATGTACAGATGGAGTAAGAAGTTGAGTCAGCTAGGGTCTGGACTGCGTGGTGTCCCCGGGGCGGTTGTTAGGTTAACTGTCTTACCCAATGGCACAGCAGTGGTAAGTATTGCAGGACTGTGACCGCAGAAGCCAATGCAACCCTATAGTTAGGGTTGTGAAACGACTGATTTCTGCAGTACCAGTAGTACGGAGTACCGGGTATATTTGATAGACGCTGCTTTCAAAACGCTCTCGTTCATGTTTGTTTGAGCGTCAAAGGTTCTATTTACAGCATGTTTTTATAAGTGTTGTATAATCATATCTGCTGAAATTTTGGTACCGTGACAACTGTGCATGATTAAGATTTTTTTACTGAAATAAGCTGTTCTACCTCATTATGGGCTTTCGCACCGGGTAGTTCTAGGAACTAGCCACCAGGGTGGTTCCCAGATAAATAATGGTTCCCCTAGGAAGGTTTTCCTGGTTGCAGTCCTGTCTAATACGTTATTAGATAGAACTGTTATACATAGATGGTAGACAGTATATGAAAAGGTATTAGCATATGCCGTGTGGTTGATGTCCAGTGTTGCTAGCTGAGCAGAATTACATTATCATGTTTCTCTTGGTCCCCTCAATGTTGCGCTGGATTTTCTCCTCAACATAAAGGTTAAGAGGCCCATCTATCACTGTTTTCCATGTTCATAGTGTTAGTTTCTGGAGTAAATATATAGACCATAATCTCTGTTTACACATCATTTTTTATTTATTTTTTAAATGGCAGTTGCTGGTGTTTTAAGTGCTTTCGTCCAATCAGCGTACACTAACGTCACTGGTAGTTCCTATACTAAACTAAAATCGTCCCTAGTTCCTGCGGTGCGAACACGCCAAAAAACACCTTCCACCAATAGTTCTAGGAACTATGAAAAGGTTCCTCCGGTGCGAAAGCCCCTATTGTGCAGAATGCAGATTGACATCTAGTACTACAATCGACAGCTCAAATTCACACTCTTAAACAGTACATGGGCTTTGTTCCGAAAGCTGTTGAACGGTAGCATTTTAAAGCATCATAGAGACACTCTTGATGTGAAGGCTTTTGCTGAAGGTATCCTTTGTAAATATCATTCAATCCTGAGAAGTATCAAAGGCTATTTTCAAAGGCTATTTTACCAATTATTTGTGTGCTGTATTTTCATACTTTTTAGAGTTGTGTATCACTAACTTGGCAACATGCTATAACAGCTGACTCTTTGTATGTACATCTGCCTAAGAAGACCGCTTACTAGGTTTTGGAATAGAGGCGTTGTGCACTGATTCATTTGCTATATGAGTACTGAAGTATGTACTGGTTTCTGTCTCTCACAGTGAACAGACATAACCATCTGAAGGACTTCATGCTGGTGGTGTCTATAGTCATCGGAATGGGAGGTTGCTGGTTCGCTTTCATCCAGAACCGGCACTCTAAAGACCACATGAAGAAGATGATGATAGACCTTGAGAGCCTCCATCGGGCAGAGCAGAGCCTTCACGACCTACAGCAGAAGTGAGAACCTGTTCTGCACTTTCTTTACTTTTAGATTCTTGAACAAGTGTGAGAAACTCTGTGGTGGCTTTAAAGCACTTGGCTCAGGTGTAAGGCATTGTTTGGTCAGTCGACTTGGTCGATGCAATGTGAACTAATTATTTTTTTTACTTTTGGAAACTTGTGCAGCTTGTTTTGATATTTAAAATAACCATTATATGAAGTAACCTAGACCTCCAGCTGAGCCTTGTACTCCTGTTTATGGTGGACGAAAATACTGAAATATGTATTATGCACAGGAGCTCATAAAGTGAGGATGGCATTGCGTATGATTTGTAGTCACTGTCTAAACTTAAGTGCCTATGAGCTTTGATGTCAGATAGATTTGTCACAGTTTTTACAGTGTTTAGTGAACCAGGCCTTCCCTTCTGAGGGAACAGGATATGGAGCCGCATGGGAATAATCTGCAGGAGAGGACATCTGTTTGAGAAAGAGAGAGTGAGAGAGAGGAATGGCTAGAAAAGGAGGAACTTTATAATTACAATTTCGTTCTGTTTCACTTAAGATGCCAGTTTCTTGAAGCCTCTGATATAATTGTATACTTCTACCAAATGGATTTTGTTCCTGTCCATCCTTTAAAAAAAAAAAGTTTTTGTTCATTTGTGCATTTTCTCAATGCATTAAACATAGACTAATGTCACTTTTTTCCCTTTACTTTTATCATGAGTTTTATCATTTTATATTACTTTTTTGGCTGGCCCTCACCCATTTTGTTTCTAGGGCCCTGTTTCCACCTGGTATTAAGATGCGTTTTGGTCGATCGGATCACAAGTAGACGCGGGAGACTCATACCCGTGTACACCTGGGGCCCTATCTTACACCCGGCGCAAGTGCGATGCTAGTATTTTTTGCTAGTTTCAGCCCGACGCAGTTATCATTTTCACGTCCTGCGCCATGTTGTTTAAATAGCAAATGCATTTTCTGGTGCGCTCTGTGTGTTCTGGTGCATTGTTGGCGTGTTGCTATTTTGAGGCAACAAATAGACTGCGCCATTGACCAACTGAAACCTGGTCTAAAGTCAATGGCGCAATCTTTTTTAGTTTTTTTGTTATTTAAAGAGCGTGTTAGTAATGTGCGCCTATAGGCGGGTCCACAACGCACGTACACTCTGCTTATTAAACACACAGGGACGCACAGCAGCACACAAACATGACAAATATTAAAAATTACAATGTAAAAGATTATTATTGTGTACATAAATATATGGTGAATCCGGCTTGTCCCGTAGATGGTCTGCTTGCGCACTTTTACCTCACGCACGAGCAGTTCCGTTTGCGCTCTGGAGACGGCTTCGGTTTTTCCACTATCAAATTCCATCATGTAAATAGCGAATCTGCCATGGCACGAGCGCAACTGGCATTTAAAGGGAATGGGAGATGAGACTCTGATTGGTTTAACGCACGTAAATCCCAAAACACACCCATTACTCATTAAGAGAATTGGGACAACCCTTTTAGACCATGCGCCGGGTGTGCAGACCATTTTTCCCGTCGTTAAACTAGCAAAAGTGGATTCGGACAATGCCTAAGTGAACTTGCTTTAGACCATGCGCTTAGATTATTAAAATAGGGCCCCTGGTGTTTTAATTGGTCTCTTTTGTCCACTTTGGACCACTTCTGTCATGATTTCTTCAAGGGGAGGCTCACGGCATTTACATATGAACGCCAAAGGAGACGTCGGAAAAGCATGCGCAAAACTTTTGTTTACTTTGATAGTCGCCAGACCACAGCGAATGCTGTGAGTGCATGTTAGAAACAGGAAATCTTGGTACTTCAAACCAAACTTAGATCTTCATCCAACCAAGTTTAAATCCCGTCTGGCCAGCGTGCCTCCCTTAATGTTTACGCATTAGGTCAGTAGGCCGAGAGGCGGTCATTTGAGGCTGTTCGAACGCATTCGACCACATGAGCGTTTCCACTACGAAAGCAATCCAGTCAAATGAGTTTTCAACTACCTCTGGAAGTGGTCAAAAGTGGACAAGCTCAACCTTTAGACAATTTACATGTGGTTAAACGTCTTTCTCTTATTGGTGAAAATGCTTCTTTGCACCAGGTTATAAACAGGGCAAAGTTTCTTGCTATATTAGCAAATTAACTTTTTTATTAAAATAAAATTGCTTATTTATTTTAATTGATTATATTCTGTAAGACTTGAAGTTATGTTACCAAGCTCTGATGATTTTATAGTTTTGCATGGTAAACTTACAAATGAAAAGTGCATATTTGTTGAAATGTTATATTTTGCACATTTGTAAACATTAAAGAAGTACCTGTGGTACTTACATAATTATATCCCAACATATATACAAATATTTATTTTGATATGGCATTATGCAATTTATTAACACTAGATGTTTGAAAGACGTCTTCCATTCCATAGGATAATTTGTTCTCTGCGAATATTTACCAGCAAATATTGAGTTCGTCAGATGGCTGTGTTTGCTAACCGTTACGCATACACTGAGGAATCTTTAGGAATGTGGGAACGCGGATAATGCTCTGATCCCTCAATACCAACCGTCTTCCGCTAGCTTCCTGTTGAAGTCCTCATGCAGACTCATAGTCTGTCACCTTTAAGAGAATGACACAGGAGCCTGTGTGTCCGGAGGGGTCTGTGTATCCCTTAAACATGTGAATGAAGTGTGAGCGCGTGTGTGAAGGGGACAGGGCAGTGGAAACTATGCAGAGTGTGTTACAATGGAGGACATCCAGCATGTTGTGTTTTGACAAAACCAGGCGAGTCACCGGGTCACGTCTCTAGTGATTGGTGGGTGAGAGGCCTACAGTGCTCCGGTCGCCCCTGAGGGAGGTGATTAACCCCCGGATACTTCGAATCATCTCAGCTTAAACTCAAGGATAAAAATAAAATAAATGGCAGTTATGTCACACATGAACGCAGGTCCTTGTGGGTTGTCGTTTCATAAGTTCATTTTATTTGATGTAGGCTTGTTTTGGGAACATTTTGAGATGAGACAAAATGTCAGTTCGCCTTTTAAGGGAGCTTGGCCGTTTGTATAGGCATTTTTTTTTTCCTCCATTTGAGACGTATTGTAAATGCTTATCAAGGCTGTGGCAGTTGAGTCAGGCTTTCCAACAGTTGAATGTGTAGGTGTGCTGATGCATTTCGCCAACAGACAAACCTCTTCTCGAACGCTGCCAAATTATCACATGCGCAATCCCTGTCCATTCACTCTGAGTCATAAATGAGGCGTAATGTAATCTGCCCTTTCTACATGGCAGTTAACTATTCAATTTGATTAGAAGTGCATGTTATAAAGCAGAAGTTTACATTTGCGGAAGAAAATATGTGATGCTTGCCCAAAACGCACTACCTTGTTGTGTGTGAGTGGCATTGCTTTCCAGCCTTCTTTAGTGCGTCACTGTTTAGTGAGGTTGTCAGGTCATTCTGGGTAGTTGCAATGGCATTGGTAGGTTTAGATTGTTACATTATTTATGGCCCAAGCCAAAAGTCTCGGGCGTTTATACACCACCGTTTTCAACTAAAAAAGGAAAACTTTTATGTTTTGGCCGTTCATTTATTAGATGGCCTGAAAATGCAAACGATGGTTTCAAAGTGCAAGTTTTTGAAAACAATACTGTTATCGTCTCTGTGTAAACTACAAAAATGCGAATTTGTGAAAACAGTAACATCATGTGCATGTGTATTATGTGTTCAGATTATAGGCATGTAGTGTTTCTTTACAAAGAGCCAACTAGGGATGCATGATTTATCAGCCGATATGTTCATTTTTAATGTTGTCATTATGGACCCGATAAGTTGTGTAATTTTCAGTTGTGCATTCATGTCACTTTGTGCAGATACAAGTTGTCACATGATCTGATTAATCTCATAGGTTTCTTTGAGTTAATTAACCGGCTAACAAAGATTCCCGGTGTTCATTCAGCTCATTAATTTTAGACGTTTCTTTTTCCAAAACATTGAGGCATTATTAATGATAACTAGCACTTTTATTCTCATATTATTTTAATTAACACTGGTTTTATTAAAATCATTTCATTATTGTCCGTGCGGAGGCTATTCCATTTGATCAATGCCACATGCATTTTGATTCTTTTTACACAAGTATGACTTGTTTGCATTATTTAGGCAGTATTTTATTTCATTCTTTGTTTTATTTATTTATTTGATAAAGAAAGTTGGCCATAGGAGCGTAACATTTATTTGAAAAGTTAAAGAATCTTATACTGGCTCAAACTAGGCTACTGTACTGTATGTTTGATATGTTGAAGTGCTTGGGACTAGGGCTGCAACTAACGATTATTTTAATAATCGATTAATCGGACGATTATTTTTACGATTAATCGATTAATCGGTTTATGTACTTATATTTTAGTTTTGGCCATTTTTTCCCAAGTAAATTATTAAGGGTCTTTATTATTCAACATAGACTTTTTAGAGATTTTAACCATTTTGCATTGTCATATCCTCATCAAAAACATACTTGGAGTTATGTTTTATTATGTGTTAGTAATCCTTTGTCGAACTCTTCTGCAATCAAAACACTGACCCATACGTACTCTAGCAAATTTCACAAGGAGATTTCAAATGTTTTCACCATGCCAGTCCTTAGGGCTCCTAAAGTAGTTTAACATCCCGAACAAAGCATTAAGGAATCTTGCAGAACATATTTTCACGAAGAATAAGAAAGAATACAGTTGCAGTAAATTGCATTTTATTTTATTTTTTCCTGTAAACACAGCTTATACCTGGGAAACAGCTTTATAGCTTATGCTGTGAAATCAATCAGAAAGTTGAAAGTAGCTTTTTTTTGGTAAATTTATGGTAAACTTTCGTTCCTACCAAAACATTAGTTCCGAGAAAAAATAATGAATTGCAGAGTTTAACCAGAGAATGTCTAATATGGAGTTAAAGTTTATCATTTGCTTGTGACAAGTCCTGTCAGTTTAACAGAGAGCCCCGGCCGCGCGCGCGCGCACTCACCCGAGTCTTGCTCTGTCTTGCTCTCTCTCTCGCGCATATTAATCAAAATCAATTGATACGATGGTGTCGGAAAAAAAAACTCTCCAGTGATGAAATGTTTTCTTTGTTGACAAATCTTGTGCGATATTCTAAACTGCCGAATGCTGCTTCGTTCGATTAGTTTTATCTTCCGCTTTTTTCTTTTTCTTTCTCGAGCTCCACTGCCGCCTGCCTCCGCTATCTCGCTGAATGCTGCAGACGCTGTGCGGGAAGCACGTGACATAAAACAAGGCCAGCTATTGGCTATTCGCTACTTCTCCTGCTGTACTGGCTGTGTAAAACCTCCGGTGGCTCATTACTGCCACACTTTGGTCACCGCAGATTTAAAAATATGCACGAAATGAGCCGCTTACGGCAAATAAAAGTTATTTAGCAACTAATCGATGACTAAATTAGTTGACAACTATTTTAATAATCGATTTTAATCGATTAAATCGATTAGTTGTTTCAGCTCTACTTGGGACATGGCTTTTAATGGTGAGACTTTGTTTTTGTATTAAGGCTCTCAAAAAATATGTCGATTTAGATTTATTGGTCAATATATCGGTTATCGGCTTTCAAATATAAAGGATTATCGTTTATTGGTATCGGCCAAAATCCCTATAACTAACTACTGGCTTGGCATGCATAAAACAACTTTATCTGTTTTAGTACGTTGTTGTGTAAACGCCCTCAGATTATGCACATTCTGTTTTCACATTTTTACTTAATTGAGTAAATGGTATTTTTTTAACTTAAAGCTAAAGACTATTGTAAACAAAGAGCTGAATAGAAAAGCACTGTCTTCATTTCTGTCTTTACTGTGACTGGTACAAATTACTAACTGACGTTTACTACTTAGTTTTAGGGCTTTTAAAAAAAAATGGTATTGAGAATGTAAGACAAGCGCACATGACACTCATTCTTAGAGACCATCTCGTGTTCTCTGCCACATCTCTCACATGCTTGATTTACCCTCGTAAAATCAGACGTGAGAGAAAATGTTCTCATGCGCCCGACAGTTACGGTAACCGTGCTTATCTGAGGCTGCAGGTGCACGTTTGTAGGAGAGGAAGAAAAGTTTAATTAATCATTGCGTGCATAGTCTAGTCTATTGTTTGTATTGTCTTTTGTTTTCATAGTCATACTTTCACCAGCACAAAGGAATGTGTTTTTTTGAATGCGCGAGTTAAACAAATAAATGGTGAGTCAGACGAAATGTTTTGAATGCGTAAAAGCTGGTGAATTGAAAAACAATTAAAACTTTAGATCTCCGACTAATACAATCATAAAGAGCCTTGCTAGATATTTGTTGTTGGCTTGTAGGGCTGAGGTTCCATTACTTATTTTGGAGGATGGTGAATGGCAGAGGTCAGGTTTGGGGGTATTAGATTTCCCATCTTAGCTGTAACTTCAGATCACCTTACACTAGTACTTCACTCAATGAAAAACTTCTCCCCCAATCCACCTGTTTCTCTTTCCGTCAGGCCTCCGAATCCTTCTATCTGCCATCTTCTGGATGCCAACAAAACTGCAGGAGCCATTCGTATCACAAGCGTATCTATTCTTTTCTAGTCAGTAGGGTTCAAGGATTCCGTTCATTTTCTCCATAGACAAATTGATTTTTAACAATAAGACAAGATTTTCAAAACAGAGCTGCCATGAGTTCAAACAGCAGGTGTGATGTATGCTTCTGTAAGTCACCTGAGTCAAGTATGCTTTTGTAAGTCATGTAAGTCAATTTGATTTAAACTCGGTACCCATAATCCTGGAGGGATACATATCACGTCTTATGAGGCCAGTGTCCCCTAAACCGTTGTCATTTGATACGCTTCAAGCGAAGCCCTCAGACAGATAAAGCCTCTTCCTTTAAGTGAAGATTGATCTGGGGGGTTATATAGACATGACTGGCTGAATCGAGGCCCCGTGTTTCCTCTCTCTTTCGCCAGGAAAAATCGTTAATCCTGTCGTAGCTCAGGAAAGCCTAGAGTAGACTTTGGTTGCAGTTATTTTTCCGCTCCCCCTTCCTGCTTGTTACATCATCATTATCTTTTTGATGACGCCTCTGTTTTGCAGTCAGACTTTCCTGTGAATGTAGTTTCCGGCTGAAGGTGCTGAAAATGCGTACGCACCAGCTGAACATCAAGGATTATCTTTAGTTCTTTTATCCTGCTAATGGGCTGTTTATAATGGGTTGTTATGGTGTGACTCTTGTTCTTGAGTGTAATTACCAAAATGGGTAATTGCAGTTAGCTGATAGGCCAATATACTGTACAAGCCAGGCCTATTAATCGGTCAATAGTTGAGCTTTTTAAGATGATAAATAATAAACTTGCACTGGCTCCAGATTTATGCACATTTTATTTTCATATACATTTTTGTTTTGTTTTTATGTATCATTTAGTGTGTTTTTTTTTTTTTTTTCTCCAGTTTTTCAGAATTATGCACATTCTGTTTCCAGATGTTGTATTATTCAAGTTATTCTGAATTTAGTAAATGTGTATTATCATCATCATCATCCTTTTTTTCAACTTTTCAAAATCACTAACTTAAACTATTTAAAACAAAACAAAAACAGATTCTGGACCCCATTGTATATGTAGCCTGTTCTCTATATATCTGCCATTAATAACCCATATTGGTATGATATGGTTCAGTCCTTAATCAAATAAAGCTGTCCAGATGACAGACTGCATCAGTGATGACTTTTTTTTTTTTAATATACTTATATAAAGCAGTCATATTTGTCTTTGTGTTTAAAATCTGCTTTTGAGTTTTGAACCTCTTTGAACCCTCAGTCATGACCCTGAAGCTAAAGAGAGCACAGCTGGGTTTAAAGTGTCCGTCGTGATTTAGTGTCATTTGTCTGACAGGAATTTTATCAAGCATGTCTTAGTTTCCCGTCATCAGTTATGTTTTATTTTAGCATCTTAATCCTTGCATCTCTGTTACTCGACTATCTGTTTGCTGAACTGTAGAGACAATTTAATTGGCACAAAAGGAGTGAGACGACATGTGATTTGCTAAGAGCTTAAATCTGCTCCAATTACTGATGCTGAAATGCTGAAAATGTTTGGTTCTTAGTCACGTAGTTTAAAACTGAACCTTCTATGTATGCGTGCTCTGGTGTATGTGTATACATTATATGTGTGTGTGTGTGTGTGTGTGTGTGTGTGTGTGTGTGTGTGTGTGTGTGTGTGTGTGTGTGTGTGTGTGAGAGAGAGAGAGAAAAGGGGAAAATTCGAGGCCCAAATTCAAACTTGCAATAAACAAGTTTTGTATTGTTGTTTATTTACAACAGTGTATTTACTAAAGTTCCCGAAGGGATCAGTAAAATCAAGGTCGTAAGAACATCCAAAACATGGCTTCAAATAGGAACGGATATACTGAAATAGATTTTTTTTTTTTTTTACGGTCAGAAATCACTCTAGAAGTCACGTTAGCTATTTGGTCATAAGTTTAATGATTAAGCCTTTGGTGTGTACATTTACATTTGGCAGACGCTTTTATCCAAAGCAACTTACAGTGCATCCAAGCTACACATTTTGTTAGTTAATGCATTCCCTGGGAATTCGAACCCATTACCCTGGTGTAGCTGACATCATGCTCTACTGTGACTGTTCTGTGACTCATTTCTTTGTTTTTTTTCTTTAATTTGTCTCCTCACAGGCTACAGATTGCTCAGGAGGAGCACCGTTCAGTGGAGGTGGAGAAGGTAAACCTGGAGCAGAAGCTGAGGGACGAGATCAACGCTGCCAAACAGGAGGCGCAGAGACTGAAGGAGCTCCGGGAGGGAACCGTGAACGAGCTGAGCCGACAGAAATACGCAGAGGAGGAGCTGGATCAGGTAAAATTCAATCCTCATTTATTTTATATAATGCTTTTCACAATACATATCGTTTCAAATCAGCTTTACAGAAAATGCATGCGTCTACGTTACAATTTAGAGTGATCTGTTATCAGAGGTGATTGTGTCCAAGCAAGGGATTTCAGAAATGTACATAAACAAATCATGCAGTTAGCTTAATCTGAGAAATGTATTAATTTAAGGCAGAAACAATGAGCTCATGGAAGTAATGAATACATGTTGTTAACAAAATGACTAGTGTGTGTATATATATTTAGAAAATTTCGCATAGGTACGAATTTAGCGTAGGTGAAAAGTCCCCTTATAAAAATGCAAGATGTTGAAGTGTGGTTATATGTCACTGGTGTTAGTGGTCTAGATCTCTCAATATGCTGCCGTATGTTGATTCTAATTGAGTGGGCATTCTTCACGAAATATCAGAAAGGAAGTGGGTGGAAATGGTCGTAAGATGATCTCAGACTTTGAAGTGATGTGACGTGAAGGCCAAATATGGTAACCCATACTCAGAATTTGTCCTCTGCATTTAACCCATCCAAGTTGGTGCACACACATTATGGGCAGTGAGTAGAGAACACACACACACACACACACACACACACACACTGCGGCGCTCGGGGAACAATTGGGGGTTAGGTGCCTTGCTCAAGGGCACCTCAGATGTTTCCTACCAGTATTGAGAATCAAATTGTTGCTTCAGGTTACAATTTGGGTTACAAGTCTCTCTAACCGTTACGCCACGACTGCCCCCTCGTACTTCTACTGATAAAACTGTATTAAACTTCATCAGTACAGGAAAATCATGTTGTTGATACCTTTTGAGTATATTCCCAGCGCAGTGTCCAGAGCTGTGTACTGCCGCAGTGGGACAGATTAACACTTCAGATTTGAAAGGAGAAAAATCTTTGCAGAACCTGATCAGAGAATTGTAACAAGCTCTCATGTGTCAACGACAGCAAAGTGGGTTCCTTTTGTGACCATATTTGTTTTCAGGTTTTTTTTATATAATGTGTACGGAATCCACAAGTGGCATCTCTGGAGAAAAATAGACCTGAATTGGATTAATTGTTTTTTGTTTTTTTTGCATATGTTGGCCTATTAAAACCCTGGCGCTAAGTGGGTATTCTGGGTCAGAGGGCGGCACAAATCTCTGTGGGTTTGTAGCTCATTAGCGCTGTTCCACAAGAAATGGGGTCTTTCGGCTCGCCGACCCATCAGCCCACTCCCCAAGACCCTTGCTGGATGAGATCTGTGTATTTACCACGAATGGAGCTGTTGATTAATTGTGTTTATCTTAGTTAGGTTAGGTTGTTAAGCTTATTTGTGGCTAAATAATTAGCATCTTGTCGCAACAAAATGTTTCAGGCAGTGTAATTTATGCTGTTTATTCTCATTAGCTTGCCAAATTAGTCATTCATGAGTCATGTAAATGAGCTAATTGTCATAATCACACATGCAAATTAGAGGATAAATAGAAGAGGTTGTAAGGTTAAATGCTATCTTGCAATTTCAGTCCCCAAGCATTTGGGTGGTTGTTATTTTCTAGTGTTTACAGATGTCATAGGGTTATATGTGAACTAAATATAAATAAATAATTTTATTTCAGCTAGGTGCCAAAGAAAACATTTCTCATTTTTGTTTAGTTTAACTCAAAGTACTAAAATAAATTCATAAAAACTCTTTAGACATAAAAACTAATACAAATGACAAAAATGTACAACAACATTACCAAAAAAAATTAAGTGAAATTATAATGAAAACAAAATCTAACAATAAAAACATTCAAAATATTAATAAAAACTATAATAGTATATCAATGATCCTAAATTAACACTGCTATGTGGACGGTATTATTAAGTTCCTGTTTTGTAATTGTATTTTTTTATTTATTTTTTTAATCAACAAAGCACTTTCTTTAATTGTCTGATTAAAAAGTGAGATTTGCTTTGTATCTGCTTTTTTGCTCTCTGACCTGTCTCTGGCGCCCCCTGCAGGTGCGTATGGCCCTGAAGAAAGCTGAGAAGGAGCTGGAGTCTCGCAGCAGCTGGTCTCCTCCTGGAGCCCTGCAGAAATGGCTGCAGCTCACTCACGAGGTGGAGGTGCAGTACTACAACATCAAGAAACAGAACGCAGAGAGACAGCTGCAGGTGGCCAAAGACGGGGTGAGCAGCATTTGTTGCAGTCGTTCGTTTAGCTAAGATGGAACAATGGTAAAAACATGACAGTACAACCTCAGAATGTGGTAACCAAGACTGCAAGATAGTTTTAGAAAGTTTTTAAAGGATAATGAAATGCTACTACTAATTGACAGTTAAGTATATATTTTAATGTCAGAAAAAAAAAAAAAAATATATATATATATATATATATATATATATATATATATATATATATATATATATATATATATATATTAAATATATTGTTAAGTTCGTATGATTTGTATAAAATCGTATGATTTGGTGAGACAAATCCTTTGTTAGATTTGTGATAGATCAGTTGGTGGATTTAAAATGTAATATAAATTGTATTATATATTACATTATTATAAAGTATACAATAATAGTAATATAAAATGATAGTTTTCTTTAAAAATGTGGCATGGTTTCTTAGGCAGAAAAGATTAAGAAGAAGAGAAATACTTTATTCGGGACGTTCCATGTTGCACACAGTTCTTCACTGGATGATGTCGATCACAAAATACTTGCTGCCAAGTACGTCACAAACATTTCTCCTGGCGAATGCCTAATTAAAAATAAATTAATAATTGGAATAATAACCCTAACACTTATGTCTTGTAATTTTGTATCTCTTTCTCTCCAGGCAAGCTCTGGGTGAGGTAACCGCAGCTCTGAGAGAGAGACTCCATCGCTGGCAGCAGATTGAGATTTTAACAGGCTTCACGCTGGTAAATAACCCAGGCCTGCCCTCTCTGGCCTCCGCCCTCAACTTGGACCCCAGCTTCATGGGCGGACGCAGCACACCCCAGCACTTCTTGTCCGACGACATGGATGACATGGACGAGGACATAGTGGCGCCTGGAACACTGCAATGTAAGGGCTTGTCGGACATCGATAGGGATAAGCCACGGTCAGCTAAAGGCCAGCAAAGACCTTGTGACCTTTTGAGCAAATCCAAAAATCCCTCGTTTTGAGCTATTTAGTTTGTCTATAAGCACTATCTGTCAGAAACGGTTGTATGCACTGAGTGTGTTTGCGCAATTCTTATTTACTCTTTTAGTTGGAGTGTTTTTCCCCCCCCTCATCTACTGGTCTGTATTACACAGAGGGGAGTAAAGATCTTCACTACACATTGGTGTCATATGTTTTTGAAATAGCAGTTATGCACTCTTTGTACAGATCTTTTTTTTTTTTTCTTTTTTTTTTTTAGTTTATTGTATTAAATTTGATGGAGGGTTACGGAGTTGGCCGGAAGAAATGTGTGAGTTAATATTATCGGTCCAGTGGAAGTCTGAGGTTGATTTCTGTAATTGTAATGCTCCATCTGAATGTATGAAATAATGTTAAGGAAGCTCAAAGAAGCCCACAAATAGTTGTCTTCCCAGGTGCAAAGCATGAAATAAAATTGGTGTTTATTGGGTAAAGTGTATTCAATTTGATATTTGCATTGCTGATCACTCTTTGAACAATATGTCTGAATTGTTGTTGAAAAATTATTTTCGTAGCTATCAAGAACTCCGAGTTTTAAAGACTATTTGATCAAGGATTTACATCCTTCTAAATCCTCAAGTGTTTTTTTTTCATTGAGAAAAAAAAAGTTGTGGGGACGTCTGTTCTGTAGCACTATGTTGGTAGTAAAATGATTAACAGTCGCACCCTACCCCTGCCCCTTACCCCCTCCAGATGCAGCGTGGCAAATGGGCCGTCGAGCAAGTGATCTCTGGTCTTTCAATGCGGATTGCCAGTCGTTTTGGAAGTACTCTGGTGGGCTAAACTACCATGCCCTTTACCCCAACCACTCCTCTTACTTCCTCTTGTTTTCCTGAACCACTCTCTTAAAGCGGTATTCTTCCCATTACCCCAGGGGATGGGGAAACTGGGCAGAAAGAACCATTCCCCGTCTACACCTCTCAATCTTGTTCTTGTTCACAGCTGTGAAATGGCATACTTTGAAATAGTTTAGAGAACAAAACAGGCTAAAATAAATCAGCTATCACATCACAAAGAAACATTTGTAGATTCTTACATGATACTGCTTTGATTTATGCAACTTTAATGGAGTCAATACGAAATAAAAAAGACCCTTTTTTTTACTTCCTTAATACATATATTCCTGGTCTTATCATGAACAATTCATTAGTTAGCATTATTTAGAAGTTTAAAAATATCATCAAAATGTAGTATGCGCTTCTGAAATGACTTCAAATCCTTTAATTTTTCCCGTTCCAATCAAATCCCAATCTTCTATGATACATTTTCTCACGGAATATTCTGCTTTGCTCTGAAATGTGTTATGGAAGTAAAATGGGTCATGGACAGCATTTCATGTTGACTTTAATTGTCAAAAAACATACATTGTTATTGGACAGTTGTTGTTTTTTTTTTTGTTTTTTTTGCAAAGTTTAATAAATGCCTCAGCGTAGTTAATACGGAAGCATTTGGATCTTACAGTAACATTAGACATTCATCACCTTAAGCAATTTCAACAGAAACAGGAAATGCAACATGAAGAAATTAATGAATGGTTGGTTAGTGTCCAAGCTTGCCCGCAACTTCCCTTGTGTGTCTATTTCTGAGAAAAGCCATTGAACCTGTACACACCTGTACATTTTTCCTTCTTAGCACAAAGTTTCTTGCTTCACCTTCTCCAGCCTGCCACCCATCACGCGCTATTTCAATGTCTGCATGCTCTGAATCATTTCTCTGAGTGACCTTATTGTTATGTGCCCCCACAGCTCCCAGTATGATGTCACTCCGGCAACGCCACATTGACCCGCAGCTGGCCCTGGGTTCGCAGAGGTTGGTAGAGAGTTGTCTTGCACTTTGTGGGCAGGAAGGGGAGGGTAGCTCATACTTGTCCAGACCTAGGACATCACTACGCCAGGCGCACAGCCAACCTTTCGGGCAGTTTGACTCTATGGGACTGCCTCCGCTTTCCTCAGCCATGTCTCATCCCTCTATCTACTCCGCCGCCTCATCCCACGGTCCCCACTCCTCTCCCGTCGCCAATGTCCCTCATGCATCCCACTATCACTCTTCATATTTCCAGCCCATGGACACCATCCCAGATCTCCCATATGATGCCAGCCCAGAGCGCCCACACCGTTGTGCCAGCTATGGGTATTGCTTCATTCTGTTGTGCTTGTTTTGTGCTTTTTTTCACCTGGCATGATCCTGGGACTTCTTCCAAATCACTTAACAAGTCTTTTACCTCACACTTTACATTTTGTGGTGAATCACTACTTGTGGGGTTTGTTGCTGTAATGGGCTACAGTATACTCACTACAGTTCATGACACTGCAGCTTAGAACTTGGCTGTGTTACTTCCTGTGACATTCTACCTGGTTGCTTAATCTGTTCTTACACATGTGCACCTTATTTTGAACCGTTCTCACACATGCATGCCCTGGTCTCTTTAACTCCAGTCTTGGAAGGCCGGTGTCCTGCAGTTTAGTTCCAACCCTAAATAAACACAGTTGTCTGTAAATTGCGAGTAAATATGAACATTGACTGCAATAAGCTTGTGTTGGGTTAGGGTTGGAACTTTAGTCTGCTGGACACCGGTCATTTAGGACTGGAGTTGGTTTAGCTCCAACGTGCCATGACACACCTGCCTGGATGTTTCTACTAATCCTAAAAACCTTGATTATCTGTTTCAGGTGTGCTGATTTGGGGTTGGTGCTAAACTCTTCAGTACCCTGGCCCTCCAGGAGCAGATTTGGACACCCATGATGTTGGGTGTCTCTGTCCAATCTTGTTCCTGGAGGACCACCTCCTGCAGAGTTTAGCTCCAGCCTGTACCAACACATCTTGCTGGAAGTTTCTAGTTATCTGGAAGACCATAATTGGCTGGTTAAGGTGTTTCTACTTAGAGTTGCAGCTAAACTCTGGACACCCCTGCTCTGTGTGTGTGTGTGTGTGTAGCTTGCACTTCTTTAGCTCTGGGTAGTTGAGTCTTGGCATGTTGTGCTTCAGTTTGGACAACTTTTGAGCTTGATAATGTTGACTTGTTTGCCTGCTCACAGAACTCACAGATTTTGGACTGGCCTGATATCTCACTTTTCCCAATGCTAATTTCATCGTTTCCTTCACAGGGACTTGAATCGCTCCGACTCCGATTCCTCTTTGTGTATATCCCAGACCGGCGAACAGCTACGCTTGTCCTACAGTTCCAAAAACTTCCCCGTGAAGCCCACTTCACTCCTCTATGGCCCTCACTCGCGCTCTGAAGAGGGAGCCCACTCTCACAGCCACAATGGAGGCAACAGAGTTCACGATGGGGGCGTATCTCTCGACGGAGGCCCTGATAGTCCCATATTAATGAAGAAGGTGTATGGCATTGAGAAATCTGCCAGTATGAGTGAGATCCTTAGCTCTCAGGTGGTGATGTCCATGTCAGAATCCTCACGCTCCTTAAGCCCAAACTCCACTGAACCCGACACGCCGTCCCCCACTGGACTGACGGAGGTGAAGGCTGGAAACCGCTTACCCCAGATCTCCTCGAAAAAGAGCCCCCCAGAAGAGGACAGCGGCTCTACGGGTGAAGACACTGACTCTGCTGCCAGCCGCAAGAAACACACCTTCAAGATCTTCAAAAAACAGAAGAAATAAGACAACTGGACAACCGTTTCATTTTTCCATTACATTTATTTTTGTCATTTTGTTGATATAAATGTTTTGATTTATCCCCCCCCCTTCCGGTCAGAAGTTACGGCACAACCAAACACCTTTCCCAGGTCTTTATTGTAATGTTTGCTTTTTCAGAGGAACACTTAGGAACAAGCATGATTTTGGGGGCGGGTGTGAAACACCAGTGGAAACGGGGTGGACTATTTTTTGGGGGAATGTAACTTATTTATTCAGCAGGAGAAAGTGCCAGACTTTCAAAGGAATCTTCACTCTAATGGAATTCTTTCCTTGTATAATCCATATCAGTTTGCATGTATTCGCCTTTGTTTGATTGAACTTTGAATGCTCCTAGATGTTTGCTTGGTTCTTGTTCTCCTTTGCTTAAAAACGCAAAATAGCCTGATTCTTTCGTTTCAATAAGCACACTCATTTGTCTTTTGAAGTTAAAATGAATTGTCAGCTGAATGTTTAACGGTACTTCTTTGGTCAGTGTTTGTCGATGGTCAGAGAAACTGTAAAAGGGCTGAACTATCAGTGTGAAACTCCCCTCAAATATTTTGCACTATTTCTAAATGTTGATTTGTCGGTTTTGTAAAGATAATTAAGAATATGCTGGAAAACGCACTAAAACGTTTACACAAATCAATACACTGAACGTATCTCCAAGGCTTCAGGGATTTCTGGGATGTACAATAATTAAGCGATTCGATTATTTGATCTTTGTGGATCATTCCAAATCATTTGGCAAATACAAGGTGGCTTATGAATAAAGGTGGCATATGAATGCTTTTTGAGCTTTTACAAGTAACCTTGCCCTTGTCTGCTGACTGTTTCTGGTGGCATCCTCCGAGATCCCAAGAGATCACAAGGTGAATGCACACCTCACTTTGTTCAAATTACATCAAGTCAAGAGATCTCGTCGTCTTGTACTCAAAGTGCCAAACTAAAGCCGCTGTCCAGAAAATGTATACACTTCCCGAAGGTCAAATTTCAGTTTTTTGGACAGTCTTGCAATAAGGTGCATATTATCCAAATTGTGGTGGGATGGTGGGAGTTACTACTTCTGACATGTTTGAGAGAGAGCTTGGATATGTTATGTTCCTTTTATTAGGTCATAAAACTCCCCTGAAACTTTTTGAAGCAGGCTGGACCACAAGCAGTTGCTGTTGTAATAGAGTGACTTGCCTTTAAACCGAGAGATGTTCAGGCGGACTGATTTTACCACTGTGCATTTTCAGAGGAAGTGGAGACCACTCTCTGTTCTTCTTGTGGTTTACGTGATGTTCACTTTAAGATAAACGTTGGTTTTATCCCAGAGCACTGAAAATTACAAGCACACTTTCTGAAAAGAGAGGGGGTTAAGAATAAAAAGACTTGGTGAGGGATGTCACTATGCATTTTATTAGTTTTTACCCACAGGCTTCGAAGGTCCAATGTATCCACTAACCTGGAGGCAAACCAAAGCAGTGCTGCACAAAACTTCTTCGGCATTTCTTTTGTGAAAGATGGTACAAGACCACATTCTAATGTATATCAACCAGTCAGTCCTTAACAGGTATTAAAACCATGCAGATGTATCTGTTTCATCTGTGCCTCTTTTGCACGAAGAAGCTCTTTTGTCAGTGTGTATGTCAGTGCGCACGCGTCAGTCCGGTCCAGTAAACTGCACTTCACTGTGTTGATGCATGTTCTCAAACACGGAGAGGGAGGAGACGGGAGCTGTTTTAGACTTTGTTCCTATTTAGATATCCCTGTTCACTTCTCCGTTTGAGCTATTTATGCCTATACTGTACAGAGCGAGGTGAAACAAGGTAAAACGGATAATTTTGCATCTTCTGTAATGTTCAAAACTGTAGTCTTCAAATTTTATGGCACTCCTGCATGTAAGCAATAAAAAGTTTTTAAAATTAGTGAGATCTCCATTATTCATTTGATTGTATTCTATCTGTCTGTGTCTGTCTGTTGAAACTTTGAATACTTTTCTTAAAGGGATAGTTCACCCAAAAATGAAAATGGTCATCATTCACTCACCCTCATGTTGTTCCAAACCTGTAGTTTCTTTGTCCTGTTGAACACTAAAGGGATTTTAAAGAATGTTGGTAACCAGACAGTTGACGGAAGCCATTGACTTCCATAGTATTTTTTTTTTTCCCTACTATGAAAGTAAATGGGTGCTGTCAATTGTCTGAATACTAGCATTCTTAAAATACCTTTTGTGTTCAACAGAAGAAAGAAACTCATACAGGTTTGGAACCCTATCAACCACCCAAAATACCCTAGCAACCGCCTAGCAACACCATAGCAACCACCCAGAAGACCCTAGCAACTGCCTAGCAACTCCAGAATTTTGGGTGAACTATCCCGTTAATACAGCCTTATCTGAAAATGTACATGTAAAATGATCTGTCACATGAAAATAATACTTTATTTAGACACTTGTATAAGGGTCAATGACGTGACGGGTCATTTTTTTTGTCCAAAGGCCTTAATAATAAAAAAACAAAACAAATATATAACATCCAAAGTATGTAAGGTGGTACAACTTGATCTCTTTTACTGAATCCAAAAGGTTTTAATTATATTTTACTACATATAAAGGTATTTTAAAGATTTTGAAGTGTCAAAAGGTCATTCGGTAAAACCGATATAATAAATATTTAAATGGAATAATATTGTTTTTAATAACTAAAGGAACTACAATAATACAAATATAAAGCAGATAAGGCTCTTTTTTTTTTTTTACATTTCCCCTTTTCTCCTTTCCCTGTGCAATGTTTTACTTGAATATGTTGGAGTGTTTAGAGTAGTCCAATAAATGATTACATTTATGAGATCAGTGATCATTTTATTTAATATTTCTTCTGTGGTACACACTATATATTATCTCAACATCAATGTCAAATCAGTTTTTAACTTTCAAATCAGTGGTTAAACCGAATGACTTTTTTTGGTGACAAATTTTTTCCATCTTGTAAAAAATGACAAAAAACAGTGTTAATTGATTGTACAAACCACAAAATCTTATTGTTAACACCTAGGTAAACTAAAAAAATGGTTTCAAATATAGTTCTATCTCCATTCTATTTTTTTACACTTTTAAAAACCTTATTCGTCAATGACCCATAAACAGATGGACAAGGGGAAAACACTTCATTTCCCAGAATGCCATTATCGTCTGACTTTCTCTGAATTTGTTTTTAATCTCACAACAGATGTAAAAAAAAAAAAAAAAAAATGCCTCATCAGTCCTTTTTTTTTATACACAGCATGGTAAACTATATTATAAAAATGCATACACATTGTTCACATTCAGATGGATTTTAAGTCTTTGACGTTGTTGGAAGTAGAAATAATAGCCAAATAATATTTCAAATCTTTACAAAAAAAAAAAAAAAAAAGAATAAATAGGAGCTTCACAGACAAAAAAAAAGCTAGAAAAGTAATTTATTAGAAAATACTTTTTTTTTTTAAATGTGTCAAAATTATAAATGCCAAATAAAACATCCTTATAACAAATAAAAACTAAGATGTGTACAAACAAACATATTTTTTCTCCAAAAAGAAAGGTGGGAGACGGACTCATCTATCACTCTGAATTGTAATTCACAATTCCACTTTCTTCTTTTTCTTTTTCAACTTCCGGTAGGGTGTGGTCAATTTAATTAAAATAACAAACTCTTTAATTAAACGGTGCTAATTCTGAAATTTGCAACATTCATGAGCATGTACATGCATTCGTCTGCATAGGTCACAGTCATTGCATCATTTTAAGATTGCATTGGGAGTTTATTCTCGGTACACATAGCCTAGGCCTACATTCTAATTCGAATTACAGGCAGGCAAGAATCACAGCGCTTAAGCACGAGAATTATTCATGAGTATCTTACGCTAGATTTGCATTAGAGGGTGGAACTGTCCCTTCTGTTTGCTTAAATTCTTCCACCTGCAGCTCAAACAGGATGTTATCCCGGGATCGGGTACCTGCTTTGGCATTTGATCACGTGAAATCCTGCACTTCAACGGTTATGGACGCGGATATGGAAACCATCCGTCTGTGTTCATTTTAATTAAATTATTTTGTTTAATCCAAATCTTATGATAGCTGCTGGTTTTTTTGAAGACGAATGATGGGAGATTTGAGTTTTTATTGGTTGTGTTTACATGTCATTGTTTCTGTAAGTAGCCTACAGTACTACATTTCAAATGCAAATTAGAGGTAGACCAATAGTTTACATCCATAATTAAATGTGTTTTATTTGTTTATAACCAGGTGCCTTTAACTGTCTGTCTGAGCCGATCCAGCACAGGTGTTGTGGCTTTCCTCGACGCACCTGACGCGCCAGTCTCCAGTTGTCCTTTACGCGTTCAGTACACCTGTTATGAGTCGTCTGAGGTACACGTTCAGGTTCTGGTTTCGTTCGATTCTGGATCTACCTCAGTTGTTTTTCACAAATACTGGACCTGCGAGCCCGGTCGTGGCAGAACCCGAGTGGTGGTCGTGAGTTTTCCTGACTGGCTTGTGTACCGGCCCGATTGGATAACGCGCAGTTCTGACTGGGTTCTCAGCTGTTTATTGCGAGGTTGGATCGGCCCTGATGAATCCACCGGACCGGGCAGGCTTTTTAGAACCAGTGTCACAGTTCCCCTCGATGTTCACTCACCACTGAGTCGACCCCTCAAACAACACCTGCTTTGTGCCAACTGGGACACAGATCTGCTCTGGAGAGTCAGGGGAGATGGCATGCCACAGTGCGCGGAACAAAATGGTATTATAGTATGGTACTATCATAGGACATACCTGGAAATTTTAGTAATAGCATTATTGTGGTACTATTTTAAGTACCTTGAGGTTTCATTAAATTATATATTAATAATCTGTATCATTGTGCATAGTTGACCCAAATAGTATTTGGACACTTAAGCAACAATAAAATGCATCAATGGCACAATAATATCCTTTTTTAGTGTTTTTCTTTGCAAGCTTGTTTTCACACTCTTTTCTTTTCCTTTAAGAGGTGGCGTCTCTTCTTTCCACATTGTATGCCTCTACTGGTGAGCGTTATGGCATCACCAAAACCCTCCAGCCATTCAGAAATGAAGTTTTGGAAGGCCTGAGAATCAAATCTATCTATTACCCCTGGTGAGAGCTTGTGCATTTCTACTTATTTGCCAACCAGGCTTAAGTTTAGCTGAGTTATTACTGAGTTATTGTTGATTCTGACTCTTTAGGTGTGCCATATCTCTCTGGGTTTTGCTGACAAATCCTTGCCGTGACCGTTTATGTGGACTTCTGCACCACATTGACGTGAAAAATAATTATGCCACCCCTACCTTGTTCCTCACTGACACTGGTAAGGCTGTGATGGTCTCAGACCACTCTCACTCATTTCTGGTTTTGATCAATTACAGAATTTACCTTTGTCCGATTCGTTCAGGTAAGATTCACATCCAGGTGCATGGAGATGTGGGGCGCTCATCAGCGTTCCTTTCATCGTTTACGGTTCCTCTTCATCAGTGGTGTCGTATCAACCTAGAGATTCTGGGACGAATGGTGAGCTTGTGATTGGATGTGTGTGTGTAATAAAATGTGTGATAAGCACACAGTACTGAATGATCTCAGTTGGTGGCACAAAAGGGGCCAGGTATAACATTTGTACACCTCTCTACTGTGGTTTGGCTCACTGTTCTAGTGCAAAATGCTCCTGTTCTTTCATATTTGAAACTCATCATGTTTCTTCTCCTGTAGGCACAAATTTCTATTGCATGTACCAATGGACAGCAAAAAACTGATGAGCACATGTAAGATTCTTCATTTAAAGCAGTAAAATTGAAGTTTCACAGTTATAAGCTATAGCTATAAGAAGGATCTGGTGTTTTGTGCAGATTTGGTATGAACATCATGTTGGATGACACGCATGGCTATTTTGTGATTGGTGGAGGTAAATTCATACATGGGATTGAAGGATATTACGGACCGACTACATTCTATCGCATACAGGGGCTCCCAGCTGACCAGGTAGAATATGATCTTTTTTTTTTAATGCTTTTATATTATATAAAGATTATTTTATCCAAAGTGACTTACATTGCATTCACAGTATACAATTTTAACAGTTGATGCGTTCCCTGAAAATTGACCCCAGGATTTTTGCATTGCTCTAGCAACATTTTGAGTATATACTGTATTCTATTCCCCTGGACTAAGCATGATATTTTACATCTTCATAGGCTGAGATTCACCTTCCTCATATAATATCAAAGGTTAATATCACTGGATGGTTTCAGTCTTGTGAAAATTTCAAATCAGAGCTTTTCCTCTCTGTGCCAAGTCACTCGCTCACTTTAAAGAGACTATCAGGTAAGTACCACAGATGTCCACTAGTCTGCGCTAGAGATCAAAATATGTATTTTTGTCATTGTCTACAATTGTGTATGTATGTTCACATCCAGACAGCTGTTTGGACACATACACAGAACTGCTGCTGAATCACAGTACAGGAAACTCAACAGAGCAATGCATGTTCTTTGAATCTCAGACAAATCCTTACAGACGCCAAGTTGCACAGTTGACCAAACTACTGTCACAAAAATATGGTAAGATTATATTTAAATAGTTTATTGATGGAAGATCAAGTGTTCATATTATGTACACTACCATTCAAAAGTTTGGGGTCGGTAAGAGTTTTTTTTTTTTTTTTTTTTCTATTAGAAATTACTAATTTTATTCAGCAAGAATGCATTAAATTGATCAAAACTGAAGATTTATAATGCTACAAAATATTTATGTTTCAAATTAATTTTATTTTGAACTTTCTATTCATCAAAGAATCCTGAAAATGTCCTCAAATATTCAGCAGTATGCTGAAATGCTGAAAATTCAGCTTTGCCATCACATGGATAAATTAATTAATTAATGCTTTACAATATTCGTTTTTACTGCATTTTGTATCTAAGAAAATCATGAGCATAAAATACTTTTTTCAAAAACATTAAAACATTTTACTGACCTCAAATATTTTAAAGGTAGCCCACTATATCATAAGTGTTGATACATTTACAATGGAGGAACCCAAGCAATATCTAGAAATTAGAATATCATCCCTGGTGAAAAAAAAAAAAAAAAAGCTTGAAGGTCTAAGGTAGTTTGAAATGGATTTAGTTGGTTTTTCCTAGCCCAAATCTCCTCTAAAACCAGTCTACAGACCAGCTGGAACTGGGGGACCAGCAAACCACCTTAGACTGATCTAAGATGTTTTTTTTAGCAGGCACAGACTCAGATCCCCTTAGAAACTGCATAGCACTGATGCATACATAGAGCACCTTAGCAATCTTATAGCAATATTCTGGCAACCACCAGAGCGTCGACTGCACTGATTGGAGTGTTTTGAAGATGGAGCCACTGATTTCAGATGAGCTTACTGATACTGTGAAATCAGTTTCTGTGAGGGCATGTGCATTCCCACCAGGACTAACTCAACATAATAGATAACGATAAACTATGGTCCACTGCAAAAATCAAACTGCTTCACCAATTCAAAGAAGATTCCTATAGAAGTGGGGGAAGAGTCTTGTATAAACGGGCCAAAAACACTGACAAAGGACATAAGTAGCCAAGAGAAGCTACTCAGAGAAGTTGAAAACAGGTTCCAGCAAACGATCTCGTGACATTTTCTCCGCACAGCCATCAACACCTCCTGTTAACCCCTGTCTCTGCGCTCCTACTACTCAACCTGCACTTAGAATCTGTGTAGAGAATGTATGTTGGCTCTCCCGAAAACAGAAGATCAGGAGAGCACCAGGCCCAGACAGTATCTCACCCACCTGTCTAAAAGTCTTTGCAGACCAGCTGTCATCCATCTTCACCCAGATTTCTGGAGTGATGCAAAGTTCCTACATGCTTCCAATGCTCCACTGAAAGAAAGAAAGGGTCTCCATCCCAAAGAAACCCAAGATCACAGGAATGAATTACTACAGACCTGTTGCTTTAATGTCTGTGGTCATGAAGTCATTTGAGAGACTGGTGTTGGACCACCTGAAGGACATCACTAGACCCTTGCTAGACCCCCTTCAGTTTGCTTATCGGGCAAACAGGTCCTCGGATGATACCGTCAGCATGGGGACTGCACTACATCCTGCAAAATCTAGACAAACCAGGGACTTTGGACAGGAGGAGGTTTGGGATGATGGTGTTGAAGGCCAAGCTGAAGTCCACAAACCGGATCCTTGCATGATTAACTCGGCTCTCTGTGCCAACCTCAATCTGTCAGCGGATCAGCAACTTCTTGACAGACAGGCAGCATCCCTAGAGGATGGGGAAAAATCACATCCAACACCCGCACACTGTGTGTTTTCTCTCCCCACTGCTCTTCTCCCTCTACACAAATGACTGCACTGCCAAAGACCCCTCTGTTAACCTCCTAAAGTGCACAGATGACACCACAGTCATCGGCCTCATCCGAGATTGTGATGAGTCTGTATAGAAGAGCGGATGAACAGCTGGCTGTCTGGTGTGGGTCACAACAACCTGGAGCTGAACACGCTCAAAACTGGCCCAAATGGAACCCTAAGCCCTCACAATCTTCCTCCTAGTCCACACTTTCGTGACGTATTTCCACTTTGACGGTTGGGTAGAAGTCTGTTGCGGAGCTCGCGGGCTTGGGGGATCGAAAGTGCGCATATCGGCCGCGAAGGGGGCACCCTCTGAAACCTAAAATGACAAATGGGACACCTTGCGGTAAGTCCACCATTGTAAGTCCACATACTGCAAGTGCACATGAAGTGTGCCATTTGGGACAAGGCCAGTGATGATGGTGGACTTCAGGAGGACGACCCCAGCACTCCTCCCCTTTCCATCATGAACACTCCTGGGCTCTACCATCTCTCAGGACTTAAAGTGGGACACTCATATTTGTGAAAAAGGCCCAGCAGAGGTTGTAATTCTTTCGCCAACTGAGGAAGTTCAATCTCCCACAGAAGCTGCTGACACATTTCTACTCGGCTGTCACTGAGTCTGTCCTCTGCACTTCAACTGTCTGGTTCAGCTCAGCTACCAAATCAGACCTCGGAAGACTACAACAGACAGTCTGGACTGCTGAGGGAATAAACCCTTCCCACTCTACAAGAACTGTACTCATCCAGAGTGAGGAAAAGGGCTCAAATTACTCTGGACCCTTCACACCATGCAGGCCCAACTGTTGCCATCTGGTTGGCACTACAGAGCACTAGAACAGCCAGACACAAGAAAAGTTTATTTACCCAGGCCATGTTTTGTTTTTTGTTTTACTTTTTTTTTTGTGTGTGTCTTGTCATTCTGTCATTCTCTCTGTGCACTGGAGCTTCTGTCACCAAGATAAATTCCTCGCGTTTAAGCATACTTGGCAATAAATCTCAGTCTGATTCTTATCTTCGAAACGTGCCTGTCTGTGCAAAAGCCGCTGCCACAATGATATGTACTTTTGTGATTTTATTGTTTCCTCTATTGTAGGCAGGGTGGATGCTACAGCAGTGGGAAGGGTGCTGTATGCTCTAGTCCTCCGTAAAATCAGTGCAGCTCACAGTGTGGAGGTTATAACCAGGATGATGCCTTTCCTGCTGCAGTCTGGCTGCTTGGGAGACTATAGAGCTCTGCATCTGTCCTCTGTGCTCTACAGCAGTGGAATCGGAGTCAAGAGACGGCCATACAAGGTGTGTATTTTTTTGGGGGGGTAATGTGGTGATCAGGTCACTCCGGCATTATTCTTGCGTGTGTAATTGTAATATGATCTCAAGCATGGCTGTATAATACAACAAAAAGTGAATGAGAATTAGCCGAGTAAGATGTAACCTGATCTGTGGCACTGCAGGCTTGGCTGTTGTCCCTGTTGGCAGCTCAGAAGGACTGGAGATTGGCACTTCTGCGTTTAGGGCACATGCACCATGTTGGTGACCTGGAGATGACCCCTGACCGTGACCTTTCCTATGCTTATTACATTAATATTGCGAGACAAACCAGCATTGATCAGAAGAAACCCACCCCACAGCAAGTAAGAGGCTTTTTTTGTTGTTGTTGTTGCTTTTGCTTTGTAAAGCCCAATTTCAAACTTTTAACAAGTCCCAAATTTCGATGGAACCGCTAGGGACTTGATGGTAAAAATAAATTTTTAAAAAGATGGGATTGAAATATAGTTTAATGCGTTTGCATTCTTTTGCAAAACATTTGCATTCCCTGAGAGATTCTGTTGTATTGCAAACCTTGAGAGAACAGAAAGTTTCTCGGGGGAACGCAATTGTTTTGCTAAAATGAAATTTTCAACTTTTTCCAGAGAATGCAATGTTTCTCGGTGGAACGGAAATTGTTTTGTGAGAAAACGCAAATGATTTGCGAGAGAACGCAATGTGTCTCAGTGGAACGCAATACTTTTGTGAGAGAACATCATGTCTCTAGGTGGAACGCAATACTTCTGCGTGAGAATGCAGTGTTTCTTGTGGAATGGAAAATGTTTTGCGAGAGAATGCAATGTTTCTCAGTGGAACGCAAACGTTCCTCAAGAGAACGCAATGTTTCTTGGTGGAACGCTGCGTTTTGTGAAAGAACAAAATACTTTTGCGAGAGAACACAATAGTAGTTGTCCCAAATGACGCACTATACACTATGTACTTATACAATCTGTACTTATTTTGTTATTCAACATCGAAGTTTGATAGCCCGCTACGTAATTAAAACTGCGTCAGTTGAGTGCATGCATGTCCAATATTCCACACTTTTGTTTTTTAGGCTAATTATGTGTATCATCTGGGTATTTATTGGCCTTTTTTCTTTTCTGAATTTTCAATGTGAATGTACTCACACCATTCATACTACAAAACGGCATAGAATAGTGCATAAGTACGCAAATTGGGACACATCTAATGTTTTTCAGTGGAATGCAATACTTTTTTCAAACACCATGTTCCTTTAAGGGCTCCATAAACTTCATCCAGTATTATGGGTGGATAAATTAAAGGTATAGCAGAGGATTTTCCCGAATTTTAGAAAAGAACCGCCCTCTCCACTTTTTGAAAAAATGCACATGCTCTACCTGCTCCCGAGAGGGAACGCCTATTAAACGTGTGCACGAGAGAGCATGCACGAGCTAATCATAGCTTACATTAACTTTTACTAGCAGTGATTTTAAATGGATTTCTCCAAATAGCAAGCCAAACTTTACCTGTCAAGTAGAAACTTCGTGACTGAGGCATCAGTGGGAAGCCCAACCTGTGTTTTGAGAGCACGCCATAGTGTGAATCGTGTGCACGAGCACGTATGACGGCCTTATGTAAACATATCACCAGAATGATTGACACTTAGGAGGACCAATAGTCTTGATGATCCACCCGTTAAAAGAAAATCCTCCGCTATACCTTTAAGTTGTCTCCTGTATTAAAATTGAATTTAACAGACAAAAATAAGGCTGTGAGGCACAACAAAACATTGAAAATGTCTTATCCAGTAGACATTTTTATAAAGACTTTAGACTGAATGGATGTGCTTAATTTCATTGATGCATTTTTTTTTTTTTTTTTTTTTTTTGCCATTGCATTTTAAAATAACATCTTCTATAATACCTTTGTAAAGGGTTAGTTCACCTACAGATAAAAAGTCTGTCATTAATTATTCATAAAATTGAGGTTAATCCACTGGAGTCACATGGATTACTTTTATGATGTCTTTACTACCTTTCTGGTAGTTGTGCAAGGCAGTTTCAATGGCTTTCTAAATAACATTTCATCTTCTCTCTAGACTTTTGTTGAGTTGATCCGTTTAAATGATGAAGAGACCCTGAAGGCCCAAACCAATGAAAATGATGATCTATTTCACTGGCTAAAGCTGCAGGCACGAAGCGGAGTGGCTGAGGCTGAAGTACTACAATTCACATCCAACAACAAATCAAATGCACATAATCTTAGAAGATGGTATTCCACTGTACTGTGTGTCAGTTTAATACATCCTTGCTGAAAAGGTTTGTTTGTTTTCTTCTTCAGCAAGCAATGGGTCGTATGTTATTCTGGGGTCAGCAAGGTGTGTCTCCAGACATTCAGACAGCAGTGAAGCACTATGAAAGAGGAGCCATCAAACTCAACGACCCCGTGTCCATGTACGATTACGCCATTGTGCTCCTTACGGTCCGTGACCTTTATATCTTTGATATTTCTGATCTTATGTGCAATCCTGAATCATATATGTTCAGAATATGTTTCAGAATGTGATGGTTCATAAAGAATATCTGATTTGGCCAGCAGAGGGCAGTCTTGCAAAACATTTAAGGTGAATACTGCTGAAGAGAAAGCTAAACCAGGCGTACTAAATATCATATTTTCTTGTACTAACAGGGTCAAGGAGTTCCAAAAGATGTTCAGAAAGGTGTTAAATTCCTGAAGAAAGCAATAGAACAGGTATGTCTTCCCGGTGTCGTACATCTAAATTTGTTTAGACTGGGGCTTGGTGCATAAACTTAGTTAGTGAAAAAAACAAAACAATACTAAAATGTATTTTAAATACATTTATGTCAGTTAGTTAGTTAAGAGATAATCAGCCTTTTCCAATTCAAATTAGCCCAATTTACCTTTTAATTGTCATATCTTGAACTATTTCGGCTTTTAAAAAATAAACAGTTTGATTTGTTTATGCACGCTGTTTATTTATGTTACTGAATGTAATAGATGCTCATGCATTTCTTTAATTTTTTACTGCCATATTGACTGTATGTCACTCAATAGACACCCTTTAAGTGATGTGCCATCCCGCAGGGGTCTGTTCCCGCTCTCACAGCTCTGGGCTGGTACTTTGAGCAGTACGAGAAGGATTACGAGAAGGCGGTACATCTGTGGGAACAGGCTGATGCCAAAGGTCACCCCGATGCTGCCATGAATCTGGGAGTTTTCTACTCTCAGGGCCTTTATCCCGGAGAACCTGCCGACCAGGTAAATCCTCACACGGCGATGTGCTTTTAAACCTATTATATTAATCACATAAAGATTGTTTTTTCTTTAACTATGATTTTGCCTTTTCATCAGTTTAAGGCATATAAGTACTACTTGAAGTCAGCCCAGAGAGGACTCTTAAGCGGTGGCATTGAATTGGCTGACATTTGGATTCATGGCATCCCCGGCCAAGTTGTTCGACGCCCAGCAGACGCTATTCTGTATGTAACTCAAAATAATATTATATAAAAATTGTTATTGTAGATATAGACCCAAGCTTCATCAACCCTTCGTGCAACTTAACATAATTGGCTGAGTGTGCACGTGTGAATGGGCATGATGCCTCTGCTACCCATAATCCCCTAGTGGCATTCTTTCTTAGTATTACTAGTTGACATTTTGACTTTGCGTTTGAATTGAACTCTGTTTGCGTCATCGAATCATTATTTTCCTCTTGATCACTGCTTTGAAACAATCTGTATTGTATAAAGCGCTATGAGGATTTATTTACATAATTCTCTCTCTCTTTGGACTTTAGTTGGGTTAAATGGGCATCTGAACAGAATGGATATCTGGGAACAGTCTTGAGGAACGGGCTGAATGCCTATTTCAAAGGAGACTGGTAAACCTTTTTGTTTGAGTGCAAATATTAATGTATAATTATCATAATATTAAATTACAATAAGAGAATCCTTTTAGATTTAATTTACATTAGAAAAGGAAGTTGCAAAGGCCACTTTCTATTGTTTACCCCCCTCTCTCTCTCTCTCTCGTATTGTTGCAGGATCATGTCTTTGATTTATTACCTCAGTGCGGCAGAGAGTGGATTTGAAGCCGCTCAGTTTAATGTGGCGTACCTTTGTGAACTCAACTCAGTGAGTCCGTTCTAAACACTTGCTTTAGATTCAGATGAACATATTCACTCGATTGGCTTTGATAGATGTTTTATATCTTTTATAGGGCTCTTTGGATCCAGCACTGGTGACTCACTGCATGTTAAGATATTACAACATGTCGATACAGAATCAAGTTCCAGCTCCTTATGGTAATTTAAACAAATTTATGATTAATATACTAATACATTGTTTCATTTTATGTGTATACACATGAGAGAGTGTGTGTGTATGTGTTATATATGTGTGTGTACGCGTGTGTATGTACGTGTACGTGTACATGTGTGTATGAAATTAAAGGATTAAAAAGTGATTTAAGGAATTAAAAAAAAAAACTTAATAAGGACGGTAACATTTTTGCAAATTATATTTTATTTAAGAAAATATGCACAAATTCACTCTTATTTGTTTGTCTTGTGTCAAAAACAAATGACATGATCATGTAAATGAGAGCATATTTTCAATGCAAAATGGCACAATTCCATAAAAGTTGAGCAGTTTGCACTGTTTTATTACTGTCTGTCGTTGAACATATCTATCGTAAAACATTTGTCAAATATAAAATGTGTAGTTACTTGGATCTTATACACTCTTTTCACTGTAAAAACTAAAGTGTCGCGTTGGAATTCTCACTCGGGTCAGTGAACAATAAGCCCCACCTTCTTTAATCTGATTGGCCGTCTCATTAATTTTGACATTGACGAGCACTGTTGACGGCTGACCAGCCTTAAATGTAAATTTTTAAACCGTTTTTGTCATCCTAACAAACAGAGTGGTGTGTAATGGAGTGCAGCAGAGCAGCATCAAGAATATCAAATATTGGGAGGGGCAATTTAGCCATTTTTAATTCTTATTAATACGAATACATACCTGCAGTGTAATATAATCAGGGCGGCAGTCATGTGTCTTCACAGTGAACTGAAGTGCTCCTCTTGAAGGACAGCTGAGGTTGGATGGCGTGTGCTCTTTCTCATGCTCCCTGTGGCTTAAGCTTCAGTGACTGCATGTGGTGATGAGTGTCTGTTTTCCTCTCAGCTTTGATCAGAATGGGAGATCTGTTCTACGGTGAACAGGCTTTGGGCAGAAAAGAGGTTTCTGATGCCGCAGAGATGTACAAGCAAGCAGCTCTCAAAAACGAACCACAGGTACCAGTGTCAGCTAGTGCTCTGACCTTGAATGATCAGGAAATGTAGTTATTTAATAACCGACAAAGCAGAAGTCATTATTTGGGGAAAAGATAAGCTCACTCACACTTTATTTATTTATTTATTTATGTTTGTTTGTTTGTTTGTTTGTTCTAACACGTAAAAAAAAAAAATCCAAACAGCTTTGTTTATTTATTCATATTTTTTTATTCTTATATACATGTATATATTCTAACAAGCTTTATCCTAACAGAAGTATTTATTTTTTATTCTATCAAGCTTTATTTATATAACAAACAAAAAAAATATTCTAACAAGCTTTATTTATATAACAAAAAAATGTTTGAATCTAACAAGCTTTTTTTGTTTTAACAAGCTATATATATATTTCTCCTAACATAAATGTTTATCGTTTTATTCTACTAAGCTATATTTGTTTGTTCTAAAAAACTGAAATATTTATTTTATGTATTCTAACAGCTATATTTGTTTTGTTTTTAACAAGCTATATTATTTTATTCAAAAAAGTATTTGTTTTAAATGAACAGAAATATTTTGTTTATTCTAACAAGCTGTATTTGTTCTAACAGGCTAGATTTAATTTAGTTTTTTTGTATTAGTTTGTTTTAAGCTATATATGTTTGGTTTAACAAGCTATATTTAATTATTATAACATAAATATATATTTTTATATTCTAACAAGCTGAGTTCATTTGTATTTATTATTTTAATAAGCCATATTTGTTTGTTTGTTCTAACAAGCTATATGTATTTCTTCTATCAAGCTCTATTATTTTTAAGATTTCGTTATTTCCAGGATTTCGTTATTTTCAGTTTACTTAAAAAAATAAATAATAATAATAATAAAAAAATAAAAAAACTTTTTTGTTTAGGGTTGGTTTCTCTTTGGCTCATTCATTTTTCATATTTTAATATTCACATTTCTGTCTCCTCAGGGTTGGTATAATCTTGGCCTGCTCGTCCAAAACGGAGAGTCTCTGCCGTTCAGTGTTCTCTCTGAGCTTAATTTGCTCCACCTTCACTTAACAGACCGACAGAAGCTTCTCAGCACCCTGTACCAAAGGCAAGACAACATCTCAATCACCCTAAAACATTCAGACTGCCATTATACACTTCAGACGACTCCATTATACTGTTCTCACAAGCTATAGAGCGGTGCAGGTACAGTATGACGTCAGGACCTGGAAGTCTGATTGGCCGCTGGTTCCTTCGAGATTTTCCAATGGGCTTTTATAATGGGGGTTTTCGATTTATGGGTAAAATAAATGAGTATCATCACGTTATGTTTACCACAGGCTTTATTTTACTCATAAATCAAAAAAAACCATTATAAAACCCCATAGGAAAATCTCGAAGGAACCAGCGGCGAATTAGTCTTCGTGGTTCTGACGTCATACCTGCTCCTACAACTCTATTACAGTGTGTCTTATTCTCCATGTTTTTTCCGTAGATGTAGAGAGACCAATAGCACCGACGCATACCTGCCATGCACACTGGCACTGATCAGCGCACACCTACGATCTTTCCAAGTTCATCAAGATACTGCCTTAAAGGTCTGTGTATATATATTTTTCAAAAATGAAAATTGTCTTACTTACTCACCCTCATGTTGTTGCAAACCTGTATGAGTTTCTTTGTCCTGTTGAACACTAAAGAAGATATTTTGAAGAATGTTGGTAACCAGACAGTTGATGGACCCCACTGACTTCCATAACAAATATTCTTCAAAATATATTTTGTGTTCAACAGAAAAGAGGTTTGCAACCACAATGAGGGTGATTAAGTAATGACAAAATGTTCATTTTTGGGTGAACTATCCTTTTAAAGTACAAATGTTGACTGAATGTGTGTCCAAAAGCATACTGTATCATGGATAATTTAGTGTAATTATAACACGAGTCAGTCAGTCAACAACAAAAAAGAAAAGAAAGAAATAGCCTGGATGAGCTCCTTGTTGTTTAATTTGTTTAATAGTGTATAATTGCACGATCGCCTCATTGGGACGATAGCGTGTTAACATCATAATGATTCATCTCTTCATGTGTAATGATGAGGGACTCATTTCCACAAGTAGATGTTCACACTAGCCGTTCTCTGTTCCTGTAGCTCATCGCCACAGTTTCAGCAGCAGCAATAGGAACCCTGTCTTTTGCATTCGGACTCTTTAAATGGAGGACAACACCACTCCACCAATCATCTGCTTCCAGCCAATCCCAGGAGGAAGAAGAGGAGGAATCCTGACGGAAACTACTAGATCACTTTTAATATTCTTCTATTATACTCAGTGGTTTTCTTCCACACAAAGCACTTGTTAACCTTTGCTTTTTAATAGGAATAATTGGTAACACTTTACTTTAAGCCTTAATATATAATGCATTGAAAGTACAATGCATTAAAACACATGAAAACCAATTTTAGATGTAACAAGGAATCTGTAAATAAAATGCATTTTAATTTTGGTTTCAATTATTTATGAAAAGATACATTTAGAATACCTTTAAAATGCATCATAAAGGCTTCAAGTAAAGTGTTACCAATTAGTTTGGTTTTTTTTAATCCTCGTTTTTGTCATTGAGAAATAACAAAATGAATGCTGTCAAATCGATTATATATTTACAAACTTATGTTAGATGTGATTAATCGATTTGACAGCAGGATAATTGGACATTTCTTTATAAAAGAAGCACATTTAACTGCGTAATGCTGTTTAAAATGCAGCGATCTCTATTCGGGTAGACTTAACTTTTTAGAGCAAACTTATTTATAAACTAGTGGATATAATATGAATTTTATAATAATATGAAAGTGCTTTTTTGAAAAAAGTTACATTTTCTGCCTAATTTTTTGTCACTTAAATCATCAGTTAAAAAAAACAACAACAAAAAACATGACAAGTAAAATAATTATTCTCAATAAAGTAATATTTTTAAGTTTAATTCCCATTGAACTTGTTGGCTTCTTGTTTCTGACACGTAATTTAATCTGACTGTACCACTTTGGTGTCTCAAACTCTCAAGGCAAACTCCTTGTACCCCCTCTTGGAGGTACGGTGTCCCAGCGGGGGCCACTCTGCCTGAGAGCGAGGACTCCCCAGGCTTCTGATGCAAACAGCAGGTGTGTAGCAAGCTGCGATGTGATGTGCCCACGGCCACACACACACACACCGAAGCTCACGGTTAATTAAAAACAACACCAAAAGCTGACTGATCCCCAGTGACAGGGAGTGTCAAGTGCTGACTCATCAGGGGACCGGAATCTCACTGCGTTCACCTAAAAAAAAAAACTCATGCTTTCTGTGGGAGACCCTTATTCTGGAAGCATGGGTCTCCTCACAATGTATGCATTTCGTGGGCTAATTTACAGTAAACATAATGTGAAGATATTTTATTAAATGGGCTTTTATAAAGTGCTCAGGGAATATGTTTGACTCTGCACACGATTCAATCAATGTAATAGCTAAAGAAACAAGTTTTAAAGCCCTCAATCATTGTGAAAAATTGCCTCTGCGCTCTTTGTCCCTTGCTGGCTTTTATATATAATTGCTGAACTTTAGATGATGTTTTTGACTTTGACTTTAAAAGGCACTAAAGGAGCAAGTAATATTTGGCACTTTCCACAAATGGGGTACAAAATGGTGCTTTCAACTCTAAATATTAGCTTTTTTGGAAACACTTTACAATAAAAGTTAACTACTTTAGTTAAAGGGTTAGTTCACCCAAAAATGAAAATTCTGTCAGTAATTACTCACCCTCATGTTGTTCCAACCATGTAAGTCTTTCGTTCATCTTCGGAACACAAATTAAGATATTTTTGATGAAATCTGACAGAATTTTGACTCCTCCATAGGCTTCCAGTGTGACCGAAACTCACCGGCCCAGAATAGTTATTAAAACATCGTTAAAATAGTCCAAGTAACTACAGTGGCACTACATTAAGTTTATCATGCGACGAGAATACTTTTTGTGCGCAAAAACAAACAAAAATAACGACTTTATTCCACTTTTCATTTCCTTCTCTCTGGGCCTCGTAGTGTGTTTGCGCTGCGCGTCTGTGTTGCACGTCATCACGCAACACACAAATGACTGGCGTCGGCCAATAGTGAGCCTACGTGGTGACGTGTAACACAGACGCGCTGCGCAAAAACACTACGCAAACCAACTAGACATCCAGAGAGAAGGAAATGAATAGTGGAATAAAGTCGTTATTTTTGTTTGTTTTTGCGCACAAAAAGTATTCTCGTCGCTTGATATACTTAAGATTGAGCCACTGGAGTCACTTGGACTATATTAACGATCTCTTTAATAACTTTTCTGGGCCAGCAAGTTTCGGTCACACTGGAAGCCTATGGAGGAGTGAAACATGGCTCAGATTTCATCAAAAATATCTTAATTTGTGTTCCGAAGATGAACGAAGGTCTTACGCGGTTGGAACAACATGAGGGTGAGTAATTACTGACAGAATTTTAATTTTTGGGTGAACTAACCCTTTAACATGACCTAAGAATCCTTCTACAGCTTTTATTAATCTTAGTTGATGGTAATTTCACCATTTACTAATACATTATTAAAATCAAAAGTTGTATTTGGTAACATAAGTTAATGCGTTGTGAACCAACATGAACAAACAATTAACAGCGTTTGTAACTAACATTAACAAACAGGCTACAGTAACAAATGTATTGCTCATGGTTAGTGTATATAATATATACTAATGTTAACAAATGAGACCTTATTGTAAAGTGTTACTGCTTTTTATTATATTTTGCATTACCAACTGTTGCTTTGCACACTGTAAAGTTATATTTTCCCAAAAGTAAAAAAAAAAAAAAGTAACGCTTTACAGTAAGGTTTCATTTAACTACACTAGTAGTAAACCTGAACTAACAATGGCCAATATTTCTACAGCATTTGTTAATCTTAGTAAATGTTCATTTCAGCATTTAAAATCAAAAGTTGTATCTGGTAACATTAGTTTATGCACTGTAAACTTGAACAACATAACTTAAACTTTTAACTAACATTAACAAAGGTTAATAAGTGTTGCAGGAATATTTCTCACTGTTAGTTAATGCATTAACATTTACGAATGGGACCTTGTCACTTATTTATTCATCACTTATTTTTTAACCATTAACTTTCAATTAGAATTTTTTTTTTTTAATTGAAATATTTTGAAGCGTTTGTTATTTTGTTACATTCATCAATGAATCCAAAAAAAAAAAAAAAAATGTATCATGGTTTCCACAAAAATATTAACTGTTTTCAACATTAATAATCAGAAATGTTTCTTGATGCAGGAATAAATTCCACTTTACATACATATTTCACAATATTACTGTATTTTTGATCAAATAAATGCAGCATTGGTGAGCAGAAGAGACTTCTTTCAAAAACATTTAAAAAAAAATATTATTCAAAAAATATTACTTAATTTGTAGAAAGTGTTTTTTTGTCATTGATAATCGTAATATAAAACAATGTGGTCATCTATCAACTTGAAAATAATGTGCTTTTATTTTTGGAAAATTTGTGCTTTAATTTTTGGTGATTTTTTTTTTTTTGTTGTTGTTTAAGGTTATCAAGGTACTTGCGTAAGTAAACAGAGCACTCTCTAAAATGTATTTATCATATATTGTTGGCATCATCTAAACCTCATTAATCTTATAAAAAAGATTGATCTGTCTAGGCGTATTAATTCAAATATCAGTTACGATACAAATGACATTAAACCTGACTACAGTATGTCAAATTTGATCAGTAATGTAAAGTGTTTTGAATGTATCTAGAAACTTCTTACTAGATATTTTGCCAGGGAACGGCAGTGCAGTGTTTGTTTCTCACACATCAGGAGTGCTAGCAGTCTCAAAAGCAGTTTCTTCTCCCGGGACGGGCTCCACAGAGCCCTCGGACTCGGGCTCCTCCCTCTCCTCTGAGGCGATCTCTCCTTTCTTCTCCTCCTCTTCCTCTGTGAGCTGCGTACTGATGTGCAGACCTGCATTTTCACACCCCATGGCCTCATTCCTATCAAAGTAACGGAAATTGTTTTTTGCCCCCATGATGTATTTGCCCAGAATGTTGGCCTGGTCTGGCTCGCTTTTGCGCCGCCACTGCAGCTTCTGGTGGAAGTCCTTCATCTCGGTGTGCAGCCGGCCCACAACTTTATTCAGCTCGGTGATTCTGTTCCCCACATCTGAGCATCACAACAACACAAAGACAATGGCAAGGTTTATTATAGCATTCTACTTGCTGCATGAATAACAAGCATTTTACATGCATGGAATTCCTGGATGATAAACTGCAAAGTGCTGCCAAAGTGTTTTTCCTCTTCGCTTTCTTGCCTCATTTCATTAGACTGGAAGGTTTGAGAATTTTTTAAACATATCTCCAATGCATAGCTGCATTTACTTGACCAAAAATACAGTAAAATAGTAATGTTGTAAAATATTTTTATGAAATAAAATAACTTGTTTCTGCCACAGAGTAAAACTAAAAAAGGAACCATTGCACAATTCACTTCTTTTTTTTCCCTTTCAATTGCAAAAAAAAAAAAGTATCCCGCCATTCAGACTTTTATTCTCTGAATTGTAAGATAGAAACTCATAATTGCGAGAAAAAAGTCAGAATGTTGCAATAACCATTTATTTTATTTTTTATTCCATAGTGGAAACAAGCTTCCATAATTTTAATATAAGCCTATATTTAAAATGTAATGAATACTTATAATGGAAAAGCAACTTTTTTTCTTTTTTTTTCAGGATTCTTTGAAGAATAGAATTTTCAAAAGAACAGTTTATTTGAAATATAAATCTTTGAAATGTATAAATAATTACAAATGTCTTTTTACGGGCACAATAAAAGCCTAAATTTAGTCTTTTCATCATATAAAGTGAATTTTGGACAAAACCGCTCAATATGGATTAATTTTACGATCTCTTTTTGAAGCGTCAAAGTGGTAGTTGAGTAGACGGTCAATGGAGGGACAGAAATTGCTCAGATATCATCAAAAAGATCTTCATTTGTGTTCTGAAGATGAACAAAAGTCTTACGGGTTTAGAACGACATGAGTAATGATAACTAATTAGTTAACTAGTAACTAATGACAGAATTTAAATTTTTGGGGTGAACTATCCCTTTAACTCTTAATTATGCAGCTCAAACTCTTGTGCCTACCTTATCACCAAATTAAATCATTCATTCAGATCAATTTGTTCAGAAACGTTGATTCATTCAAGAACTAAATGTTGCTCACAGACGTGAAACATTTCTGATGTGGCTTTGTTTTGAACTATTTTCTTGGAAGGAGCAAAAACAGATAGGTTTGACAAAACGCATTTTTGTATACATTTACTGTACGTTACTTAATATTAACTTCTTGTTTGATATGTTCTATAAAATCAATTTCACATTTGCAATAAATTGTTCGCGGGGAAAACTGCACAATAAAAAAAAGTTGCTGCCTTAAATTTGTAAGTAAACTCACCTTGGTTAAGTCATTTCAACTTAAATTACATTAAACTGATCTAAAAAATTTGTTGAATCTTGTATAACTTATTTTATGTGTTAAAACATGTTGTCATAACTTATTGATTATATCATTTTTTTACTGTGCACTCCTGTTTGTGTGATATTGCTTAAATATAGTTATAAATACAAAAAGAGAACCTCATTGAGGCTTGTTTTTGCCCACATAACTTGAGTTTTGGAGGCATTTTTGTCATTTTGTTAGCATTTTTGCCACTAGCCCCCATTAATTTCAGATCCAGGGGCCAGTTGCACCAACTACAGTAAGTTACAACTTAGCCTAGTTTTGACGTAAATGGACACTAAGTTACGACTTATGCACTTCTAAATATTTTTGCGTTGCACCATTAAACTTAGTTGAAGCGTAACTCTAAGTATAAACTAAATATTTACGGCAGCCTCCGATCAGGAGTAATGGTTGGAATAAAACATCAGACAGACTGAACTGCATCAATAAGCTCTTCTTTTACCTGACAGACTTCAATTCTTTAGACATATATGATTATTTATGCTGACATTTACACTCGCTTACATTTTAAGAGAGAGAACATTATGTGAAAATATAACTTTGTTAGCGGCTCTTTAACACGAACCCGTCCTGAACAGCACGACGCTGTGTGCATCGGTCCATGTTGTGCATGTCAAATATCAGTCATAATCAATAAACGTAATTTCTTATGTTTTTTGTATCAATATTTATTTATTGATCCTTATTCATTTCATTTCAAATACAGTTTCTGAATGTTATTTACATATAAAAACACTTATGTTATTAAAGGTACAATATGCAAGAATGTTTGGCCGCTAGAGGGCGCTACATTCCAAACAACAACGGCGTAGCTTGATGACGATGTGAAGGAGCGTTGAATGATGGGAACTGTCGTTTTAAACTCCACCGTGGATGTAAATCAGTCAGATGGGAATCGAAAAATCATGTTTATGGATGAGGTTAAGTTTTATTTTTATAATGACATGGGGGGGCAGGGGGGCGTGCTTCAGCGCAGTCTGTAATGGGAGAGAGAAGAGACGAGCGTCCCGCAAGTAGGTCAAGTGCAAATGACGAACACCTGTGTCTTATTGCAGTGATCGGCGTGGAGAGACCGCTTATAAGCCGCGCGCTGGAACGAGAGAGACTGGAGAGAAAATTGGATGCAGAGAAAGAAAACCGGTGGATCCGAGCTCTCATTTTTTAACTGTTTTGAGCCGTCGCGGTTGCCACGGTGAATGCGCGTTGTGTGCGACTTTTGTTTGTTTCGTTTTATTTTAATAAAGTACAAGTCCCAGTCATGCCGACCCGTCTTCTTCCTTCCTGACTCTTGAACCTCATCACACTTTTATTTCATTAAAATGAATTAACCACAAGAAAAGTAAGGTTTAATACTATATTGGTTATCATAGATGTTACTGTATGTCGAATTCATTGTTGTGATAACGCTGCGCAGTTTTACGTGTTCTAAACAATTGTTGTAAAAGTACATTCGAACATACCCACATCATTTGCCAAAATACTGATTAATCTTTATGTATAACACATGCTATGTTTATTTACATGGCCATAAACACCAGACGTGATAAACAATGTCAATAAACTAAACACAAATTTAAAGCAATAATACTTCCCTTACATAAACATAACTATTACCGAATGCTACATTTGGAAAATATAAAATTAAAAATGCTTTGTCGACAGAACCAGCTGCAATCGGTAAAGAATAATTGTGTTCCATAACGACTGCACGAAACAAGCTAACGTTTGTTGCTTGATAGACGCTACAACTACAACTTCCACATTTGTCCAGGACTCCACGCAGTACGAGCGGAAAACGAGGGTAACGCGGATATGACGCAATTGACTGGCGACTCCCAGCTCACCCCTGCTCTAACGCCCCGTTTCCTTGGTTAAAATCGGATTTTTCTCACGATTTAAAAATAGTTGGAAACATTTGGGATATTGTAAGTAATCAACTTAACAAAATATATAACACTGGCCTTGAGATTATGGGATATTTTAATGCAAAATTCTTACATATTGTACCTTTAATGATCAAGTAGGCTTTCGTATTTAATGGAAACTTATTTTTACCGTTAGTAACGTGAGGCAAAGAATGAAGGATAAACTGAAATTCACGGCATTTCAACAACTTTTGCTCATGTATTTGAAGGCTGCTATTGGATCATCGAGGCGAAACGTCATATTATGCGACTACGCATTACTTTACGGAGAGCTTACGACCTACTAGCAACGTTCTGCCTTACGTACAAATGGTGCAACGGAATAAAGTACAGAGTTAGTTACAAACTTGCTAGTAGTTACTAAGCCTCTAGTGTGGACTTTACGTTCCAATTTAAGAAAGAACTTACGAACGGCTGGTGCAGTCCTACCCTGGTGTGCGTCAATCAAAAGAATAGACTATTCCAGTTTCAAGAAAGTAAACCGTGTAAAATTAAAATCTACTTACAACACTAAGTAGACCACTTACACTTTGTAATTAAAATCCTTACCGGAGGTTTACTGATTTAAAATGTCTTATTTTTTCTTGATAAAACAAATGCGTTTATACACCTGTGAAAACAGCGCCCCGGCTCTAGTATGCACTACAGAGTGTTTACTGAATTATGATACTGTATGCATTCCAAGTGTTGATCCCAGATGACCAGAAGTAGCCTAACTGTCTTAAAACAAGATCAGACACTTTTATCCATTTTGTATTCTAGTCCACTTATTCCATTCTTTAATTACAGAGACAGTTCCTCTGGAGAAACTTGAAGTCTTTCTGAAGGATCCCCTTCTGGGGTTTGAACCCACAACCTTGTGGTTACTAGAACATATCTTTGACCACTAGGCCGCAGCACCCTGAACAGGTTATTTTTAGGTAGTGCAATGCTGTATGTGTCACTCTTTTCCTGAAATACTGCATGCTTTCGGATTATTACCCAGAGATGCCGAAAATATGACCTACCTTTACGCTTGCTCTCTTCAAACTCTCTGCGTGCGGCTTCAATATAGCGGTGCACTAGAGCCTTGGTGACCTGCAGGCGGTATGGCACTCTGCCCTCACCTTGACCTCCGCTGTTATTCAGGGTATTGCTAGACTACAAAAAAAGTATGAAAAACACCTCATCAGCCAAATTTAACCAAGAATTAAAGAGGATCTAGTTATAAAACCCCTCGGATACTCACCATAGATGTGATGGGAGGGTATTCTGGGGCTTTCTTCTTACAGCAACAGCAAATCTTTTGGAAGATGCTTCTACACAAAACGGCGAGGAACATGAAGGTTACATCTGGTCTTGAAGGTGAAGAACCTCATAGACGTTCACATACTCTGGGATATCATGCAGTCACTGTACAAGGTTTGACATTGCTTAAGTTTTCCTACCTTAACACATAAAAGAGAGCCTTTGGAGATGGGATGATATTAAAGGGAACTGGCATAGTTAGACCCTCCCTAAAGTAACTGAGGTAGAGTTTAGAGCGAGCAAACTTCCACTCGACATCTGCATCATCCTGTGAGGAAGAGACGTTTTGAACAAGAGATACGTAAATCTATTTGGAGCAAATGCGCCGTTCCTCTGGGTCCTAAAGTCATTTCTCTTCATTATGCGTTCAGATACACATGCAGACATTATAAAATATTTTTTTTTGGTAAAGTTTTAGCCTTTTTTAGTTCGAATTTTGAGAACTTTTCTATGTGTACTAAAGCATTCCTTGCATTCCAGTCATTCCTATGGGGGTCAATTTGAACCACGAGGGAAGGATTTGTTACTTTTTTAAAATTCGAATCCATAATTTTTATTTATTTTTTTGTGTATTCCTGGTTCAAGTGCAACAAAAGTCATGGGGTCTTGGACCCCTCAGATACAAAAAAAATTAAAATTCCAGGTCAGGTTAAAATGGTCGTCTTTTGTTTTCCGCAGGTTTGAAATGACATGAACTGTAAATAATTGCAATTTTCATTTTTGAGTGCTAAAACTACAGTGTTTCCTACCAAATCATTTCAAATCATTCTTCATAAATACGTGCTCACCTCAATCCTCTGAAATGAGTTTGAGATCATGGCAATAAGCATGTTCAGGAGCACTATTACGATGAGCAGTGTGAATATCCCGTAGAAGATCCTTCCTACAAACTCAGCCAGAGCGTAATCATGCATGTCTACATATTCTTGGTTTGACATTCCAAACATGGTCCAGAAGAGGAAGTTAAATGTCTCATTAAGTCTTAAAAGGAATACAAGAGACAAACACATTTATAATTCATCTCCAACCAAACACGCGAAATTGCATGCAAACAAGTTATTAATCACCTTCCAAGATGTTCAGACACAACATATGGGACGTATATGTTATTTATTCCGCACAAAAATGCTGTTCCTATAATCATGAGGATGAACATGAACCTGTAGAGGAAGAAAAACATTTGATGAAAGCCACTCTCACTCTTGTAAGCATATCGGACGTGCGATTGCGAAGATCAAACCCCGAGATCTGACCTCATCATGTCATCGATCATTCTTCCCATGGATATCTGCAGGGTTCCCAGGGATTCGTGGGCCGGCAGAATGTAGGCGAGACGTGTGAAACTCAACATGCTGGTCACGGCAAAGAGAGTCTCTGCAATCAGCTGAGGATCCTCCTGTTTCCAGTCCTCTCGTACTGTTCGGAAACATGATCAAAATATATGCTTTAATAATAATAGTAGTAGTAATAGTAATAGTAGTTTTAAATTAAATTTTCTACATTATTATTATTATTTTCATTTTAAATGTATTTTTAAATGCATATATATTGTTATTATTATTTTAAATGTATTTTAAATATATAATAATGTTTTTAAATACAAATAAATAATAATGCAAAAATTATGACAATTATACTACTATAATTACTACTGCTAAGAATGCTTGTTATTGTAATAATAATAACAATAATTATTATTGTATTATTTAAATTAGATTACAATAATTAATATAATATTATGACAGTTATTATTATGATAATTATACTACTACTAATAAGATTATAATAATAATAATTAACAATAATACTATTTAAATAAAATTACAATAATTATTATTTTAATATCATTTAACATTATTATTATTATCTCTTTTAAATATAATAATAATAATAATAGATTGTAAGATTATTTCAAATGTAAAAATAATAATAATCATTTCAAATTTGATTGTGTGTGTGTGTGTGTATACATACATATATATACATATACACACACATATACATATACATATACATATATACATATACACACACATATATATATATATATATAGTAGTACAGGTCAAAAGTTTGGAAACATTACGATTTTTTTATATTTTTGAAAGAAGTCTCTAATGCTTATCAAGGCTGTGTTTATTTGATCAAAAATACAGAAAAAAAAAAACTGTAATATTGTGAAATATTATTACTACTTAAAATTATAGTTTTCTATTTGAATATACTTTAAAAAATAATTTATTCCTGTGATGCAAAGCTGAATTTTCAGGATCATTACTCCAGTCTTCAGTGTCACATGTGACATCCAGTCTATCACATGATCCTTTAGAAATCATTCTAATATTGTGATTTATTATGAGTGTTGGAAACAGTTCTGCTGCCTAATATATTTGATGAATAAAAGGTTAAAAAGAACTGCATTTATTCAGTAGTGTATATTGTTGTTACAAAAGATTTCCATTTTTAAAAAATGTGCTTCTTTTTTATTTTATTTTTATTTTTTATTCATCAAAGTATCCTAAAAAAAGTATCACAGGTTTTGAAAAAATATTAAGCAGCAGAACTGTTTCCAACTTTGATAATGAATCATCATATTAGAATGATTTCTAAAGGATCATGTGATAGACTGGAGTAATGATCCTGAAAATTCAGCTTTGCATCACAGAAATAAATGATAATTTAAAGTATAATAAATTGAAAACCAATTATTTTAAATTGTAATAATATATCACAATATTAAAAAAAAATTCTGTATTTTTAATCACATAAATGCTTGATGAGCAGAAGAAACTTCTTTCAAAAATATTAAAAATAGTAATGTTTCCAAACTTTTGACCTGTACTATATATATATATATATATATATATTCAGTAGCAGTATGGATTGGTGTTTTTTTTTTTTTTTTGAGATGTCACCTGTGTTGGTGAAATAGTCACACAGCTCTTGTGTGCTGGAGTCCTGACAGAGGAAATGTCCCTTTAGCACGATGAGAATGCGCAGTGTGAAGGATGCCAGATACATGCTCAGCACCATCATATCCAGAATGTTCCATAAATCCAAGAAGTAACTCTTCAAACCCTCGAGCCAAACTTCCTTACACTCAAACCAGAAGAATCCTACCAATATAGAAAATGAAACCGTCCTTTTTAGATAATAATCATTTGATAATAGATAATATTTAGATAATAATCAATAATCAATCTCTCTCTCATTCTTCCATCCATCCACACACACACACACACACGCTGTTTATTAGTACTTCTAAAGCACGTGTTAATGCCTTATTCTGCATGACCATCTCAAAGACAATTATTGATCAGACTCAGAGATTTAAGTGACTTTTAAATGATTTTTCTATGGATTTTTATTTGTCAACATGACCTACCTGCAACCCATATCATGTGAAGAGAGTTATGGAGAATGTTCTGCTTCCGGGAGGCGAAATCGCTACGGTAGATCTCCATGAAAATCGACTCCGTCAAAAGAGTGATGAGGAACCACATGTATGATGCAGAGTGTAACAGGAACTTGATCACGGGAACCTTCAGCAATTTACCCAGCTGGTAGAACAAAAATAAATAATTGAAACCTGTATGAATGCTGTTTACATCAGCCGTGGCATCTGATTTCTTGATTATTATGATGTTATTGAACTATTATAACCTTGGACTTTGGGGCGATCCAGTAGACAAGGCACAGAACTGGCATGGTAATGAAAATGCCCAAAGACACTAGCAGTTTCCAAGCAGTTCGACTTCCCCTCCAACCTGACAGGCTCCCGCACCAAATGGAGGAGAGCACTTGCTGGCAGATGGGATGAGTCACAAACTAGACAAGGAAAACAAACAGTCAGGCCTCCCAGCCAACTGTCAATCAATCAGGCATCCCATACGGCATCAACGCAGGGGTCAAACGACTGTGAGCTTTTGAAAGATGAGATTCACATGCCCTGTGTTTCTCCTCAAATACATCAGTCTGTGTGGGCAGTGTGTTACCTGAACCAGGGTTATTATAGTTTATTAAAACTAAAACCCCCAAAAAATATATAAAAAATAAAAATATTGTCATTACTTGAAATGAAATAAACGTTAACGTTAAAAGAAAAAGAAAAACATATATACATATACATACATATATATATATATATAAAGTGTATTATAAATGATTTATCCGTGCACGTTATTTTGTTGTTTTGTTCATGTGTCTTTGTAATCTTTAATAAAAATAACTTCCCCTCCCTCTTGCAGCAACATCTCTTCTCTTCTCCGATGACATGTTTACTGAAAACGTGGTTACTCACATGAGATCGACCAATAGCGAACCACAAACATCCAATCAATTGCCCTTGGACAAAATCAAGTCCCACCCTTCGTTTTTTCTTGTTCAAAAAGCCGTTTCACTCTGATATACGTCACAATAGGAAAGAAAAGACTATCTCAACTTCCATTTTATGCCAACTTTATAATTTGTAAATGCAAAAAAAAAAAACACACAAAAAAAAAGATTATTTTTAAACCTATTTAAATGTGTAAAACATTGTTTTTGTTTCTCAGAACCAAGATATGCTGTTTTAATGTTAGCTAGTAACAGGACAGTCTGTTACTATTGTCTGGATGCTATACTGCTGGTGACTAACAACCAACTCTTGCTTGTATACTCTTGTGTAGCTACTGTTTGTAACGGAGGCCAACCAGTAAGAGCTTGGTGAGTAAACCTCACTCCCCTGGCCTAAAGAGGCCACGCCCACCTCCCATGCCAGAGACGCCAGTTAGAATCCCGCTCGGAGTGGGTTGAGTAGGACCGGTTACGTGTATGTTAATTTTTTTGTTCTCCTTTGTCGTTATTTTTTGTGATGCATTACTTTGCTCTGCTTCAGCTATGATAAGGAGACATCCACTCTTGCACTGCGTGTTCATGCATTTTGTGGGCGGAGTAATGAAGGGAGGGGTGTGCTTCTTTGGGTTGAATTTAAATATCAACAGTGTTTCTCAGAAATATCTTACTGCACCTTTAATGTAGGTTTTTAGATTTGTGTCTTTTAAATTGTTGTTTATATCACTTTTTTTCAGTTATCTGCTGCAATTAAACCAAGATGATTTACCTGTTTTTGATTGTAGTTGACCGCCTGGCGAAGACGAGCAAGGTTGGGGATGCCTTCCTCAAATGTCTGTTCATCTAGGCCTAGTTCTTCATCCTCACTGTCCCCCTCAGCACTGTTGAGGATGGTGGAGACCTCGCTCTGGTTCCGGCACATTCCCAGAAGCTCCACAGCAAACTCCTGACACAGCTGTTCCAAAGCCAGGTACTGAGGCTAAACATCGATAAAGAGTATTGAGAAAGAAATGCTAACAATCAATTAAAGTGTGCAAGAGATTTGAAATGGAGTTTTCTCTGGCATGATTTCAAAGCACAAACAGACATGCTCACAAATGTTTATCTGGCGGTAATGGCAAAAATCAACAGATTTCTTTGTTTAAAATGTTTTTTTACCTGATGAAAAAACACCATTAAATCATTTACATTACTTTATAGTGTATGTTAACAAGTTGTGAAGCATAATCTGTGAAAGGACATGCATGTAAAAACAAGAAGTCAGTTACTGGTGGCAGATTGGTTCATGAAAAACAGCCAAGACAGCAACAGCAACATAGTGTTGGCCCAGATTCGGCCCACATCTGGGCCGTGTGGAATCCACGTGTACCGGATGTGGGCCGGATCTGGGCCGACACTATGTTGACGATTTGTCTTTTGAATTTGTTATTTGTGATGTTTTCAGAAAATGAATGACCCTTTTTTCTGAGCTCACCTTAAATTCTGGTTCTTTCTTAGACAGTTTGCGCAGTTCTCGGCTGTGGTGGAAAGCGCTGAGCATGGCGTCTTCCGAGGTGATCGACAAATATGCGCGGCTGGCAATGCCTCTGTACGTATTTATACGGGACAGCGAGAACTTGAGCAAGTCGTATTGCCGTCCGTTACGGCACTCCAAGCACGCGCACGAGATTGAGTGAGGCATGGGAATATCATGGCCTCTCTGGGTCAGCATAGTTACGATCTCATACAGGTCCTTCTGGCAGGCCAGCGTTAGTGGCGTCACTCCCGGAGCGAACTGAGAATCGTCGATGGAGTGGTCGAAGATGGCCATGCTAAAGGAACGAACGTCCATCTTATTGCCTTTTTCCTGATCCAGGCGGTCCAGGAGGTGTTTGACGTATCGTGGCTGGTTGGTGTCGACAGCCACCAGTAGAGCTTCATGGATCTGACGGAAGTCAAACTTGACGCCCAAAAGAAGGGAAGTCATGATGTCTTCGGCGCCCAGTCGGATGGAGAGGTTCAACGCTTCCCTCCATAACCGATCCTCAGACTCTTCCAGTTGACGGATGATCCCATCACCAAGGGAGAGGAGACTGTCCACCCAGGCCATGTTGCCCTCTTGGATTGCAGGGATCAGCTCCGGTGGAAAGTGAAGCTTTTTGTTCACAATCTCCCTCCAATTGTCTGTCTGCTCAAAGAGACGGGACACAGGAGATGTTAAAAACACCCACCAAACCATCATTAGAGGGTGAAACCTCAAGAAGCAAACCAAAAATCTTAATATCTGATATTTAGATGTATTACTCTCATGTTAATGATACTGGTGACTTTTTTTGTGTATTTTCACCATTATAACTTACAATGCCATTAATTCTGAAAAAATGTCTCAGCTTCCACAATATTAAGCAATCTGTCATCATTTACTCGCCCTCAAGTTCTTCTAAATCTGTATGAGTTAATTTTTTCTGCTGAACACAAAAGAAGACATTTTGAAGAAAGTTGGTAACCAAACAGTTTCTAGTCCAGATTGACTTCCATAGTATTCATACTATGGAAGTCAATGGGGTCCATCAACTGTTTGCATAACCATATTCTTCAAAATATCTGCTTTTGTGTTCAACAGAAGGTTTGGAACAACTTGAGGGTTAGTAAATAATGACAGAATTTTCATTTTTGGGTAAACTATCCCTTTAATGCGTCAAGTTTCTATGCGGCTTGGAAACCATAAATGGCCTACAGTTCTTCTAATAAACTACTCAGCAGAGTTGTTTATAAACTACTTTCAGAATGATTTCAAAATGTAACTGTTATTAAACATTGCTATATTTGACCATATTGCCACAGTTAAAACCAATAAGCCACTCAAATCCATCACAGTTACAGTGATTTTACGACTTTTAGGCCCTCCACTTTGCGATGTGCCTACAAACACCCTTTATTTGTGATAAAAAATTCCCTTTTCGAGCTTATTGCATTTAATAATTGATTCATTCAAATCTAACCATCTGAAACTCACCGTAAGGTTTTCCATATTCTTTATAGGAGCACCTCAAATCAGTCAACTTCTCTTGAGAAAGACGTCAGACCAAAATAGCGAGCAGCTCTCGCATGTCAGCTTGAAAGGTGAATCCAGAAAGGAACAATGTGGTTGTGTAAGACCCGTTTAGTGATTTTGTGCCTCTGCACCAGCCTTGTTTTCGTTTACTGATGTATCATCTTGTTCTGGGAATAAGCCTGTACCACCCACTCAGCACCAATAACAGAAATGCTCCCCAAGGAGAACACTCATTAGCACACAGTACTGTTGCATTTCATTTGGTTAATTACAGTTCACGTTCTGCCTTTACAGTGTGACTCTAATAATGTTTAATGATTCAAGCTATACCTTGAAACCTTGGGGGAAAATGGGGAACATTACTTTGAAAAGTGATGTTACAATTAGTGCTGTAAAATTGATTAATCGAGATTAATCGCATCTAACATAAATGATTGTGTTTACATAAATTAACTATAGTGTCCTAATATCAAAATATCAAAAATGATATGGTGTGTATATTTTATATATATATTTAGGACACTATAGTTAATTTATGTAGCCTAAGTGAGGATAGCAAAATAAAGTAAACTGTGACATAAGAAAATTCTTCATACAGTGGACTTACCATTAACATTTACGAAAATTTGGGACCAAAAATTATTCAGACACTTTGACCTGACCATGTTTTGCTTAAGTGTTATTTCTTTAATTGCTAAAGTGACCTTTTTACACCACAGACTGAACTAAATTAAGCATTGCTTGGTAATTGGTTGACCTATATTGGTATTATCTAATTGTGTACTTAAAGCCACACTATGTAGGATTTCCGTTTTGGTCAAACAACGACCCCTAGAGTCGCTGTGGACTACTTGTATTTAACGTGACTGTCGTAAATACCACTCACGCAGAGCAGTCTCTTCATTCACGGCCTGATTCCCTTCCCCCTGTATACCGGTCCCCGTTCAGTCGGATAGAAGCTGTAACGAGTGGAAATAAGGTGTGTCCCCTTTAAGAGCTGTGCGCGCCCTGTTTAACTTTCGGCAGTCTGTATTATATGTGCGCCTCGAACACCCCGTAAGCGGGTTGTTTCTGTATGACGCTCATTCTTGTCCTATTTTTGTCTATCAAGTAATGCTGTGGACGGTAGAACGTTTGACAGACAGTTACACGAGTTCGATTGGGGAATAAACACAACGCGTTACAAATCGTCGGACATCGAACAAGCAGCCTCCGAAGATGTCTACTAATCCATCAACAAGAACGCCAGGTGCTTGTCCGAGTGATACACAATATAAGCAATATACTTACAAGTCCAACAGCATGTGAGGACGTGTTGGGGGAAGTGAGGTAGCCTATGCCGTAAAGCAGTCGAATTTTGTAGTTCTTTTTGTGCGCGGGGTTACTACCCGAACCCCGAAGTTTAGAAGTACGATTAAAAACTATACAAACCCCGTCAGGCTATGGCAGACGTGTCATTCAACCTATTTTAAGTCGATGTACCATCACAAGGATTTTGGAAATATATTATGAAGGTTGAAAAGTTACTTAGTGTTACTTTAAATTTAACAGCTGACAGTATGATATGTATGATATACATATATACTGTACATACACGTGTGCGCGCGCACACACACACACACACACACACACACACACACACACACACATATATTATATAAACACAAACTTTTATGTCAGATTGTGATTAATCGTGATTAATTGATTTGACAGCACTAGTTACAATATGGTGTTACTCCCTAAAAAAGAAATTAATAAAATTACTTAGTTACTTTTTATGGAAAGTAATGTTTTTGGGGTTTTTTTACTGATAAGTTCTTTTTTGCAAGTGTTCAACACAGTAATGCATTCAACAACAGTCTATATAACATACACTGTCATTTTCTTTTAAAAATACATTTAGAATATTATCATATTCTGAACACATTTCATGACCCTAGACCAGGGATGGGCAACTTCGGTCCTGGAGGGCCACTGTCCTACAGAGTTTAGCTCCAACCCTGAAAAAATCACCTGCCTGTAATTTTCTAGTAATCCTGAGGACCTTGATTAGCTTGTTCAGGTGTGTTTGATTAGGGTTGAAGCTAAACTCTGTAGGACAGTGGCCCTCCAGGACCGACGTTGCCCATCCCTGCCCTAGACCCTATGCGTTTTGCACAATTTGCACGAATGAGTACTACATTAGGACTACAAGTGTCTACATTATGGAGAAGAGAGAGTATTTTCAAAATATGCACTACTTTTACTTATTTTTTTTTAAGTAACTAAAATTTTTATGCGTAAATGTATAAAGTAATGAGTTAGTTTACTTGTTACATCAAAAAAGTAATCGGACTACAGTACATGTAATGCATTACCCCAACACTGACCATCGATATATAGTACAAGACAGCATATTAGGTTCTCTGCTACCACAATGTGCTAGCATTGCTTTGCAGCTTGTCAAACTTGGTTTAAGCTAAACTTATCTGAACTTGATTAGCATTGGAAGGGTTTCTCTGAAAGCTCACAAACAAAAGCATTAATCATTAAAGAGCCATGTTGCCTCCATCTCAGTCGTCATGATAATCAATTGATTATGACCCTTTGCCACTTCTCTTACCGGCCTAATTTCGAGAAGTACACCCTACGTCCTTTAGAATGTGGCAAATTAATTACCCCGATGGAGTCTGGTGGCCCTGTCAAACCCCGTCTGGAACCACGCTCCGCTGCGGCAGCTGACAGCCTTTGCAATTCTAATGAGTGGTCATTCATCAGCCTCTGACGGCTGGACAATCCACTAGATGTTTAAATCTGCTGATAATATCAAAAACATGCACTTGCCGTAATCCGCAAATTATTACTTAACTGTCGATCACATTAGTTTGAACGTAAACAAGATTTATAGGGCTACTCTGCACAGTTTTCATGCATTTATTTAAAAAAAAAAAAAATCTTCCACAGAGATTTTACAGAGATTCTTCAAGTAGTTAACGGTTCATTTTAGAGCAATTCTAGTGGTTTTCGCTTTAGGACACAATGGTTTAATGCAATTTCTGCTGTTATTAATTGGTTTACATTTACTTGCATTGCACTACCATCAGTCTCGCTCGGAAGGTAATGATGACAAATGCATCGGCTTGTACAGTATGAGACGTGTAAACCATGACTTCGTTTTTTCATAGTCGTGTTTCAATCTCTCATGTTGGAGAGATTGATTAAGGAGTTGTGTTGCTGCTGATGAATTGGGGATAATTGCTTTGTATCTGATTAACTCAAGGCAAAGTGGAGAATGGAAAAACGTGGTGCCCTTATTATGCTATTTTAAATGCTCATAATGTTGTTTTGGAGTCTCCTATAACAGGTTTACGTGCATCAAAAGTAAAAAAAACTGTTTAATTTTCTCATAATATACATTGCACATCACCACATTTTTCAATGATTCTCAAATGACTCAATGGATGAATCAGTCTCTCTAAATTCTCTCCTTTCCAAGAGCCTGCTCTGCTCTGATTGGCCAGATGGCCCAGTCTGTCGTGATTGGTCTACCACGTGGAAGCTACATGGCTATTACCATAACTGAACATCAGCTCTGTCCAGAGGCAATTGTTAAGGGGGTAATGTTTCAAAAAAAACTGAAGCTTCCCCGGGCGCCGCCATTGATAAGCAGACCATCACCTGCTGTTAGCATTCCATTGACTCCCATTCATTTTGGCGTCACTTTGAGAGCGAATAACTTTACATCTGAAGCGTTTAAAGACTCCATTTGCCCATTATTTATTTCTAAAGAAACACGAAAATGTATAAAAGGCTCCATTACCTTGTATCTTACGTTATGGCCCCGTAGAAGCAGTTTCTGTAAAAATAGGCTAACGATTGCGTCATAACCACGCGACTCTCTGTCACAGTAGAGAGATTACCGTATGGACAGGAGGAGAAGCTCGCGGGCAATCGGGGGGATGTGGAGGCAAAATGACAAAATAATTAATCAGAATACTTAGCAAAAGATTCTCCTGCTCCTAGCTCATGGACACCTCCTACTCACACTCTCCATCTCTGCAAGTTTTGGAAGGGAATGATTCAGATTTCTCTTGGCACAGCTACTAGAAGACAGACAGGTTGCTCACGTCACATCTACGTCGTCAAGCTCAGTTTGAGTCTGCGCAGTACGCTCAGCCATCAGGAAGTGAGTGCTTCTAATTTGGCTTCACTTTCTCCGTTGAATCCAATGGGGTCGCTGTGTCCATTTCTTTTACTGTCTATGGCAATTGTACACACTTTAAAGACAGTAACGATGACGTCGATTTTACCATATCAATCTGAGCGCGAGTCCGATGATGAAACATTGGCCTCCATCGCAAGGATGGCTCGAGCAGGACTCAGTGTTTCCAGAGAATGTCTAATATGGCGAGAAGTTTCACTCTCACTACACTTCCGGCTTCTGAACTGGTTGCAGTTCCACTCTGATTCCATATGAGGGCGCTCACAGGACGAGTGCAGAATGAATGGAGGTCAATGGCGGTATACCCCTCAAAATCCACTTTTCTCAGGATATAATTTTTTGTCTAGTAATTTGAATGTTGTATTCGAAAGGAGATGCAAAGAAATTACACATTGCTGGGTGTTAGATTTTTTAGAGTCACTTATTTGCTTTAAAAAGTCTTTCAAAATGTCAATGACGTCAGAATGCTGACGTCATTAGCAGAATGCTAGCGTGTTATGGGCAACAGCAACTCAACCTGTAAGAAATCAAAAGGACATAAGTACTCGTTCATTCAACTTTCGACCTAAAACCCATGTTGAACTTGCAAAATCTACAATCAGATCTGAGATTTCTCAACGGCAATCGGGTGAAAGAGACAAATTTAGCTGTCTAGCCCCATTGACTCCCATTCATTTTGCACTCATGGCGATCGCCCCCAGTGGAACTCTGGTGGTACTACAGCCAAAATTCGGTACAATAGGACTTAATAGGGAGTGGGCAGGCTCTCCGTAGACGGGCTCTGGTGTTTCTCAGTGTTACACTACTCAGTTTGAGGCACATTAGGAGATGTTGCAACTGTAATTCCTCACCATCAGCATTAAGAAGTGTATGTCCATCAACAAACCGATGTGTATTTTTCTAATTTATTGCAGTGCATACGCGGGAACTGTATCAATAACTGTATCAATAACGGTGCACATGTTTGCCCAGCACTAACGTGAATGACTGATGTAACAAACATTTGTAAAACAAATCTTGCTCCATCCTTTATCTTTACTCATAGTAAGAACAACAGACAATCTGCATTAATGGACAGAGTTTTAGGTAATAGTGGCCCACAGCTGATTAGCAGAAGTATTTCAGTAAGACAGTGATAACATGAGTTAGCAGGTTAGCTGGAAACTTACACAATATAAAACACTAAAGTATTTTGAACACCCGGTAGAAAATATATACATCAATAATTATTCATACTTACAGGTTGTGATTCTGAGGAGCAAGCTGGTCCAAATAAACTGGGTACTGACCCATCTTTCAAGAGCAAGCGGTTTGCGAATCCCACGTTGAACTTTGAGAAGCAGTTGTCAGTAAAATGACATTTGAGGGCTGTTCAAGTTCGTACAACGTACAACATAGGCGGGCGTTATGCAAATTAATCTTCTAGTGACGTATAACCGTAAATCAGTTGGATTCGAATGAAAAACGACTTGTATTGGCGGTTCAGATGGTGCATTAAAGTCATCTCGTAATTTCTATTTCTATTCGTAATTTCTCGATCATATTTACGAGTTGAATGTATATGAACACCACTACAATGCCGTAAATATGAGTGGGAAGCTCGGAATTTTCTTTAATCCCCGATCTTTATGAGTAGGGGGCGTGTCACTGAGAAACATCGCGGAATACCACAATACTTAAAGGGATAGTTCGGCCAAAAATGATATTTAACCCATGATTTACTCACCCTCAAGCCGTTCGAGATGTACATGTTAATCTTTTTTCAGACGAACACATTTTCAGTTATTTTAGAAAATGTCTTAGATCTTTCAGTGGTTATAATATGAAGCTATGGGGTCCACCTCCTTCAAGTCCCAAAATGTGCATGCATCCTTCACAAAAGTAATCCATCCGGCTCCAGGGGGATAAACGGAGGCCTTCTGAGGGTAATCCGTGCGGTTTTGTCGTAAAAATATACATATTTAAAACTTCGTAAACGAAAATAACTGGCTTCCGGTAGCGGTCGACGCGCGTTCACGGAGATGGATGCTGGCGTATGACGTAGGACGTAGCGTAGGAAGCGTTGTGACATAAAACGAACGTGACAGCGCAGCCAGAGAGCAGAGCAAAACAAAACTCAACGTTCGTTCTACGTCACAACGCGTCCTACGTCATACGCCAGCATCCATCTCCGTGAACGCGCGTCGACCGCTACCAGAAGCCAGTTATTTTCGTTTATAAAGTTTTAAATATGTATATTTTTATGACAAAACCGCACGGATTACCCTCAGAAGGCCTTCGTTTATCCCCCTGGAGCCGGATGGATTACTTTTGTGAAGGATGCATGCACATTTTGGGACTTGAAGGAGGTGGACCCCATAGCTTCACATTATAACCACTGAAAGATCTAAGACATTTTCTAAAATAACTGAAAATGTGTTCGTCTGAAAAAAGATTGACATATACATCTCGAATGGCTTGAGGGTGAGTAAATCATGGGTTAAATATCATTTTTGGCCGAACTATCCCTTTAAAGGTAGCCTATTTAACAGTGATATTGCTAGACTTTTCTCTTTACAGCGAAGTAAGCTAATTGCCTGCATAGAATATGATGGCATTATAATATAACAATGTAATATGTAACGATAAAGTTTGCAGTGGCTTCATAAATTAAACACATAAAAAACCCAAAGCACTGATGCACATTTCTTTGTTCTTCATTTTCTAGAACTAGAGTTTAAGAAACTTGCTCTATTTTTGTGTAATTAATTAAGAGAAAGTACACCGCCATCTTACTCCGACGAAAGTGACTTGAATGCACCTGCCGTCGTAAACACGACTTCCCCATCTCGTAAAGTACGAACTTCCCAGGAGGACTTGAACGCACCAAGAGTCGATTCTTTCTTTTGGGAGACAGAAACTTTATTGATCGTGCACTTTCAACTTTACAACTTTGCAGAACGTTTACATTTATAAACAGCTATAGCCTATTACACACTGCATGAAAGGGAATATTTGAAAAACCATAATAGGGGTACTTTACTTTTCTTTTTTTTTGATAGTTTTTACAGTGTTTCATTTTAATTTTACCATTCATAAATATTTGTATATGTTCGTATTATATATCCGGTGCAAGACGTGTGGTTTAAAGTGCTAAATATATTGGCAACAAGACACTTAGCATGAATGACAACAGAGAGTAGTTATTATGCTAAAACCTGTATCTTTAAAATCTTTTGGTCAGCTTTTCCAATTGAAGGATATTTCTTGATAAATTTGTTTAAAATATATTTTTTATTCTTTTACATTTTTTAAAGGCCTTATTTTATTTGAGTTTTATTTATGTTAGCTCTTTATTTTATATAGGCTCATTTATATAATATTAACTTGTTTTTATAATGTAAATGTGGGCTTATTCAAAGTTCCAGATATTAGTGATGAAAGCATTTTTATGTCATGTAGGCTTATTTACATAATAATAACACATTATTGTAATGCATCTCTTTTTAAACATGGCCTTATATAATTGTGGTACTATACACTTTTTTTTGGCCAGGTATAAAATGTAACAGTTTGTATTTTGAAAACAATATGTACCAGGTCTCTGCTCCATCTCTTTATCCATCAATAGTTCATTTGCCTGAAAAATGTTGAATACCCCCGTTTTAAGACCTTACAGGGTTACTGATGTCATATTTTCTGTCACCATTAGGCAAAGCTACATAGGTAAACATTTCCCCCAGAGAATCAAACCCATGACCTTGATGTTGCTAGCCCCATTCTGTAACAGTTGAGCTTCACTTCACTCAAAGAATAGCAGTTTCAATTGAATGGCTCCCCTCCACCGAACCGTTCCAAGCAGGAATCGTGCAAGTATTCAAGCCAAACATTAAATACATTTAAAGGCAAGTTAATTTGAGAGTGAGACAGGCCGGCACAAATCCGAAACAATGAGTCTGAAGGAAGCTGTGCAGATGCAGGGCCACCTAATCAAATTGCTTTCATTAAGTCTGTTGAAATGACAGAAGCTTTTACTTCACTTCTATTGGATTACCAGGAATGCAGCGCTCTTATGACAATCTGCATTATCGAAACGATGTCTCTCCTCCTCCTTTACTCTCCTTTGCCTCATCCTCTCTCTCTCTCTCTCTCTCTCTCTCTCTCGTGAGCTCCATCTCTCTCCCTCGCTTTGCAGATGGGATGAGCCTGGGAGGAAGGCAGAGTGCTTTGCCAGTTGTGTGTGAGAGAGGGCAGGAATTCCAACCGTGCGCAAACTATTCCGAGAGCACGGGGAATAACACATCGCAAATGCGTTTTCAAGCTATGCTTTGAAGACACCTGCTGATAGAGGTAAGCTAGGCGAGAGGAACTTCATCTATGTCTGTGCATGTGGGTTAGGTTGTTTGTCACATGGCGTGTTGATGGAAGTCAGTCACAGTGCTCTCACATTAGTCTTACATTACTGTTGAGTGCACTTTAGAGTGTATATTATGTGTTATTCAATATCATTATACAGTACGTAATCTGGGAGTTTTCTGCTTTGGTACATATCAACTTTCACTGTTGGACTTTATGCAAATCCATTGTCAGTCTCTGTAGGGTGAATTCAGGTTGAATGGGACACAACCTAAATTCCTATGAAGACAAAGCATCTTGACAGATCTGGTGTGTTAAAGAATCAACTGTTTTTCTTGATTTTCAGAGTTTTGGCCAGATTCTTCCCACCTCTGTGGTTATACTAAGACATTTGCTAGTTGCTTTTTTCTTTTTTCTTTCTTTATAAAACTCTCGCATAGGGCCAATAATTGCAAAGGTTCCAGAATCAGTATATACTTTTATACTTTATTTGTCCCTTTTAAGGGAAATTTGTTTTGGGCAAAAACAAGATACCCACACCAATAACAATCACAGTCACACAGTCGTGTCCTTTTCGCTAGAGTTTAACAGCCAAAGGAACACAATCATTTTTACAGTAGTTGTATCTAAACCTTGGGGTACAAAAACGTCGACCAGATTGAATTTTGGATTGAGCCCACGAGAAGGGTCCAGAGTAATTTTCCTTGCCTGTTTAAAAGTACTTTTGTTGAATATAGATTGTAAACCCCCAGACCAACCATCTTCATTGCCGTACGCACCAAACGGTTCAGATGAGATTTAAGGGTAAATGTCAGATTACCAAACCAGGCTGCTACACAGTGAGATACAGGCATGATAAAACAGCAACATGACCCTCTGAGCAACTCCAAAAAGTCTGAGCCTCTGTAAAATATAAAAAAAGTTGCACCTTTCAACACAGATGCACCTCCCATGAAAGTTAATTATCAATAAGTAAACCTAAGTATGTGTATGAAGCAACCTGTCTAATGGGCTCATTGTTGATCATGAGGTGGTTTTCTACAATAATTTCCTCTGTATAATTTTGAATGTCCTTATCCTTATACAGAAGACCAAGAATGGCAGTATCATATGAAAATTTGACAACAGTTATTCAAAGGATGGTGACTCCTAAACGTATTGGCGTACAGTGTAAATAAGAGTAAATAAGAGTGGACCTACACTCAGAAAGAGTCTGCTTGACTATAACTTGTTGAGCCCTACCAGTAAGAAATGCATGGAGCCATTTGATGCCATTCAATTCAATTCAATTCAATTGAGCCATTTGATGCCATATGGATTGACAGCAAAACTATTTAGTTTGGAGAGCATAAGGTGTGGTGGCGCGGTATTAAAAGCAGAGCTCAGATCAAGAAAAATATGCATGGTTACAGAACAGTTTGTTGCTTGGATACACGTAAGCCTCGTCGATTTAGCTTCTTTTGGAACTATTTTCATTGGTGGAGGGAGAAAAAAAAGGTTGCTGATACTCACTCTCACTGATACTTGCTTAACATGGCTTGTCTGGCTTCTGATCTGGCTTCAATATAGTTATGACACAAAACATCTGGTCACCATATGCAGTGATTCATATGTGTATAGTGTATTTTTTGCATGGTCATTTTCTTATGTCAGAGACTCTTCCAGTGGAAGGAGACCTCTTGATTACAGTTTTTTCTGAATGCTTAAGCGCTAATCGTGATTCTTGTAGCACAATTTCTAAAACTATTAATACATATAGCAAAACCACTCACTGAGTTTGCAAAACTAAAAGCACAAACACTGCTTTGCACTCAGTTTGCAATTTTGTAACACACACTTTGCAAAACTGTAGGCACAATTCACTGCACAGCACTCTTTTTGCAGAACTTTAAACACAACTAACTGCTTACACTCAATTACCAAATTTCCAACACACTCCTAGCAAAATTATACACATGTATGGCTATCATTAACACTATTTTGCCAACTGTCTGGCACACTTTCACATGTGAAAACTGTTTTAGATAATTAGTTCACTTTGCAATCAGCCTAAGCACTATAAATAAGCCACAGGTAAGCTGTCTGTGTGGAGTACAATGGAAGGAGCAGTAAGAGTGAGAAGAGTGAGAATCAGAGGAGGCCGAGGAGGCCGAGGGAGAGGACGTGGAGGTGAAGAAGTTGGAGGAAGAGGACGTGGAGGTGAAGAAGTTGGAGGAAGAGGACGTGGAGTTGAAGAACCGAGAGGGTTAGAGGAAGTTAGAAGAAGAGGACAAGGAGGAGCAAGAAGAGGACGAGGAGGCCGAGGGAGAGGACGTGGAGGTGAAGAAGTTGGAGGAAGAGGACGTGGAGTTGAAGAAGCGAGAGGGTTAGAGGAAGTTAGAGGAAGAGGACAAGGAGGAGCAAGAAGAGGACGAGGAGGGGGAAGAGGAAGGGTAAGAAGAGTAAGAAATAGAATAACTGATGACATCAGAGCTACAATAGTGGACCATGTCATCAACCATGGGATGACCCTGAGGGAAGCTGGCCAACGGGTTCAGCCTAATTTGAGCCGCTACACTGTGGCAAGCATCATTAGGACATTTCGAAATGAGAATCGGTAAGTACTTTGTAGCACTGCCATACTCTAATGAGAAACACAACAGTACCATACATGCAAAAATACTGAAATTGTTACTTTACAGAATTGCTAGACGTCCAGATGTTGGGGGCAGAGGAAGAATGTTCACTCCAGAGCAAGAGACCCATATAGTGAACATGGTGATTGCCAATAATGCAATAAGACTGCGCGAAATACAGCAGCGCATAATTGATAATGACACCATCTTTCAAAATATACACAGTGTAAGCATTTCTGCACTAAGTCGTGTACTTGCGCGCCACAGAATAAGAATGAAGCAAATTTACAGAGTTCCTTTCGAGAGAAACACAGAACGTGTAAAGCAACTGCGATATGACTATGTGCAGGTAAGCTATAGTGTCAATGGTTCTGAATTTGGAAGTGCATACTGTAGTGCTGTGCATGGGCCTGATGTGTTGCATTTGTTTTGTCTTGTCCAGAGAGTGATGGAACTAGAAGCAGATGCCATGGGACATGAGCTACTTTTTGTAGATGAGGCCGGTTTTAACCTCAGTAAAACCAGGAGACGTGGCAGGAACATTTTTGGACACCGTGCCATCATCAATGTCCCAGGACAACGTGGTGGTAACATAACCATTTGTGCAGCTATAAGCCAAAATGGTGTTGTTCACCATCATGCAACCATAGGCCCATACAACACTGCACACATTATTGCATTCCTGGACACCTTACATGACATGCTCACTGTTCAGAGACCAGAGCATACCCGATATGTCATCATATGGGACAATGTTAGTTTCCATGCGGGCTGCTTTGGTCCGCAACTGGTTTACAGACCACCCATCCTTCATGGCACTCAACCTCCCTCCATACTCTCCATTCTTCATTCTCCTTCTCTGCCTGGCGCTGGAAAGTGTACGACCGTCATCCTCATCAACAGGTAGCCCTTTTACAGGCAATGGAGGAGGCATGTGGAGATATTGACCAGGCATCATGTCAGGCCTGGATACGGCATTCAAGGAGATATTTTCCCCGGTGCCTTGGACTGGAGGATATCGCATGCGATGTGGACAAAATTTTGTGGCCGGTCCCAGAAAGACAACATGATGTAGGCTGATTGTCTTTTTTTTTCTTTTTTTTTGTGAAATTACTATTTTGTGTTCTGACTTTGTCTTGGTTTTGATGAGTGTGAATAAACACCAATACTTGAAGTTTGGATCCTTGTATGTTTACATGACACTATGACAAAAGTATGACCTCAAATTGACATCTGTACACAGAGAAAGCAAAAGCCAGATGTGTTCTGTATTCATACCATCAGTGTGTAGTTGGCACATTGTGTGCTTAGTAGATGATGGCTTGTGTTTACTGTTTGATACGAAAACACCATTTTTACGAAGGTGTGAAGAGTTAATCTAGCTGTGTTCGCTTTTGCAAGAGAACTACAATGTTTTGATAATTGGGTGAAAGGTTTTCTTATTTGTGTGTAGAGTTTTGCAAAAATAGCCAATAGTTACAAAAAATGTGCTTAAGCAATCAGAAAAAACTGTAATTTGCTTAAAGTAACATTTGAAATCATTTTAATTCTGTAACAGGTTTTAATGGCCATTTTTTTTGGCTCATTTATATAATATTGGCTTGTTTTTAAAATATATCTATTTTTAATGTGGGCTATTTAAGATATTAGTGATTAATGCATTTTATTGTATTATGTGTATTTATATATATATATTAACCTATTTTTTAAATGTATCTTTTTCATCACAAATATCCCAGATATTAATGATAAATGCGTTTTATTTTATTATATGATTATTTATATAATATTAGCTTATTTCTCTTTTTAAATGTGGACATATTTAACATCCCAGATATTAGCGATTAATACATTTTATTATTTAGGTTTATTTATATAATATTATCGTATTTTTTATGCATCTCTTTTTAAATGTGGGCTTTTTTCAATATCCCATATATTAGTAATGAATGCAGTTTGCATAAATGCATTTTGGTTTTGTTCTGTTTTGATTTGTAGTTTTATTTATACAATATTAGCTTATTTTTAATAAATCCCTTTTTAAATGTGGGCTTATTCAACATCCCATATATTAGTGATGAATGCATTTTATTTTATTTTTATTTTAATCTTTTGTTTGTTTGTTTTGTAAGTTTATTTATGACATTTGCTCATTTTTACATGTATCTCTTTTTAAATGTGGGCTCATTTAACGTCCCAGTGATGAATGCATACTGATACCTTTTATAGTTTACTGCCTTTAAGACAACTTTTTAGATGCTTTTAATGCCTGACTCACCAATGCAAGACAACAACAACAACAACAACAAAAAAAAGGTTGGGATCAGTAATATTCTTTCTTTCTGTCTTTTTAAAAATAAATTAATTAATAGGCTATTTTTATTCAGCAAGGATATGCTAAATTGATCAAAAGTGACAGTAAAGACTTAATTAAATACTGTTCTTTTTAACTTTTTAATTCATCAATGAATCCTGAAAAAAGTATCACGGATAAAAAATAAATAAATAAATAAATTTAAAAAAAGTTTCTAACATTGATAATAAATCAGCATATTAGAATGATTTCTGAAAAATCATGTGACACTGTTGAAAATCCAGCTTTGCATCACAGAATTTTTTTTTTTTTTTAAGTATATTGAAATAGAAAAACATTATTTTAAATTGTAATAATATTTTTCTGTATTTTTGATCAAATAAATGCAAGCTTGATGCGCATAAGAAACTTATTTAAAAAAAAAAAAACATAAACATAGTAATGTGTCCAAATTTTTGACCAGTGATAGGCTACAGTACTTAATTATACTATTGCTGCATAATTAACAAAAATGTTAAAGTCCTTTCACATCACCATTTCGCGTGTTGTTGTCCGCCTACACTTCACATAATAGGCTTGTAGGTGGCGCCTGATGAGCTTTATTTAACCATATATGATAGTTTGATCAAGGTTAACGGTGTATCAATATGCATAGACTAAATAAAAAGTGACTTTAATACTACCATCAATGCGACTTTTGGTGCTGGTTTTGTGCAGTGCTTTGTAGTCATTAGCATCCATTGTTTAAACGACGCAGATTCAGATCGCTTCATAAATGTAAATTCGTCTTTCCATCTAATTTTCAAACGATTTATGAATGACTGGAAAATTACTGCTCCACTTCACATTGTCCACTGAAATTTGAACTTGTTGTGCCAGATAACGATTGGTCGGTGTATTATATGACAAACAGGCTTCAATGAATTATGTAATATTTTGAAATACTGTATCATGTGATATGTGGATTTTTTATTGAATCGACACACATTTTATTATAAAAAAAAAAAAAAAGGTTCAAAAAAATTGTCCTTCCTGCCGTCGAGCCATATACTCATTGAAATAACTATATTTTGGCTCGAGAGCATCGGTTCCCGAGCAGACTGTGGAATATCTACGTTGACACAAGTGCATTTTCATTTTAAAACGCATAAGTTTTGCTACGGTTACGCCTGCCGTCCACACACACTACAAGACACACGCAACTTGACGCAAGTGGCGCAACCAATAGCAACGCGTTGTGGCAACGACACCGACCTCAGTTTGAAATAAACGTGAATTTAGGCAAGGCAAGTTTATTTATATAGCACATTTCATACACAATGGCAATTCAAAGTGCTTTACATAGAAGAAATTAAAATAATTAAAAAAAATTAAAACAGTTTAAAAAAAAAAAAAATAAAAAAAAAAAAATAAAATAAAATAAAATACAGTACAGTACAGTACAAACAGTCGGACGAACAGTGGCACAGTGCTCATTCAGTAAATGCATAGCTAAACAGATGTGTTTTGAGTCTGGATTTGAATGTGATTACTGTAGGAGCACATCTGATCTCCTCTGGAAGCTGGTTCCAGCTGCGGCTGGCATAATAGCTAAAAGCAGACTCACCATGCTTAGAGTGAACCCTTGGTATTTCTAGCTGATATGATCCTAATGATCTGAGTGATCTGTTGGGCTTATATTCAGTGAGCATATCTGCAATGTATTGAGGTCCTAGGCCATTGAATGTTTTATATACCAGTAATATTACTTTAAAATCAATCCTAAATCTAACTGGGAGCCAGTGTAAAGACCTGAGGACTGGTGTGATATGTTCTAACTCTAATTTAGGCTACTTTAGTTTTGTACACATTGTCATGTTAATTATAATCAAATGCATTTTGTTTTATTGACCACAATATAATCATTGATATTTGTTTGAGAAGGGCTCTTTTGATTAATTTTGAAAAAGGGCAGGGGCTCGAGCACCCAAAGCCGATCACAGCATGTCAAGCTTACAGCAGAGGAGAATTTAATTGGTTTGTGTCAACATCACCATTGAAGATCTCCTCTCTGCTGAGCGAGGCGCCTAACGGTTTTGTGATTTGGCAGAGGCCTGCCACGCTCAGGGGAGTTTGCTGAAATGTTTGCCGAAATCCACGGTGGCACACTTGCCCTCCAAGACCTCGACTGTGTTTTTTTCCTTTTTTTTTTTCTTTCTTTCTGTCTTGGCACTCCGAGGCTCCCACATAATTACATTCTGACAGGCCGATGGACAGCACGTCTTCTGCGTCCACACCTCCACAGCGTGAACCGATCCAACAGCATTCAGAACCACGGACAGCTCCTTAAACATATCCTGACGTGACAAGATAAAAGCCATGTAATTGTGGATGCCTGTAAGGATGTCGTTATGCAGAGCAGCCCATCCGATGGCTAATCTCAAACAGGTTGTTGTGTTTGAGAGCCGTGGCGCATGTTGATCTAGCAGACAGAAGGAGGAGGAGGAGGGGGAGAGGATGACAGGAATCCAGGCGCCTGGCTGTAGCCGTCCCACTCTTCACCAATCTGTCTCTCCTGGGCCTGTGTCCAGCACTGCCCCCGGACCTCTGAGCAAGAGTCATTGACCACTGCCATCCACTCTGAACTCCAGCCCAACGTGGAAGTAGATATTGATCAGGGGAATTAGTCTTCTCTGTGGCGCCTACTTTTGTCAGTGTAGATGCAGGTTTGAAACTGAATGGTTCTTGTGATGTCGACTATACTAGGGCAGAGTTTTCACTGAAAAGTTCTTCAAATTCTTCAAAATCAAGTTGTTTGTGTAGCACTTTTCACAATACCCGTTTCAAAGTTTGTTATATCTTAATATCTTATAGTTATTTAGCAGATAATATTGTTTACATTTTAAAACAATAGCCTACATGTAACCTGGCAGTTGAGATATGTTAAATAGCATATTGCTCTATGCAAGTATACTGTCAGGGTTTTGACCAGACAGTCTTGTCAGTCTTTAGCCTGGTTAAAACCAGACCATTCTCAGTAGTAACTGAGTTATGGTCTGGCAAAGCTTCTTTAATAGCTCATTTCCAAAGGGGCGTCACCAACGGACATCACTCAAATGCCTCTGGGCGCAATTGGATAGACCTAAAACCAATCAGCGAGATCGTCATCGTGTAAAGCCATATGCTGTGTCCCAATTCGCCTAAGTTACACTACGCCATAAAAGTATGTACTCTTTTTGTGAAGAAAATGTATTTACTTTTGAATGTGTAGCAAAAAGTAGGCAAGCTTTGGGACATACTACTTTGTCATCTTTATCGGACAGATCTGTCGCGTGCATCCTGTCACCCTGTCAATCATCTTGTCACAGTTAAAATCCTCTATTAAATCTAATTTAATTTCCTACCGTTTCGGAGAGAAATGTAGTAGCACGTTCATCTGCCAGTGGGTCTTTCATGGAGTCCTCATGTGTTTGCAATTTGAATATAATAATGCATTTAAAAATTGGTGCACTTCACCAACGGACATCGCTCAAATGCCTCTGGGCGCAATTGGATAGACCTAAAACCAATCAGAGCGATCGTCATCGTGTAAAGCCCGCCCCAACGTTTCTGATTGGTGCCGCGATTTCGACGGATTAGAAATGGGCTTGAATGGGCTCTTTGCCAGACTGCTTGCAGAACAAATCTAAATTTGCCGGAAGTTGTCTGGGTTTTCCCAGGCTAGTCAGTCTTGTCTCCGTTCAATGTTTCTTTGTGTGTCTTGTGTCTGAGCACATGGCTTTGTCTTTGTTTGTGTTGTCCCGCCTCCTTGTTTCCCTTTACCACGCCCCCTTGTTTAGTCCTTGTTTCACTAATTATGCTCACCTGATCCTCATGTGCTCTGGTCCCTTTATATTGTGCTCCTTTCCCTCATGTCTCTGCTGGTTTGTTGCATGTAGTGGATGAGATTCTTGCATGTCTACTGAGCTTTTAGACAGTGTTTCCTGCCAGTTCTAGTTTTTGCACCTTATTCTTTTGAGTTTGCTTTAGGTTTCTATTTTGATTTGGCCTTTCTCTGTTTGTAGCTTCAGTTATTTATTTCTAGTATTTATAAATGTTTTATTATTTTCTATTTTCAGTTAAATTAGCTTATTGCTCTTCTGTAATCGCTTTTTCTTGTTGTGTTTGTTCCTGTCCTCCATCCTGGCTGCTGCTTATAAGACCAGGTAGTGTGACTGATACAGCTTTGGTTGCAGCTCAAAGTTTTCAGCCTCTGGTTCCTCAAGCTACTGCCTGATCTCCAGACATTATCTGGTGCTTCTCCATCTTCTCAATTCTCCAGCATATCCTTGCCCGGGTCGGATCTCGTCTGTCTTGCCTTTCCCCTGTTGACTGCCCTGTCCTACTATTTGGATCATCCTCACTCTTAACCATCCCTATTGTGCCTTGTATTGTCAAAAATTCTATCGCTTGGTCATTCTGCATCTTGGTTGTCTTTCTCCATAAGACTGCTGTGACAACCTGACACTGTCAGGCTGACACACATCCATCTAGCTGGATGGTAGGCTAAGGCTAATGTGGGTTTTTTTTTGTGTGTGAAAAATCAGGCATGTTGAGACTTGCTATCTAGTATGTACTCGAGTATACTGTATGTGTGGAAGTCAAAATGAGTCAAACTTTATAAATATTTACTTTTTTTTTTAGCATTTAAGATAGATATGAATGGATATACTTGTAATATAGGCATATTTGTTATTAATTTTATTAACTGGAGTTATTAATTTATTGTGGCCATACTGAGAATTATGAAAGTGTGTGGGTTTTTTTTTATATATTTTTTAAATTGTGTAGTCATGACAAGCTAATTAATTACTATTTGGTGATCTGTGTTAGAAATGTGATGGTCTGTATTTTTCATGCAGTTACTGGAAGAGATAAAAAAAGCACATCATTAATCAGTGCTGGTTTTTTTATACTGAATACGCGATTCTGATTGCCTGCAGGGAGTGAAATAAAACAGGTAGTTCCAAGTCAGTTCTATCACCGTTCTGTATTAATGCGCTGCTTTAATAGCGCACGCGCACACGTAGGCCTACATCACTGCACACACAGTTCGGAGACAACAGAAACTTCTTGTCAACGCTGCCCCGCGACTTTTATTAAGAGATTAAGTTCACTACTGAATCGCTACATTATATTACTCAGCAAGGGGGTTGTAACATTGCCTTTTTTAAATAATTAAACTCACAACTTCAGCGGGGGACACACGTCATAAAGTAGAAAGACGCTGCACTGTGCACAGACACAGGTAATTCTCTCTCTCTCTCTCTCTCTCTACAGCTCAACAGCAACAGCAGCTCCCATGAGGCAAACTGCTTCATATAAAATGCAGAAACTTTTATTAAACTACTAAAAGACATACTGTATTTAGACAGTCTTTTTAGACATATTTTTACAAGTACCATTATTATTATTATTTATAATATCAATGGTGTTACGATATGTTTAATGTGCATTCTGTCAATGGCGGCTACGTTCTAACTGTAAAAATAGTCTCTTTCATTTCTTCATTCTCAGTAATGCTCAGTCTTGACTTGTGTATATATGCAAATGCCTGTGCTTTTAATTCCAGCCAAGGAGCTATTGATGGAGAAATAAATTAAATAGTTGTGATGCGAAATGGAGGCTTATTGATTTTATTTACCCTCTGCTACAAGGCAAGCATGTCGAGAAGTGTAAGGGTGAGTGATGGCAAAGTGAACCAAGTCAGGCATGATACATCACTGGTCTGACTGAGCCAGACTGAGTATCTGTGAAAGAGAGAATATCTGAACAGAGAAATCAATAAAATCCATAAATGGATTTGTGTTGCATTACAGTATGCTATTGCTTCTTTCATTTGCATTGCATTAATTGCAATCATTTGAGCATGTTAGGGACTTTAAGAATTGTGTCACTGCCACAGCCGACAATGAGGAATGTCTCATACATAACGTGTGTGGTAACCTCCATTTCATATAGCCTACTGAGTAATAATTGTGAGCTGCAACTTCTGCCAGTTTTTCACTTAAACCGCACTCCATGTCAGCTGGGCATGTTTTAGTTATTGGCATCATAAAGACATGATACTTCATTAAGTGTAATGGTAACTTCATAAATTTAGGCCTGAATGCGCCTCTACAAACATATCGTTAAAATTTGATGAATTGTTGGTTCATAAAAGCTTTGTGTTTAATGAGTGGGACATTCCAGACCGCGAGTTATATTTCATAGCAGTCGTCTTACTCTCAGTGAATTAAAAAAGAAAGCTTGGCTACGTCTTGCATGGCGGGAATGTCGCCTCTGATAAATTGCGCGCGGCTTTCTTTCAGAATTAGTCCTTGGATATTGAAGTAATCACATACTGGACTTGTCTTACTAAATAAATGTTTTGTAATATCAGAACATGTCTTGACTTTCAGATATCCTTTGAGATATTAAGAAAAATGGGAATTTATCTTGTAACGAGTCTCGGTACATTCATAAACTTGTGTTTTTTTTACATGTTTAACCACTGACACAATGTTCCCACAACACACAAAAAGAACTGTACTCTGTTTTATTTAGTACTTGAAATATGAACTTTATGAATGTCAGGGCAGGGCAGTGCTGAGGGTACCAGTTTTGGGGAAAGTAACTTTTAAAAGTAATGCATTACAATATTGCGTTACTCCCTAAAAAGTAACTAATTGCATTACTTAGTTACTTTTGTGTTACTTTTTCTCATCTGGACTGGGCTTGCTTGTTTATTTTTTAACAACAATAACAACAAAAAAGTTATATTTTTGACAAATGTAAAGGCCCTTTCACACTTAAAGTGAAATAAATCATTTTTAGGCTGAAGGAAATGCAAACTCACACCTGTACAGTAGAGAGTGCAGCTCAAACAAACCTTTCAGAAAAAAAACAAATAAAAACAACACACATGTGTACCTAAAGTAACTTTTGCTTATTCGTATGGTTGAATTTGATCATCAAAGGCTTGGTAAGGCTATAATCAGCAAAGACATAGGTTAATCAAGTGAGATTAAAATACATAGTGTATTTATGTTATTTAACATATTTAATTACTGGAAGTTTGCATAATATTGTAAATTTGCATTCCACAGTTTTTTATTAATTTAGATGAATACTGAAATCTGTTTTAGTGCGAGTGAGTAAATGAGTAAATGTATGTTCACATTTAGTCTAGATCTACAATAATCATCATGTTCACACACAGCACACACACTTACAACACGCTTACGATTTCTTTCAACAAGAGGACAGGAGAGCTGTCAGTCAATACATGAGAAAACAAAGTAACAGATGTTTTGTTGTAAATTTTAAAGTAATGTGTTACTTTACTAGTTAAGTAATCTGATTACATTACTCTTTAGTTACTTGTAATGCATTGACCTTAACACTGCTACTGACAGTAGAATACTGTTTATTTATTTTGTATTTTTATCAATTAATTTATTGAATAAAAGACTGAATTAATTATTTTCAAATTACCGTACACTTGACAAAAATCTTTCAATCTTTTCTATCTGGCAGTAACCAATGGTGTCATGGCCGCCAACCCAGACCGAGCGAGGTGTGCTGGTGTCCTAGCTGGACCTCCACTCCTCCTCATTACCTGTGTCCTGTGGATCCTGTGCACAGACTCAGTGGATGCTCAAGGGCAAGGTAAGAATGAATATTTCTTCATCATTCACAGATGCTTGTTCCTCGAATGTTACAAGCACAAATGCCAATGTGAATGCGGCAAAAGTATGCCACTGCTTTTGTGAAAGTTGGGCCAGGTTGACTAAAATGACTGGTGTTGTGTAGGTGTCTTTAAGGATGATTTTATTCAGTATTCTTAAGCTGAAGGTTGAAGGTCATGTAAAATACTTCTGTTGTGTGTGAATAGATTTAAAAAAAAGCAAAACCTAGATTTTTGCTACCTTAGCTATAAAAGAAAATGTGAATTAGACATGCACAAAACCTTCTTTTTTTTTTTTCACACCAGATTTCTTTTTATATTGTTATCAGATTTTGGTTGTATGTCATACTGTATGTCAATTTGTTTCTTATGATACAGCAGCAGGAACAAACTTTTTACCATACTTTTGAATGTCCTAGCAATCATTTATGGTGAACTAAAACATACTTGAATGTCATTTCTATTGAAACTTGTATTTAAATATATTTTAATATTAGGAAAATATTAGTATTTTACTAATATATTTGTAATATTAGGACAATATTAGTTTGTATTATTAAAATATATTATCTTTAAATGCAATATCAGATTGTAATCACGTATTTTACATGTGCTTTAGAATGTTAGCCAACACATCGAACTGTGTGCTTTAAAACATGACAAAAGATTATTAAAACATGATTTAAAGCACTTTAAAGTAAAACTTTTAATGTGATATTATTATAAAGTGCACTTTTTAAAAGTTAGTCAACACATCCCAATAAGTGTACTTTTAAAGCATGACAAAATAAGTCAATTATTTCAAATGCACTTTAAAGTAAAACTTTTAATTTGACATTAAAGTGTGTTAAAAAAACATAGCCATGAAAGTGTACTCTATTTAAGTACACTAACGTGGCCTTTTATTTCAGTTTTTTTGTATTCATTTAAGATTTGAAGTACATAAGTGCACATTCAATACATTTAAACGCATTAAATATTCTTTTAATACCATTTTAATACCTTAGAGCAGTAATATGTACCCTAAAACTATTATGGGTAAATAGTAGCTCAAACAGTAGAGCGTTGGCGCTTGCAACGCTAAGGTCATGGGTTCGATTCCAAGGAAAAGCAAGAACTGATAAGAATGTGTAACTTGAAATGCAATGTGTCGCTTTGGATAAAAGCGTCTGCCAAATGTAAATAGGGTACAAAGATGTCCCTTTAAGGTCATCCCTTATAGGGGAAACAGACAGAATAGCAGTTTCTTTCAGATTTTTTCTGCTCCGTTTGGCCTAAAACACTGTGTTTCTAGTCATCCAGTTTGAAATGCTGACTAGAAACAGAGGTTTTTCAGATTTTACGTCGTGACATCTCTCCATATTTACGATTCTTTGTGGCTTTTATCCACTGCCTACAACGCACTGGACCCTTCACTGGAAACCGAAAGTAACTCACTCCCGCTAAACATTTACTCTTTGAATTCTTGCACCCGGGAACAATACAAGTCAACTAAACCATTATGACAAAAAGTTTGCTAAGAAGTATTTCCATCTACAACAAGGCAGTATTTGACTCTGGTCAAGCGTATCCATAGCAAACTGATGGGAATGACCTTGGACGACAACATGCCCAATGCATTATGGGTGTTGAAGTTTTCCTACCTATTTAGCAAAAGGGAAACCAACAGCCTTTTTTCAATGTTTTCTCTAGCCAGGAACCAGTGATTTCAACAATTATTTTGCCTTTCTACTGTATTGGCAGCCGAGTTTTATTGAAAGCCCATTTTGCCAGTGGTGAAGTTGTATTACTTTTACTTCTCATGTCATTGAATGAAATACTATAGACTATAGAACAACTCTATAAAACTCTTTATAAAACAATACTGGATTTAAAGGGATACTCCACTTTTTTTGGAAATAGGCTCATTTTACAACTCCCCCAGAGTTAAACAGTTGAGTTTTACCATTTTCGAATCCATTCAGCCGATCTCCGGGTCTGGCGGTACCACTTTTAGCATAGCTTAGCATAGATCATTGAATCGGACAAGACCATTAGCATCTCTCTCAAAAAAATTACCAAAGAGTTTATATATTTTTCCTATTTAAAACTTGACTCTTCTGTAGTTACAACGTGTACTAAGACCGACGGAAAATGTAAAGTTGCGATTTTCTAGGCTGATATGGCTAGGAACTATACTCTCATTCCTGCGTAATAATCAAGAAACTTTGCTGCCGTACCATGGGTGCAGCAGGCGTAATGATATGACGCAGCGCCTGAAAATAGTCCCCAGCTCGGTAACTTCCAACGTGACCGGGACTAAGTTTGTCTAACCTATTAGACCTATTTTCAGGCGCTGCGTCATATCATTACGCCTGCTTCACTCATGGTACGGCAGCAAAGTTTCTTGATTATTACGCAGGAATGAGAGTATAGTTCCTAGCCATATCAGCCTAGAAAATCGCAACTTTACATTTTCCGTCGGTCTTAGTACACGATGTAACTACAGAAGAGTCAAGTTTTAAATAGGAAAAATATCAAAACTCTTTGGTCATTTTTTTGAGAGAGATGCTAATGGTCCTGTCCGATTCAATGATCTATGCTAAGCTATGCTAAAAGTGGTACTGTCAGACCCGGAGTTCGGCTGAATGGATTCGAAAACGGTAAAACTCAACTGTTTAACTCTGGGGGAGTTGTAAAATGAGCCTATTTCCAAAAAAAGTGGAGTATCCCTTTAACATCAAAATTTAACATCTCATGTTAAAATATAAGTTTTTAATGTAACCTTCTAAATTTACCTTTAAATACTTTGGCCTGTCAAGAATAATTTATGCAGTTTTATATTATTTATTTAAAAGAATAAAAGAGCAGTTTCATGTCTATATCCTTTTATTGTTCAACTGGTTGAAGTTGATATGGGATTTAGAAAGTAATTAGTAATAAGTAATGCAATACTTTTTAGAGAGAGTAACATAGTAATCTAATCGCACGGTTGAAAATGTAATTAGTAGCTAGAAATTAATGACTTTTTTAGAGTAACTTACCCCACATTAGGAGCAAGTTATTCTTTACTCTTCAGCAGTGCGTCGCTTTTCCTTGTTAGCACATCAGATAGCCTGTATTAGCAAATACTCAGGGTCATTTGTAGCTGATCATCAGCAATGGGATGTCTGCCATCCCAGAAGATTTTAACTCTGTTGTTTGACGCCACACAAGCTGCGTGTTAGCGATTTTTCAAAGTGAAACTCCTTAAATGACTGGCTGACATCTTGCAGCGCCGTTACTTCGAACCTGCTCCATGCCAAAACTCATTTCTCATTCTCTCAAGTAGTTTGCACACTTTGGGTTTGGGTCCAGTTTTAATTGGCGTCTCCCAGTGAGACAAGGCCGTGTTGCCCTCTACTGTCAGTTCCTCTGCAGACTTCCACCTCTCCAGCAGCCAGGCTTATTTATAGCGAAGCCGGGAACCGCCACACACACACACACACACACACGCGCGCACACACACACACACACACACACACACACACACACACACACACACACACACAGACCCGTTCGCTCATGCAGCTCAGGGCTGGAAACAATTTGAGAAGTTCTCCTTTTCCCTTCATTGCCAAGTACTGTGGATGCGCGAACCGTCTCCATCTACAAGGTTAATGCCGGGCCTGTTTTTTTGTAGCTTGGATGGTTTAACATTCAGCTCTCATACGAGCAGGGACTGATTAATGGAACTCAACTGTGGCATATGCCAAAGTAAAATATGCAGGAGGGCGATAGAGACAGGCTTGAATGAATGAGTGAGTGAGAGCGAAAAGAAGAACAAGTCGAACATAACGCATAACAAATCCACTGGGATGTGGTGAAGCTTCACTGGGCAGAATTATTTGACAAAGCCGACATCGGGTTGCGCTGGTAGTTTGTGATGCGTGGCTGAGGGTTTATTTTTAGTGTGAGGCGACTCGTAGAAGAACTCATCTGCCATGTAATCATTTTTCTTTTCTGCTTCTCCCATGAGCTCGAATATCTTGCCTGTGCAACTTTGATATCATTGAACGGAGATGTTCAATTCAATGGCTTGGGAAATTCATAATTATTCAAAAGCAAAACATTTTTCCTTGAATTTTGTTATGCATGCTCTTCAGCTGTGACAGCTGTTGATTTTTTTTCCACCCCATTTTCATATTTATCGTTTTGAAAATGTTTACAATTATATAGTAATCCACAATATAGTAATTCGGTCTTTAAAGCTGCCTTGTAATGATTTTGAATTTTGAAAAGAGCTATAAAACAACTTTGCCACTTTTCAAATTACTTTTATGTTTAGACTTTCTTCCTTTTTATACCTGTAAAATATGAAAAGAAATAATAGCCATACATTTTTTAACAACCATCTAAATAAAGAGTGAAATAAACATAGAATTGAAATATTTTATGTGTAAAAATAATGTACACTACCATTAAAACCTTTAACTGTAACATTAGTCATTAATATTGGTCACTATTAGTCATACATTTTCACTGTTAATGTAGTATAGTGGTGAATGTATAATGTCATTGTTATTATGAATTTTTGTCTTGTTTGTTTGTATTGTTGATGTATATTTCTATTTATGTGTATTGTTGTCATAGTGAATGAATGTTGTATGATTGTTGGTTATTTTTTTTTGTTATTTTTTATGTTACTGGGACTGCAGATGAAAAATAGTATCTTTTTACTAATTCTGGCATATTTACATGGTGTATTTTTATACAACAATGTACATGAATATGCATGGTCCCTATTAAATAAACTAATAAAAAAAAAAAAATAATAAAAAAAAAATTGTGAGATGTTTATACTTTTATTCAGCAAGGACACATTAAATTGATCTAAAGTGACAGTACAGACTTTTAAAATGTTTTAAAATGTTTCGCTTGCTAATAAATGTTGTTATTTTAACCTCAATTCATCATAGAATCCTGAAAAAAAAAAAAAAATCACGGTTTCTACAAAAAATGTTAAGAAGCACAATTATTTTCAATAATAACAAGTATTTTTTCTTGAGCATCAAATCATCATATTAAAATGATTTCTGAAGGATCATGTGACACTGAAGACTGGAGTAATGATGCTGACAATGTGCCCTTGCCATTACATGAATAAATTGCATTTTACAATATATGAAAACAGAAAACAGTTATTTTAAATTGTAATAATATTTCACAATTGTACAGTTTTTTTTTTTATCATAACTTGGTGAGCATTAGAAACTTCTTTCAATACTTTTGAACGGTAGTGTATGGTCTCCTGTAGACTAAGGGCCCTATCTTGCACCCAGCGCAATTGACTTTGTACACCGACGCATGTATCATTCTTATTTTGCACCCGCGCACAGCGGACTTTTCCCTCCACAGACGCACGTCGGTGAGTTAGGAAATGAACTTGCGCTGCCGGGGGCGGTTCAGCGAAAAGAGGAGGCGTGTTCCGGCGCAAACGTTCCCTGGTGCTATTTTGCAGGTTTAGAAAACAATTCCGGTTGCAGTTGCGCATGTTATTCATATGCTATTTTAAGGGCGCATGCTTGACCATAATCAATGTAGCGTGTGCACAACGCGCATACACTTTGCTTCTTTCATCTACACACAGACGCAGCAGTTTTCATTTTTGCAAATCATACATTATTACAAGGAAAAATATTAACACACGAGGGAAATCATTGTTGTGTCCATGAAGATGTGGAAAAATAGGCATAAATCTAGCTTACACATTTACCCAAATTATTATACACCTGTTTAACCGAAGCTAATTTGGGTGGGTTTCTCCCATCTCCAATGTCACTTCTCTGTTTTTTACGGCCGTGACGAGAACGTTGCTCTCCTCAGCTGTGATGCACTCCTGGCGTGCGCCTGGCAAATCCGCCGTTATAATAGCAATCCGCCATGGAAAAAGCGCACCTGCTCTTAAAGGGAATGTGAGATGACGCTCTGATTGGTTTATTTCACGTTACGCCCAAACCACACCTATGAATAATGAAGCTACTTCAGACCAACCCATTTTAGATTTGCGTCGGGCGCAAGAGTCATTTATCCCGCCGGTATAATAGCAACAGCGCCCGAGACCCGCCCACAAAGTTACTTGCGTTTCGCGCTTGATACTTGCGTTTCAGATCGTTAAAATAGGGCCCAATGTGAGAAAAGTGTTTTAAGGGAGTTTCATTTCTAAAAGTCTACAGGCCAGAAGTTCTAATTTAAACACCACAAAAAACACAGACTGATGACTGTCAGTACAGTTCAGGGTTACGAGGGACAAGCAGTGCTTTGCTTTAGTGCCACTGAAGTTTACCTTTCCAAAAGAAACTCAATTATAGGTGGAGGGAGAGTAAATCACATTTTTGGCTTTTTGGAAATGACTTCCTAAATCGAATTATTGCTCCATTATCCCAGAAAACAATGTTTCCAGCTTTGTTGATACCCTTTGAGGACGTCGGCAATCAGTTTGAGGCAAATCTCCTATTTGTAGTTGCTGGGGAGTTTTATGTTGGGATGTTCAGCTATGAGCGGATTCCTTTCTCCGCAGCAGCCGCAGGATAACTGCATTACAGGACATCCATCTTCGTTACCTGGGCTCTCTGGCTCCACTGTGGCTCTGTGTCAGGTTGCAGCTCTTTACCGGAGGAGAGAATGTAACGCCCCTCATGTTTGATCTTGGGTCAGTGGAGATGTTTTCCGCTTTTGATCGTCAGCGTGGATAACGTGCTGAGGGTTTTGAGCGTGTGTATTCCTATACTGTAGATGACGGTTGGATGTATTGCATGTGTAGCAAGGCGTTTGGTTTGCTCTAAATTAAAGCTGCCAAAGAGTATCCAAACCTTTTTTACTATAATGGATTATACAGTATGTTTGTATTTTGTCTATTATTTAAAGATGCATCCCTATGAACACTGTTCATGAAGACATGCACTTACCACTGCACCAAAACTCAGAAAATGTGGATATTTTTGCTAATGAATAACAATTTGATTTGTACACAAAATAAACAGCCACTTAAGTGTGACTAAGGTTTGCACGCTTAGCTTTTGAAAAGCACATTGCAAACATGATGATTTTCCAATTTTCCCCACTGATTAAGCCGTCTTTGAAGTTTAAATTGGATTGAGACCTTTAAAACTCATACTAATCCTCAGAGCTAATCATACGCTAAGATTTTAATCCTTACTAAAAAACAGTTTCTCAGCCAAGGCAACTAGATTTACAGAGAAGAAATCATTTAATACAATTATTTAAGATTTCGTTCATGTCTGTAGCACAAATAATGAGGCTTTAAGTGTTTGTTTTAATCTCTCGACCACTCTTAGAAGAATAGGCTCTATATAGAATCTTAAATGGTTCCGTCAGGAACTTCATATATAGATGGGATCATTTTATGGATTTAAGTTTAATTTATTCATTTTGTTTTAATTTCCTATTTTGAAAAAATTAAATAACCTGTTAAACATGAAAGTGTTATGCAATCATTGACGACATTTCTCCTTATACTGAACCTTTTTGGCGTTCTTTAAAATTGAGTCAAGAACCCTAGAGTTCTTGATAGAACCCCATTGAACTTTGTATAGGCAATAGTAATGATAGTTCTGATCTAGAAATATTACGCATGAATTCCTGAACGATTGTATTTCGTAATTCAACATTAACTGTTTAAATGTTTTCATTTAGAGACAAATTTGTTTCACGCAGTTGTCACCGTCAAGTCGGACACATTTAGACAGTTGTAGCTGTGTTGTTTGGATAGGGTCATTGATTATTCAGCATTCATTGACAGTGCGTGAGCACCTGCACTCACAGGTATGTTGGTGCGCTTTCTGCAATGCTGCAGTCTGTGATTTATCATTCTTCACCGTCAGTATACTCTTGTACGCAGCTAACAGCTGTTCTACCAGATGTGTTCTCTCCCCAGGGACTCTCCACATATCTCTCTCTCTCTCACACACACCCATATATGCCCACACCTAAGCGCATGTACACAATTTTTCCCGTTCTTTCTCTCTATTTTATCATTATCTCTTTTTCTTTTCGTTCCACTTTGTGCTCAGGTAGCCAGCTGCTCCTGGCATTTACAACACCTTGATAAGCCAGTTGTTTTTCATATATGTATACAAGACCATCTGTATCCCTGTCAGCCTTCCTTTACTGCCTGGATGAGCTAGTGGTCCAGAGAGAGGGACCTCCAACAGAATCGGGGCACTGCTGTCTGCCAGCTTTCTTAGCAGTAACTAATGCTATATCAAGGTTTTCAGAACAGAGACACCTTGGCAAGGGAGCAGTGTTATTTTAGCATTACTTGTATACTACAATAATAGAATATTTTTAAAGGTTCAATTCGCATTTAATTTTAAGCCAAAGACACACCAAGCCGACGGTCGGCCGTTGGGTAACGTCGTGGCAATTTTGAGCGTCGGCCGACCTAGTTTTTTTTCCGCCAAAGAATACAAAAAAATATAGAATATTCTCAGAATTGCATGTTTATATCTCGCAATTCTGACTTTATAACACGCAATTGTCAGTTTATGTCTTGCAATTCTGACTTTATAACTCGCAATTCTGGGAAATAGTCAAAATTGCGAGATGTAAACTTGCAATTGTGAGATAAAAAGTCGCAATTATCTTTTAAAATGTTTTGTTCTGTGGCGGAAACAAGCTTCCATAGTTGGCTCTAGTCGGACGGTGTCATTTTATTCGACATGTAGAATCGGCGTCGGGCTGTCGGTGAGAGAGAGAACTCTGATTGGCTGTTCATTTTAGTGAATGAGAATAAGAGCAAAAGTGATGAAAGCGAGCAGCTCCTTAACTGAGCGCTCCACTGCGCAAATATTTTCATAATAACATGAGCGGAGTGGAATAAAGAACATGATCAGCATGATTGATATTCAAAACAGTAGGCCTAAGCAAGCGCTGCTTTGGTTGTGGTTTGTATACCCGCAGTCTTAGTTTCGCTTAGTTTCCCTTTTTAAATGACGAATATAGACAAATATATCTTCAGAAATAGATAGACATCTCCTTTACACGCAGGCGCAGAACACTCATGCTCGTTGACAGTCGCCGGTTGACAGTCGGTGTGCTCAAGCACAGATTTTTTTCCCCAACGCGAGGCAACAACACAGTCGGCTTTCATCAGCGCTAGTTCTTTGGCGTCGTTTTGTTGTGTCCCTACCTTTATGTTTTCAGTTTAATTTTAGTTATATTACTTTATATATAGTTATATATAGTTTAGTTAATTACATTTAGTAATGTTAGTACTTCAACTTCAACAGAAAGCTATCAAATGGCTTCGGAAGACTTAGGCCATATAACACACAAGCTGAATTTTTACAATGCTTTTATGATGCCTTTTTGGCCTTTTGGAGCTTGACAGCCCATGGTCACCATTCACTTTCATTTAATGGACGAGAGCAGCATGAATGTTCTTCAAAATCATGAAGACAGTAAATGATGACAGAATACATTTTTTTGTGTGAACTTTCCCTTTGTCATATGCGTTTTCCTCAGTTGAGCTTCGACAATAACTAAATTCCACCATGCATGAGACTGCAAATGACTTTACTCTTGTTAAACATTGCATCTGGGCTTTATTTACGCTTGATTTGCTCAATACAATTTTATAGATTTCCATGTGGGCTACACTGTCTTCTTCTTCAGTGTAAGCAGACGTGTAAAAGGAGCCAGTGAACTGTAATACGCCTGAATGCAGAGGAGCAGTAGAGGTGACAGCACCTCTGTGCACATGACACTGTTCCATCTGTTTATCAGCCCCTGTGGTTTAGCCCAGACACTCACTTCTGCGATACAACTGCCCGTCAAGGTGAGCTGTCTGCTAATTTGAGCCTGACACAATAACCTTTAGCACAAGACAACTCCTTCAGAAGCTGTCTCATAATCACAAACTTAAAGGAGACATATCATGCTTTTAAATTGTTCCTTTTTACATATAAATCATACATTTGTAGTCTATATAAAGCGGAACTGCAATGCTTGGGTCTGAATTCTTCATTATTATAGCTCCACAGGCCCCTTTTCTACCCCTTTTCTGATGTGCGTCTGAGAGCAACTCGTTTTGGTGCAGTCTCTTTAAATACAATTGAGACACTTCATACCCCGCCCCCTCTCCAGGTTGCAGAGGTTCAACTCCACCCCGTTCGGCCATTTTTGTAGTTTGATAGCAGAGATACGATTATCTAGCGGCACAGAAACTTTTTATTCACACGTTATTAACAAAATGTCAACAACGGAAGACTTGTCCAGCCAGCCTTACATGTTCGAGCCGGAGCGAGATGAAAATGAAGACGACGAACCTGTAGAACAACGTCTTTATATGGATGTATCGCACTGGTGTGTACTGTATTTACACATGAAACTTTGGTCTTCCAACCTTTTACCACAGTGTCGATTTATTTTGATTAATATGTGCGAGGGATAGAGAGCAAGACAGCGTCTAGTTTGGAGACGGTGATGTCTTGTTTACACTTTCGCCTGGCTCTGAAGAGAGAGCGAGAGCGCGCGTGCGCGACCGGGTCTCTCTCTCTCTGCTCGTTCTTTCAGTTAAACATGCGCCCTTGTCACAAGCGCGGCAGTTTATCTACATTAGACGGTGTAATGAAGCGTGTGGGTCACTACATCCAACAACCGAACATTTTAACTTACCCTCTTGTAACTTCTGCATCCTTTAGCTTGGACTACAAAATTGCAGCGAGAAATAAAAATGGCGGATTGCTCGAAGTGTTGGGCCGGAAGTCAATGTCCTTATTTGGCAGTTCCGCTGCAAATACTGTGACGTAATAGTTCAAAAAACGTCATAGATAACAGAAAAATCGGAACAGGTTGAAAAATATGACCAAAACAGAATATAAAGATATCAACGAAGCACCTGAAGAGAATAATTTCATATTTTCTGTACTTCTAAACACTCCAAATATACAACAAAATGCATTTAAGGGCTAAAAAAGTGCATTTGGCATGATATGTCCCCTTTAAAATTATGACATGCCATCTCTTTAAGATTTGGCATTTGGGCCAGCTTGTTGGATTTTATGTCCCAATGAAACAATACAGAATATTTTACATCAGATGTTAATCATCTTTCATGCCGCATGGTTTCCCATGCATTGATTTACCCCAGTTAACACAAATTCATAATGATTAGTACCTAAGAGGAATAAGAATAGTCTACCCTGATACATTGGTGGTGCTATTTTCCCTAGGAAATCTTATCGTATGCACAAAATCACATGACTTGCTAGAACTGACATAATTTCCTTGGAGGGAGTGCAACTCCAAAGGTATGAGTCATAAACTTTTCTCCTTTTCCTTCTTAGAAGCAGATTTTGAAATTAGTAAATGTTGCTCTTAGCTAGTAATTGCCTTTATTAGCTTAAAACATCCAACCCGTTACACATTGCATTGTAGAAATGTCATGTAACAAAGACAAATTTCCTTTAATGTTAATGTGAAATATTTTGGTCAGGATTATTAGGTGAGACTAGCCTGAGCTTGACCAGTGTGTTTTTAGGATAGACAGACATTTTTTCAACAAACCGACTCTTTTAAAGGCACACTATGCAAGATTTGTACCTAAATATAACCGCTTCGAAATCATTTAGATGGTAAACGAACTCATAGTAGGGCAAATCATCCCGAATGCAGGTTTTAAAGGTGGCGCCCCGACAAATCTCGCGAGAATCACGACTTGCTTTACGGCACGACGTCACACACATCAACAACATATGAAGCAGCCTCTATGGAAGACACTAGCACGCATTTCAGACGTGAATCTAGGCAGAGTCGGCGAAGAAAACGAAGAAAGCGCGGTCGGAAGAGTGCAGAGACGGCTCTGCGTGAGTGGTATTTACGACAGTAACGTTAAATACAAGTACTCCACAGCGACTCTAGGGGTCGCTGTTTGAGAAAAACGGAAACTGCATAGTGTGCCTTTAAATGGGCAAAATGCCTTTTGAATTTGAGAAAAAACGAAATATAATATAATTACCCAAATATATAATTGTGAGAGAACGCAAAACAATGAAATATATTTGATCCTCCTTTCCCATATTTTTTTTTCCATCACCATGTCCCTGTAGAGGCTCTGTTGAATGCATAATTTCCTTTCCGAACAGTAGTATTTGGCTTCGGGCACATCCCTACTGACAGGTATTCTTGATTTTCTGATCCTAACTTGGAGTTTTGAGTGATAAAGTGTTCACGTGGTTAAAAATAGATCTTTAAGAATCAACTTTGTCTGCTATAGCAGAAAAAAAAAAAGAAAAAAAGACTTTGAGGGGTGCTGAAATAGACTTACTTTTTTTTTGTGGTATGGATGTCCTAATTTCCAGCACTTTTTGACAGATCTGGGATCAGCGTGACATAAAGTGTTGCTGCTCGAAGCTGTGGAAAGTGGGATAAGAATGTGAATGAAACTATCATTCAGAAATACTGCATTGATGTTTTAAAAAATACAGAACATTTTGTACTCATGTTTTAAACTCTCAAAATAGAATGAGAGCCTTATACAATGGTTGCTGCATAAAATATTAAAGGGATAGTTATATACAGTAGATAGAATATTATGCCATCATTACTCACCCTCATGTCGTCTTGCATGACCTTTTTTATTCTAGAAAAACAGATACTATACAGATATTATGAAGAGATTGTTTTTTCCCAATACACTGAAAGTCTAATGGGGTCCAAAAGTAGGGTTCTTTATAGAATCCTAGGGTTCTTGACTCCATTTTAGAACCAAAAAGGTTCTATATAAAGAGAACAATCTTTAATGATTGCATTACACTTTCATGTTTAACAGGTTATTCACATTTTTTTTCTACTGATAAAGTATGTTTACAAGCTGCTTAAATCATAACATTTTATTAAAATGAAAAATCAATTAAAACTAAATGGGAACCCCTAAAAGCAGAGCTTAATTTGCAAATCGGAAGGTGCCGGAACGCAAAGGTAACACTATTTTACAGCGTCCTTGTTACATGTTACATGTAGTTGCTATAGTAATTACTATAAATTATGAATAATTGCATGCAACTAACCCTAAACCACACCCTGATTCTAACCCTAACCTTATAGTAAGTACATGTAGTTAATTATTATTACTCGGTAGTTAAATGTATAATTACACTGTAACATGGACACCTTAAAATAAAGTGTAACCGAAAAACATTTAAATGATTATACAAAATTGGTTTTTGATTGCATTTGTGGGCAGTTATCATAATAAGTGCTTTCCCTAAACTGCACTTGACTGCAATCAAAAAACACAAACCCTTGCAAATTCTACTCAAGGAAAGTAAATGGAGTACTTCGTATTCATTACGTTTCTCCACCATACAGCATACTGTTCTATATTGGCATGAGGTATGTGTCAAAAATTGCTGTTGCTGCCACAAAGCAAAACCTCTAAGCAGACTTTTACTCATCTTTGGATGATTTTGAGAATTCATCACTGAAATGGCTCACAGTCAGCCATTAGACGGTGGCCCGTGCCATTTTTCCGAGATAAATGGAAGGGTGATGGATTTCAGAGCGAGGAACTGCTGAGCAATAGCAATTCAAAACAATCCGGAGTGAAAAACTCCGGACCCACGTTTGTCGTTCTGCACGGGTCAATTTGTAAAGTGTAGTGCTCTAGAGATATTAATGCCAGACAGAGACATGCCTCCGTGTGTCTGCTATACTGATGGCTTTGCAATGCCAATACGTCTCAACTTAAAAATCTTTCTCTCACAATAGAAGGATAAAGGCTGGAAGAATGTCTGTTTATCATCACAAATGGCTATTTGTTTTTCTCCGAGCTTAGATCCGTTTTGTTCCCCATGGGCCGCGAGTCATATTAACTCAACACATGAGAAATCTCTTGGAGATTTTCAGATAACTGGCCATCTGTAGTATGAATATGAGCCACTGAATTCAGCTCGATCCCAAACATAACCCAACAATAAGCAGACAGTCAACTGAGTCTCAAGCAAGCAACTCACAGCGAGGAAGAGCATACTTGTGTAGTTTAATGTGTTATTTTGCTGTGTGAATATTCAAAATAGCTCTTTTCAACAGTAAAAAACAGAAGACTGCACATTTCAATAAACAAAAGTTTATTTGTTTACATTTTTAAAATGCCATCCATCCATAATATAGGCTATTGTTATTAGGAAAAAATATGAAGATAGATAGATAGATAGATAGATAGATAGATAGATAGATAGATAGATAGATAGATAGATAGATAGATAGATAGATAGATAGATAGATAGATAGATAGATAGATAGATAGATAGATAGAACAATAGATACTGTAGATAGATAGAACAAGTAGATAGATGGATAGAACAGATGGATGGATGGATGGATGGATGGATAGAACAATAGAAAGATAGATAGATAGATAGACAGATAGAACAAGTAGATAGATGGATAGATAGAACAGACAGATGGATGGATGGATGGATGGATGGATAGAACAATAGATAGATAGATAGATAGATAGATAGATTGATAGATAGATAAAGTAGATAGATGGATAGATAGAACAAGTAGATAGATGGATAGATAGAACAGACAGATGGATGGATGGATGGATGGATGGATGGATAGAACAATAGATAGATAGATAGATAGATAGATAGATAGATAGATACTGTAGGTAGATACAGTAGATAGATGGATAGATAGAACAACAGATAGATAGATAATACAATGGTTTTGATTGAAGTGAGATCATAACATTTAAGGAAAAGTTATTGAACTTAAGTTGTGCGGACTATTATGATGCTTTTATTTGGACTTTTTAAATATTATTTATATATATATAAAAAAAGTGTTCTGCATAAAAAATAACAGACATGGGTTTGGAACAACATGAGTAAATAATTAATAGTAACTAAAGTATGTAAATTATGGCAGAAGTTTTAAATATGATATTCCTATAATTAACTCTTAGTTCTATCAAAGGTAACAACCGTTCCTGATTTCAGTGTGTGTTAATCAACTCTGGAAGTTTCCTCAAGCATGTAACTCTCACTGCCCAGCGGTTACGAGCCACTGCCTGCACTAATAGTGTTTGTGTTTTGGTAATTGCTGAGAATAAATGGATGGAAAGGCCTGGAGAACAAGTAGCCAACATCTTGGCAAAGGGCAGGCAATGTTTTTAAGCTCCTGCGTCAGAGAGTGCGGGTTGTCGTCTAGATTGATTCTAATAGCTGCTGTGTTTTTCATACTCTCGGTGGGCAGGTGTCAAGACACGACTGGAAGAGACAATGAAGAGGAATCGTTCCACTGGCATTGGAGTGTCATTCAGTATTCACCTCATGTTGTTTTTGCCTTCCAGCCAGGTTATGTTCTCTTGCACCTATAGGCTATTCTATGAATGAATTTAAAGCATGCATTGAAGATGACCTTAAAATCTTAAAAATATCAAATGTTTGCAAGAGATTCAATGCATTGTGCTTAGTTCCGTTTATACAATGGTGCAACAAAAGGTTCATTGAAAAGGATTTTTGTCATTGTAAAGACAACTATGCACTTATAAATGTATTCTGTTTTGTTGTGTTTTTTTTTTTTTTTTTTATAGACAGTAATTTCCAGGTATGAAACTCTTGAAGCGTTAGTGAAGGAAGTCTAAGTAACTGAGGCCCTCTAGTGGCAATTCATGGAAACAAATGGGCTACTGGCATGTATATAATGGGCAAATTCATTCCATCATCATTCTTATCATTGTGATATAGTGAGTCTTACTCATGAATGAGCAGATTTGCTCATTCTGTGGCATTATTGGATAGCAAAGTTTCCACTGGATGCACACATGAGAAGTAGATCAGTATAGAATTGTATATTGTATACTTTGATTTGTCCAATCCCCATACCTCTTACTTGTTTAACATACTACTTTTGTATCTACATTTGTAAGGGACACAGGGTGGTACTGTAGTTATTCTCACTTCTGTAAAGCCATAATAAATTAATAATTCTTGTATTTTAAACAATACAAGAAGCTTTCAGAAACCTTCTGTTATTTTAACTGCGCCTATTGTTTAGCTATTTGTTTTGATGACAAGTTACCACTGATTTATTAAATCAACAATAACTGTACAAACTCATATTGTTTGCAGAAAATTCGATTTTAATGCATGTTCAATTTTTGTGCGTGAGGACAGTTTGTATGTGTGTAATTTGTGAAGCTCCGCCTATTAAAATGAATTTACCTCAGAACAACACGACATCGATTATAGCGGGAACGCGCGGTAAGAACGATATTGGTGGCTGTATAATCAAATCACTGTAGCGATTACAGTATAGTCACGATATAAACGCAATATTCAGAGTTTTGTTTCTGTGTAGGCTAGACCTGACAAGATTAGGCCTACCTCAGAGATAATAAGGCACGTTTAAAACGGTGTGGATGTTATTTCGAGCAGGTAGGTCAGGCCCTACAAACGTTTACCATAGTTTTCACCAAAAAAAGTTACAACAATTATATTTACTTAAGTAATACAGTAGTAAATGTTTGATGTGGAAGTTAAAATCAATCAAACTAGTAGAACTATGAAAGCTTTTTGAAAGAGGTATTGCTAATGTTTTTACGGTAGTAACAATTGTATTTGGGAGGGAAACTATGATTACCTGACTAATTCTAATTGTATAGACACCATGCAGTTAAAAGTTTCTTTTAATCCATATGTTTTATAAAAGTGCCAACAGAAACACACTGTACAATAAGCAGTGTGTTTCTCCTCTTTAACACTAAGTGGCGCTATTGACATCTTTCTTGCTCGAAACACACAGCAGCTCCCGAGACAAAGCACTGACAGCTGAAAGAAACACAACCATAAAACTCACACACACAAAAAAAAATGCTTTGTTTTACTTTTCACTTTTGGTTTTCTTGTTCTTTATGTTTGTAAACTAATACCTTCTATGATAAATGCATACAGATAATTCACTGTTCTAGACTGTCAGTGTCCCATGTTTTTTTTTTTTTTTTTTTTTTTTACTGTAATGGAGTGATCAGGCCTCTCTCTCTCTCTCTCTCTCTCTCTCTCTCTCTCTCTCTCTCTCTCTCTCTCTCTCTCTCTCTCTCTCTCTCTCTCTCTCTCTCTCTATATATATATATATATACATATATATATTTATATTTAGAAGCAATTTCAGAAGGAGCCAAATTTCAAGTGAGAGGTGGAAAAAAAGAATTGAAGAAATATATGTATATATATATTATTTTATTTTTTATTTTTTTTCAATTATTTTTTCCACCTCTCACTTGAAATTTGGCTCCTTCTGAAATTGCTTCTGCGCTCAAGCTACCATATGATCTATGGTCCAGTGCGTAACGGGTCTTGTCTGTCATTGCCAGACTTCATAAAGCAGACATACTGCGAGAAACATAACCCAGAGCAGCCACAAATGACTTTACGGCCACGTTTACGAGGTACTGTTTGGGCCAGTCGTTGAAGATGTCCGCCTTCATTCCTCCACAGGGACAACCTTGTCGTTGTACGGTGTCATGCTTGTCACTTCCTGGGCTCATGAAACATTATTGAAGCTTGCATCTTTTCATAGCCCTGTGCAGAGCAACCAAGCAGAATCTTGCATCATGCTGCAAGCCCCATTGACTCCTTCCCTTTCGTGTCTAATGCCAGGCTTGTCTTGAATAGGAATGGTGATGATCTCCATTTCCATATAAATGAAGAGAATTGAGTGTATGCTCACTTAAAAGGAATATCTGTTGGTTGGAAAATACTTCTTTTTGATGACCTTGAGAAAAAAACAAGATGTCTGATAGTTAATGTGCACCTTTCACTTCAACACAGACAATTCAGCATCGCATTGTATTATTTTTGTAATTTCGCTCTTGAGGGTCTTGCTTTGCACCCCTGTGGCCATGCAATTTTCCCACTTTCTTGTAATTTGATGGCTCATTCGTTGGAGATGCAATTGCTTTTTGAAACCGAAATGGGGCGAGTTCCAAATGGAATTTTACTCCTGATGAAAGAGTGGCTTCCCTCTTGACCCAAAACGTGCTGGTTAAATCTAATAGGGGTTCTTCGATTAGAGCTCACGTCCTTTCCTGCAAATAAACACACAAAAGTATGATGGAGCAGGCCGTTGTTGATGTGACTCGCCCTCTGGGAGATGTTACAATTATACAAGAAAAGCGCCCATGTGACCTTTGGCCTTTGGAGTGTGCGTCTGAATGCTGCCCTGTCCTTCCCTGGAGATGCCTGAACTCCACGGGGACCATGTGCGAAACGTCTCCCGCCCCGCCATTCAGCCCTTCTGGAGCACCCTACAGGCTAATGACTCTCTTCCTCAAGATTACAGGCGATGTAGCTGCTATTATCGTGAAATATCTGACCTTTCACTTTGATTCATGATCATAAATGAGCTTTTTGTCAGGTCAGGCGGCAAGACGGATGAAAGCGGTGACAATCAAGCAAACGGAATTTGTTTCACACTGTAATGTACCGTAAAAGATTGCATGGATCAACTCAGCGCACACAAGTAAGAAAGTGGACCTGTATTTTTGTGCCTTTCTGTTTCACAAAGCTTTAATAAACTATTAATACTAATACCTTGAAATGCTGATTTGCCACTTAACTCACTGATTCTGCTTCTGATTCATACAGCACAGATCCTCTCAGGAAGCCTCGTTCAGGGTGACATTGGAACGGAACTGTTTTCCCCATGCATCACTCTCTCATCAAGAGTAGCGGTGGCTGTAGATTAATGAGCCTGAGAACTGATTATGCCGGGCTGTACATCATGTCTGTCTTCCTGCTGCTCGGCCTGTCAATACCCCACCCTCCCGTGTCTGCCTTTAGCCTTGTGCTAGACCAAAACCACTGGACCTCAACTGCTGGTGAGCCTCATTCACTGAGGTTTGTGTACTGAAGAGCTCCAGGACTGTCATAGATGCAGCTGAACACGAGTAACATGAAGGTGATGTAATTTATATATATATATATATTAGAAGAATGAGTCTCTAAACAAACATTTATGACCTTTTACAATTTAAAATAGCCCTTAAAGTTCTTGTTACAATCTCTCTGAGTGATAATAATCAGATCCTCTGACTTTTAATTAGTGCCTTATTTAATCCTGTGAATCATTAATCTTTTATTGGACAAACTGGGAAAACAAATGTACAATTGATGCATTTGGAATATGCTTTTATCCGAAAATAAGTATAGAGCAGCAGCTAAAGTTCAATTTGTATATTTACGGATATCTGAAACAAGTATAGCTTAAATAATCACTTTTAGTCAATAATTCATTGCCTGGTTTTGCACTTCGTGTTCATTTTACGACTTTTTTTTCTTGTGTTGCAGAAAAAGACCATCTCTACATGTCTCACAGCCAGCCAGTTATAAATGGAGTGAGAAACAGGTGAAAAATGAAGAAAAGCGTCGAGCTATGAGCCACTTCCTACACACCTGGATGTTTGCGCTTAAAAAAACACCCAAGTAAAAAACCCAAGTTTTTTTTTTTTGATTCTAGTGTTTCTGTTGTTGTCACACTTTGGTGTTTTGCTACGGTGCTGCCCTAAAGCTTGCATTTTTATCTCATTTATCAGTACCTACACAGGTCTCATAAATCTGCCAGCTTGTTTGCCATTCTGCCCAGCCGTAAGCCCCGGGGTGATCCAAGCCTCTCGTAGGCGTCAGTGAGAACAACCGATCAGTGTCTGCCTGTAGCTTTAGGAGGCGCAGGGAATGCACAGCAGAATTTATGACATGTTATTAATGCTGTTTAGTCCGGACTCTGGGTTGTTCTGCTTGAAAAGGCTGAGCACGTCACCAGTCACCAGGGCACTGTTTCTGCACGGTTTTGGAAAATTTGATACTCACATACACTGTTTATACCTACATATTGCCATATATATGTAAATATATTGCTTATTACTTTGCAACCCAATTACAAGGCGCAGTGCGCTGTTTAGCAATGCAGTCCTGCTAAATAACCTGAGCAAATAAAAACTAATAGCCTCAGACCGACGCATTCTATTGGCTACTTTGGAATGGGGGCAGTTGTATCGTGCGGTTGATCAGATTAAAATGCAATTGTATTGGGTGCATCTGCTCCAGCGCTCAGTCCAGCTATGCTCATGGGAGCAATGTGTCCCGAAAGTTAGAGATTAAGTTAAGTTCAATTTACCGCTCTCCTAGTTCAGTGGCCAGCTGTGGCCCCCTGAACAGAACATTTGCAGATTTTTTACACAGACCTTGAGCAGCACTGCCATGCATAAGCCACAGCCGTTGATGTACAATGGTGAGCTTTCATTTTGAAAAGCTTAAGCACTAATTAAATGAATTGAAACAACTAAAATGGGTGTTTTTACAGCCTGAACTGCCGTTTTGTGCTAGCTGTGTGCATTAATTGCCTCACTCTTAGAGTGTGCGTGTTCGTTACATTTGCGAGCTTGTGTGTATATGTTTTGATGGATTAATCTTTCCGGCATATTATTGAATGTGTTCTCTGGATGCAGAGCGGGCGATAAAATTGTGAGCACCACAATGGCCCTGCACCTGCTCGCTGCGGCCTTGGGAAATATCTAACAAAGCTTCATGTTTATACTGATAGTGCTCACGAGTCGTAAAAATATAGATGTATGAAACATGATATATTTAAAGGAGAGTGACAGAGGTGAAGGATATCTATCTATCTATCTATCTATCTATCTATCTATCTATCTATCTATCTATCTATCTATCTATCTATCTATCTATCTATCTATCTATCTATCTATCTATCTATCTATCTATCTGTAAGCCAAATGCATAGTCATTTCCACCAGCATTTTGGAAAAGTTCACATGGTCTTTCTTCAGTGGCGCAGTGTAGGAAAAATGGCCCTGTTGACCTTTTCATGTGTGACTGGTAAATTTAATACAAATGGAGCATCTGTATTGTGAAGCTGCAGTGATCTCCGTAGGGCCAGTGAATGGGCGTCTCTGTCTTAATGGCTTTCTTGTTTTATCCGTGGCAGTAGAATCAATGACTAAACAGTCCACTGAACTGAATTAGTCAGCCGCCTCTATCTGATACGTTTTAACAAGCCCCCTACACCACCCGCAACATGAATATTTTGCCCGTTTGACAGCAAAACAGCAAAATCAATGACCACTTTTTACGCCTCGCCCGCGTTTGTGCACAAAACTGCGGCCGGGCTTGCGGCACGGTTTAAAAAACATAGTAATTATTCTTTGTGCCATAGTCAATAGGGAACCTGCTCTTCTGCTCATATCGGTAAACGTTATGTGATAATTGCAGGGTTTGTGGGAGGGTTGATACCTTTCTCTAACTTTTCAGTTTCTCTCTCACTCTCTCTATGCTCGTAATTGCACGTTTAAACCATTTAGCCACCAGGGTTGTTGCCGACGTGTTAAGTAACAGTTCACATCACATTTAGTTTTTATATAATGCTGCCCATTTGATTGCACATAACATTTCCATAAACCAACAACAGTGTACAGTAGCTGCCCGTTCATTATACTTAGAGAAACCATTTTTATGTCTCATCAGCAGGGGGAGCTTTTACCCTTGAAATAGCCTCAGTTGTGTACACCATCATACCACTTTTGGCCGTCTGTCACACACACTCCTCGCCCCCATCTTTCGTTTCATTCGCTCCTCTCCTTTTCTTTTGTCTCTTGTTTCCTCATCTGTCCTTCATAATCTGTCAATTCCCTCTTTTCACTCTCCAATTATTTTTATGTGGATTTAACACTCACTCTCACAGCCTGCTGAAGTGATTGAAATTGGAAAATGGCTTTGTATCATCCTAATGACCACAACAAGGTAATCCGGAAGCGTTATTAAAAAAAAAAGCCCTAATGATTGTTCGTCCGAATTGGACAAGCACGTCATTCAACATGTTGTCATCACCATCATCCAAACATCTGTGCCGCTCGGCGTCCTTTCATCCTCTCCTTCACACTCCTCTATCTCCCTCACTGCTTCAGTTAGTCACTTCGTATCCCGCTATCATTCATTCAGGCTCTTGCCTTTCTCTCGTTCCTCTCATTTCTTCCACTTCATCTGTACTCTGTCAGTCCCCTTCTCTCTTTCTCGGGGGTGAGAAGCTGACTCCTATAATTACCCAAGTGTCTGTGAAATGAATCATTGGGTGGGTGATTGAGCTGCATGATGGGAAACATCCATCCTGAGCCGAGCGAACGAGTGAGCTGTTCCTCCACCACACCTCTCGATCTGCTTCTCTCTTTCTCGTTCCCTCTCTTTTTCTCATTCTCCTTCCATCTCTGTGGCTGTTTAATACCACCGCCGCTGCTGGTACATAACAGGGTGTGGCAAAGCGCAGGCCATTTGCTCCCGAACTTCCATTAAATTTCACTCCCGCATGTCTATAGCGGACCTTTCGCGGGGGCTCGGCTTATTTTTCCATCGGACCGGCCATCCAAATCTGTTGTCAGATGATTGGTGAGATGGCATGTAAAACATACATCTGTCACAGGGTGCTGGTTGACAAATGTTTCTGGATATCGTGTGCTTGGCTAAGCATGTGAGCTAAGCATTTTCTGCTAAGGGGCAGGAAAGCCTCTCTGACAATGACTGATCCTCCGGCTCTGGTTCTCCAGGATGGTGTTTTCATCCATAGCACGTTTTTTGGTGTATTCAAGACTAACAGATCGATTGACACAAATGGAAATTCTTTGTAAGACTCTGAGCGATGGTCATGTTCACATGCTATTAGACCGTAACCCCACCCTCAATACATTCTTATTTGCTCTGTACTAAGCAAAACTACTCTGTTTTTTTATGTTTGTATGTTTTTGTTTTTTTGCTGTCTGTACTTCCATTTGTCCGTTATATGGGTTCAGGTGTCATTAAATTTAATTTCATACCTTACCTTAGGACTGAAATTATCCAATGATCCTTCTTTGTCTATGACTTCAGTGTTGGTTATTCATAATATCTATCGTTTTGTGCCTTACATGCAGCACATTTGTTGGGGAGCTGTTGTTTTTATCAAGACTTCTCAAAATTTTTGCCATAAGGATGGATACTTCAATACAATCCTGTAATAATGATACACAAAATTTAAAATGAGGACAAAAATGTGAGTTATTTTGAATCTTGTGATTGGTTATTCTTATTCGTATCATATGGTCCAATTTTACAGAGTTTGTTTTTACATTGTACTGTACATGGTGACTTTCAGCCTTCACAGCAACACAACACAAAATTAAAGACCAATTTCCTAAAAAAATAAAATAAAGTTGTATTTTTTTCAGAATTAAGAGATATCAGGCCTGATTTACTAACAGCGTGCGCCGGCACAAACCCTCTTTTGGCGTTAAAAAACTACTGTCAGGAGGTGTGGACAGTTATTTTTGCGAGAGTATTTAAATGAATTATGCAAGGTGATTTACTAAGGTTAGCGCTCGTCAATTTACTGGTATTTGCGCAATCTTTTACCGCCTAAAAAGCATGTCTTAAACCAGAAGCTAATTTGCGCTACTCTTGGTAGATTGCATTGGTCATTATAAAACATAACGTAACTCCAACGTAATCGATTACGATGTTTATGTTTATCCCTAATCCCCTGTTCACACAAAACAAAACTCTAGAGCAGATGCTAATGGCTAGTATGGCAGTGCCACTTAATACGGTTGCGTTCATACAGCATTATGTTTTTTGCGCACCCGCACATTTTCAGGACTCACTGCCGCATTATCTACAAACCCAAGCTGAATGAACGGAACCACAATAGCTGCCACGTCATATAATGTGAGAACCACCGTGAACTGTATGACGGGTTTAGTTTACTCACAGAGACAGATAAATTATTTGCATTCATCCGCAGATCCACCGGAGATGGATCCGTGACGTACTCTGCACTCGGTTGCTAAGCATTTAAAGTCCTTGCTGGTTGTTTAAAATATCTGATTGGACTCACAACTCAAAACTCACGACTCGATTGGACTTGGATTTATTTAATATCACGCTGCATGTCAATTGTGATAAACCTTCCCAATGTTATGGACATAGACGTTTATTATACTGTCTTTGAGTCCTGAAAATGTGCAGGCTCGTAGTAAGCAACATTGCCTTACTAGCCATTAGCATCTGCTCTAGGTTTTTTTTAAGCATGACAGGGGATTAGGAATTTATTCTATTCCTACTCGGACATGGAATTGGGTGGTAATGGTTTCTGTAGAATAGAACATTTTATGCAATTGTAGAGCGCCATTCAAACTTTAAAAATAATAATAAAAAAAAGCAAATAATAAACAATTATTCATGGTTCGTTTTTTTCCCATCATGCTCCTCTGTAATGTGTATCCAGAAATGTGCTTACCTGTGGTAACTTGAAGTCATAGACAAAGACTCATTCAAAGTTGTCCCCAGTAACTGCCTACACACAGCATCCATTTCAAGTTTACGGGTGACACATTTTTCATCTAGTTTTAACACGTCTTTGAGGCTGCATTTCACAATCCACAGCCCCCCATCAGAGCTGATAGCGCGCTGTGTCTGTGAAGCCAAACGGTAAATTACTGTGAAGCTGGCTCTCTTAGTCAGACACTCTCAAGGCTTCCTGCTTTGATGTTGCTGCTTTTTCTCCTTTTGTGGAGATGGGCAGAGGGAAGGCGCAGGGGTTTATGGGTAAAGCCTCTCTGAATCCGGAGCCTGGAGAGTTGCTTTGTGGTGGAGACCAAGATGACTGGCATGACAAAGTCAGCGGGACAGCAGACGCAGGGCTCAAAGGGATGACCGTACAATGATTGTTTAATTAGCCTTTCTTTGACGCTCAACCAAAACACAACTCTGTACACTTTGTTATGGTTGAACATTCATGCAGACACGCGCTGTCTTGCGGGCTATGTTCAGAGGAGCACACTAGCTTGCTCTTTACTGAATACTGTGCAGTATACACCGTATAGGCTACTGTGTATTGTTAGATAAAAATAGTAAGTGAAATAAGCATTTATCCAATGTTTCTGTTGATCAAACAGTAGAGCAGCGCTAGCAACAGCAAGGTCATGGGGTTTGAATCCTAGTCAATCCATGAACTGATAAAACATGTACATTAAATGTAATGTTAGTCATTTTGGATAAAAGTCTAGCAAATGCTTATTTGTTGTCACATGACCTTGTCTTGTTGGTGGCTGGTTATTATCCTGGAAATAAAAGTATTTATTTTGTTTTGTTTTTTTTATTTAAAATTTTGTGTTAAAATATCTTAAAGGCACACTATGTTTTGAATAAGCGACCTCTAGTGTCAAAAAATTATAAAGGCGTAGTTTGATGACGCCTTGATTTCACGGAATCATGGGAGTTGTCGTCTTCACCTCTACAGCCGGTGGAGAATACGACATGACTCGGGCAGAAATCATATTCATGGATGACCGGTAATATATTAAAGATTTATTAACGTTACGAAAGGCATTGGAGCGATTGCTAATGAGAGACGAGCACAACACTTTTATTACGCTGCAGACGCCGCTTCCGCTTCTTCCGGTCATGCATGTGTGGGGTAACGCAGTGCTGTTTATTAGGGCTGGGTAAAAAATATAGATTTCTCGATTTTAATCGATTCTCATTTTTACGAAACGATATCGATTCTTAAATCCCAAGAATCGATTAGTCATCCTGTTTTCAGTTGATGAATGAATGGAACATCCATCCAATAAATCGCAATAATCTTTGTGCTTTGTTATTATTGATATGAACAAAGTCTCAGATTTCAAATCACGTCCATTTTCTTACGAAATTCAAAAACATAATTACTGTTTTGGCGCTGTGGCGTGAGATCGCTCTGGCACAGTTCAGCTTAAGAGAAGCAGCAGCGCGGAACGCACATGACCTTTAATAATACCAGTTACAGCGCGAAATAAACATGAATGAGCATCTGAAAGTGTGTTAAAAGATAGAGTAACTTACAACTTACCGAAGTCTGTATCATGTCACATGGAATCGCTCAATCAGTGTTTCAACCGTGGAAATGTAACGTCACATTTACCTCAGAAAAAACATATCCAGTGAGTGACCATAAACTCGTTAGTCAGCTAGAAAAATTAACTCTAGAGAGGAGCATTTTGTTAAATAGCCTATAGGCTATGCACCATATTACATATTCATTATAATTTTTAATGTTCTTCAATATTTAATGCATGTTTGAATAAATCTGTAAAGTTTTTATGACAGCCACCATTTACATTTTTAGATAATTTCATATAACTATTATTATAAAAATAAATAAAAGTGTATTTTAAGTGTTTGTATACAAATCAGTTAATTTTTACCTTCAATATTATAGTAGGCTAATGAAGCCTATAGGCTACAACTGACTCCCATAGTTTACAATAACAGTTAAGAGATTTGTTTTCCTTGAGAACATTTGCAATGTATTGTACCTGATATCCAAAGTAATATTGAATCGAATCGTAATTGAAATCGAATCGAATTGCAAACTTGTGAATCGAAATCGAGTCGAATTGTGAAATTTGTGTCAATACCCAGCCCTACTGTTTATCATATTAGATATATTTGAGTGTGATGAAGTTGTTATAATGCTACTCTGTGCGTTCGCGCGGCGGCTTCTATACAAGACACTTGTTGCACACTGCAGTGAGCTAGATCGATATTAGGCGTGGTAAATATGGTACTCGCCGTAAATCAAGAAACCGAGATTTAAACAAAAAGACTAACCGTGTTGAGCTGTATAACAATGATTAGTTTCCTGTCGAGGAATGTATCCAAACAGTTGCTCACCTGTCTAATAAAACACATAATATATTAGAGCGTCTTTGGTGTTTCCATTGTTTCTACAAAATATAACTGGAAATCGAGGGTAACGTGGCTATGATGTCATTGATAGGTGACGTATGGACACGATCCGTGTCCTGGTTAAAACTGCTTTATTTCTCTGGATTTACACATTCTTAGAAACATTTGGGATAATGTAAGTACACAAATCAACTACACGTAATATTTTGATCCAAAAATCTTACACTGTGTGCCTTTTAATATTTAGAACATTATGCCCACAATGGTAATCTACTTTATTGCAGACATTCCACATGAATTTAAATTATATACATTTGTATGCAACTATGCATATACAGAAATGACTTTAACATTTTAAATGATCTATTTGATCAAAGTATTTGATTATGGATTGTGAAAACTACAAACTCAAATGATTCTTTACATTTACAGGCTTTAAACGTCAGCTGAGCACAGTTCATTAAAGTGCAGTCACTCCTGGAAACACTATCGTGGGATATCGCTTTTGATTACCAGACACTTCACCAGCTTGACGTCTGAAAGCCACTGGACTTTTTTTTTTCCACTGACTCCGCTGAGTTTAATTCACCTCCAGCGGCTGATTTATAGCAGAATGGAGAGCCGTTCTCACCCGTCGACTGTGTGGAGAAAATTGAGAATGGAGGTTTGCTGTGACATCTGTGTTGCACGACCGTGAACTGAGTGTGAGCAGGAGCCGAGTCTTGATGGCTCTGCCTTCATGACCCTTTGAAGAGGTCTGGGTGAAATAGCCTTTAGCTTGATTTACTCTGTTGCTCTCGGGGCTTCGCACATAAACTCTCCTTCGCACACTCGTGCACAAGCATACTAAAGCTTTCATACCAGAAGAGTTCTTTGTTGTGATGCTTGCTATTTGAACAAAGACAAAACTATAAATATGAAACATTGGCGCATAATTCATCTAGCAGCATTTGTATAAATCTCAGATTTTTATTGAAGAAGGGACTAAACGACCCTGGCTTAGACCCTAGCAACCACCATGAACACCATAATACAACACCACATAGCAGCTGCCTAGTAACACCTATCCCTTTTTGAATTCAACCCCTTCCACCTGTGCTTTTCACCAGAGATTGTTTTTGGTTTTCAAATGAATGCCCTAAACCACTGCAACTATTATAAAACAGCATAAACAATGGCCAAAGTTGCTTTTGCACCAAATTATTCAGAGAACCTTCAAAACATAAAAAGCAATGACAGAAGGAAATGAACTGGGCCATTTATTTTTCATAAGTGCATCATTTATGAAACTATTATTGCAAATATCGTCAGCTATCCATTTATTATTCATTCCAGTTGTATATGAAACCAACCGTTTTATGAGTTTTATGCAGGCCAGACCCAGAGGAAAACAAACACTGTATTCCAGACCATGCTTGCGTCACCTGTTCTTGTTGGTCCCGTTGCCCTCCTCTCAGGATTGTGTTTTATTGCCTAAGAGTGGACTTTAGCCGTGGGCAAGTTGAGAGTGTGTGGAGGTATTGTAGAAAGCTTGTTGAGGGTTTATTAAATTTGGAACAGGAAGGGAAAATTCTCACCTCATAACTGGGCGCCACAGGTTATTTTTTGAAGGGGCAGCGTTCAATCATGCCAAGATTGGGGTTGTGGGTTGGGGATGCGTGGGTTTGCTTTGTGACTCTCTGACTGCAGGAGGTAATTATGGGACGTGCCACATGCTGTCACTGTGGGCAAGTGATGGTGGTCAGGATCGGTCAGGTCAGCAGCTCTGCAAATCTGCCTGTCAATTGAGCTAAGCTTTTACTGCTTCAGCAGCATTTATGTGGATTTGAGTTAAACCTGTGAAAAGAGGGATGTGTAATTTTTTTCTCATTAATTATTTAACTTGTTTTCTTTAAATCAAGACAAGATTTTAAATCATGACTTTTTCTTTTGTGTTGCTTTACGTGCAATGAACAGATTTTTTTTAATGAATTCCAACACAATCTCATGGCAATTTGTGACTGTTTTACTTTTTGCCAAATTGGTGGCTAATTTGTACAGTGTAATTTGTACATTCAAAAAATACTTCGTTTTCTCATGAGATCGGGTTCATTCCTGATTCTCTTCCCATATGCTGTAACTCTGAAATTTCCTTTACATTTTTACAAATTCACATTTGCCATGTCAAGACGTTTTATGGCAGGTTTGACATCAATGATGTAAACACTGTTTTCAGACTGGTGTCTCGTAACCAAAACTTGTAACTGAAAATGTGGGTGTTGAAACTACTTGAAGTTTTGTTTTCTGATTTTTCGGCTTCTTTTAAACATACAGTTAACCTCATTATTTAGTTATGCAATTTAGCTTCTCAGTTAAGCAAACAGCTTTTAAGAAAGTTGTGGATATAACTAGAAAATTAGTTATTGATTAAGTACATACATTTGCAGTAGATCCTGGTCACAATAATGTTTTTAGAATATGATATTCTGTCATCATTTACTCACCTTTTGTTCAAAACCTGTCTGCATTTTCCTAAAATATCTTATTTTGTGTTCCACAGAAGAAAGAAACGCATATATTTTTGGAATGCTATTAGGGTTAGTAAAAGATTACAGAAACATCCAGCTGTAGCGTTGATAAATATTTGATTGAGGAAAGAAAATGTCTCACAAAAGACAGAAAAAGTTTCACTCTTGTCAGAGCTAAGCAGTGTCTTATATATGATAACATTCAGATATTTTCCAGAGCCCTTCCTGTCTCCGCTTTGATCTATTCCCATTCAGCACCACAAGTGTAATTGGCAGAAATTGATATTTAAAATGCCAAACCCTGCGCTTCATTACAACAACGTCTCCACTAGTTATAAATAGGCTAAAAAGGGCAGGGAGCAGGATTCAAGCTAAAAAAGAAAAGGCCTTCTTGTTAAATAATGACTTTAATCTAATTCCAGGGATCATATGCCTCCTTTAAAAAGTCATTACCAGGCCGCGAGTGGCATGCACCTCTTTGTCCTCAAATGAGCAGCGGTTCTATATTTTTCTTAAGTGCAATATGAAGGCATTCATTTTCCAGAGTCGGGCTGACAGAACAGGGTGCTGGGGGTGGGGGGGCGTGTTAATACAAAATGATCATATTGTCACTCGTAGTCAATATCACCAGCTGACAGTCGGCTCATATTTTTCATCTGTTGCTGTACAAGAGCTGGAATGATATGTGGCCTCCCTCGCCTGACGAAGGGTCCCTCTGAGTGACTCTGAGATGGAAATAGCATTTTTTAGCGAGCTATTGATTGGGGAAGGTCGTGCAGAAAGAAAGGGAAGACTGGCTTTAATATGTTATGGAAACAGCAGACAGAAAAAAAAGTCTTGTCACACATCCTGAAGCTTCAGTAAGCAACAAAGCAAAGGCAGGGGCCAAACAACTCTGCTGTTTACTAAACTTGACTGCTTGTCAAACTCTCACAGCTAAAGTGAGATCAAACCTTTCCCAGATAAGAGTTCCAAGTTCAGAATGTGTAGTCAACTTCATCTCAGTTTGCTGTTGATCTAGTGGATACGGTTACATGCCTAGATATGATGTAATGAGGCTCTCTTTATTCTTATTTTTGAAGTAATTAAATGGCAACTCCAGAACACACACACACACACACACACACACACACACACACATAACATTAATCCTTACTATAAATTTTTACAGAAACAAAAATATTGGCCTTTTTTTCTTCAAAAAATATATACTTGCAATGAATCCTTGGCAGACTCCTAAATTTTAATCTTAATTTCATAAGGTATGCATTTGTGAAATAATAATTTACAATGTTTAATCATATTTGACAAATCTAAAGGCATCAGACGGATTTTAATGGACTTTTTTAATGAATCTTTCATTGTGCTTTTTTATCCTTTTAGTACTTGTCTTTTAATGTACATTGTGTGGAAAAGAGCAACTTGGACATTGTGCATTCTTTCACAAAAGAAAGATATAAATGTGGTCGGTGAGTTTCAGTGAATGATGACAAAATATAGATTTTTCGCCAAACTCTCCTTTATGATGGGTATGAAGGTAATGTTTTTTATGGCACTGTAAGGGTGTTCATGGCACTGTTTTTCTGTGTACAAATGTAACCATCAGAGATGTACTGCACTGACAAGAAGAGGTTGTTCCTGGCAACATCAAATAGCAGACGATACGCACATAAATGTATCTGAAAGTCAGTTTGAAACGTGTCAGAAATGACATGGATCATACACATGCTCACAGACATCCTCAGCTGTCTTTTTGAACCCAGAGCTTGGGGAACAAGAGGTTAACCAATACAGGTCATGCCAAGGGGAGGGCGTCAACGTCACACTACAGACTCTTCTAACTGTTTGCCTCATGACATGGATTGATCCTCGCTCACGTTGCACACGAGAGACACGAGGGGTGCATGGGAGGGATCTTTTCTGTCTTTCGCAGATGAGAGGAGGGGGAGAGTGCTGAATAAAGCGCGAGAGAGGGCAAAAGAAAAGAAAAGACGAGAGAAACAACATCCAGAATAACAGAGCTGTCTAGTTGAGGGCAACAGGCCACAATGAGAGAAAGAAAAAGTAGCTGGAGAAAATAACAGACTTCTTTCCCACTCGCAAACTACATTTTATCTGCATTCTCCACCATCTGACAGCTGATTTGTCCTTTTAGATGAGTTTTAGGTTTTTCTATTCCATTTTTATTTGTTACTAAGCAGAAATCTGGGTCTGTCTTAGATGGTTCATTAAAAAAAAAAAGAAAGAAAGAATCACATTCGTGCCAAATTACAGACTTTTCATTTTTGGGTGACCTATCCCTTTAATGCAAAACCTCATGTGTTCAGTATGGATTATCTATCATGGAAGCTTGTTTCCACCACAGAATAACATTTAAAAGATACTTGCGAATTTCTATCTCACAATTGCGAGTTTACATCTCGCAATTCTGACTTTATTTCTCAGAACTGCATGATGTACAGTCGCATTTGCGTGTTATATAGTCAGAATTGCGAGATATAAACTCTCAATTACATGTTAGAAAGTAAGATATAAACTTGCAATTGTGACTTTATTAATTCTGAGTTTATATCTCGCAATTCTGACATCTTTTCTCACAATTCTGACTTTATATCTCACAATTGCGTGTTATAAAGTCAGAATTACTCACCCTCATGTTGTTCCAACCCCGTAAGACTTTCGTTCATCTTCAGAGCTCAAATTAAGATATTTTTGATTAAATCTGAGAGCTGTCTCACTTCTCCATAGGCTTCTATGTTATTGAAACTTGCCGGCCCAGAAAAGTTAGTAAAGACAATGTTTAAAATAGTCCAAGTGACTACAGCGGTTCACATACTTTTTGTGCGAAAAAACCAACAAACAAAAATAACGACTTTATTCAACTATTCATTTTCTTCTGTGTGGGCCTCTAAGTGAGTTCACGTAGTGTAACAGCGCAGCGATTCTGTGTTGTACGTCAGAACGCAGGCTCACTATTGGCCGACGGCAAGTTTCAATTACATAGAAGCCTATGGAGGAGTGAGTCAGCTCTCAGATTTAATAAAAAATATCTTAATTTGAGTTCTGAAGATGAACGAAAGTCTTACGGGGTTGGAACAACGTGAGGGTGAGTAATTACTGACAGAATTTTCATTTTTGGGTGAACTAACCCTTTAATCGTGATTGTTTCTGGATCCCTTCCCTGCTTGCATGTAGCTACTAAAACCTGTGAAGTAACTGCTAAAGATAATCTTCATGTAGATTAATTTGAATTGCATTAAGTGAACAAACATCGATATAATGCAGTGTGGTATTTCACACTTTTATATGCTAAAATATGCAAATAAATTAATATGTAATATTTAAATAGATACACACATAATTTCTGCATTTTTAAATGGGTTTTCAGCAGGGTATGCCTTGCTTCCTGTATGGTGTTGAAGCAATTGCTACTTGTTACAGTATGTGATGGAATCTGTTGTGAAGTTTTACTTGATGAATAGATTCCTTTCCTCTGCTTGCTAATGAAAATAACTCAGATTTTCCCAGGCATTTCAATTACACATTTTATTACAAAAAAAAATATGTGAGCAGAAGGTTTATCAGAAATGTGGAAGTGTTTTCCAACAATCGAGATATCAAGCTTGGTGTAGAGCCAGGTTCAGACTGGATGATTAGATGCCAGGTGTAGAGCGGATGAATGTGTGGTGCTATCAGGGTAGTTATTTTCCTATTTGTCATCATTTGCGCTACATTTGTGATTGTAATTGTGCTGAAATGTTTGTGGACGCCTCACAGCGGTATTTCTATTTTCACAGTGCTCTACAAACTGTTGCGAACAGTATCACTCACAGATTGATGGCTGTGGAGTGCCTCAATGATTGATGATGTGTTTTTGTAGGCCAAACCCCAGAAGTAAGTTAGCATTTTAGCATCTTCAAATGCTAACTCACTTATGGGTTTTGGCCTACAATAACACATCATTAATCATTGAGGCACTCTATAGCCGTCAATCTGTGAGTGATAATAAAAATACCATTGTGAGGCGGTTTCATGGAACTAGAGGATGCTAAAATGCTAACTTGTTTCTGGGTTTTGGCCTACAAAAATACATCTTAATCATTGAGTGTACTGAAGTCAGTTAGGTTTTTAATAGATTTTTTGGTTAAATGCCTGAAATAAGGTCTGTGGTTAACACAAGCTCAAAACATTTTCATATTCATATTCTATATATCATATTCAACCCCTTGAGATTTTTTTTAAGGTTTTTACTTGTCGATTGCTAACAAGCTAAATGGGACTACAGATGTTGTCAGAGACGTTAAACTTCATCAGACGAACAAGTAAACTAATTTTGTGTTTATAATCACTATAACTCAATTATAACGCAAACTTTCATGGAAAATGTTTTTTTTTAAATAAGGACTGACAGAGTCATCGGAACGGAAGGTTGTGTAGTTTATGTAGTTCGTTTGTAGCCTACGTTTAACTTTGTACTTCTATTGATTATATGTAGGATTTTTAATTCATAAAAGATGTAAAGATTGATAAAACGTGTAGGAATCACAAACTTTTGTTGGTCACAGAGCTTATTTTCTGCAATAATCCAAAAAACAATGGAAAAATCCTATTGGGTTTTTGTCGAGGGAACCAGGTTGATGCAAACTTCCGGGTTGGCCTACAAAAATACGTCATCTCTGCAGCACTCTATTGAACAGGAAAATAAAGTAGCTACCTGTCACTACTAAAATGACCAAAACTGAGTCAAGTGCAGGCTCCAAAAAAGTACCAGCATTATGGGATGGCACAAGCTCATCTCTGGCACTCAGAGCAGAATGTTTACATGTTTACTGTTGGCATAATTTTGTCTACCTTGACATTCCCTCAGACAGCTTGGAAGACAGGCTTCATTTGAGAGGAGGGAGCTGGAGGACAGGAGAGATTGAGGGAGGAAGTGGAGCTTCTCTAATGGAACGCACATCTGTCGAGAGCTGTCCTTCCATGCTGACTGCAAAAAAATATTGTAAAAAAAAACACATCGCCCCCATAGGTCATTATATTTGGAGTGGAACCCCCACCGCGCACAGCCTGTTGTGCCAACCCGAGCCCATAAACGAAACATTGTGTGCCCTCATCAGCGGCCGGTAATGAGTGCGTGCCCTCACCTTAATTACTGTCGCAGTCGGGAAGGCTGTATCGATAGGTAAAATCGCAGGCGTGTATTTGGTTATGGATACAAATGTTCCACACATGTTTGTTTGCAGAAGGCTGTAAACAGACAAATTAGCCTATTAGCAAGGCGTGGAGGTTTTTGATAAAGTATCATCATTTTCTTTTTGGGGTGGTGATAAAGTATCTGGCAGAATAATGAAGCCGAGGCGGGGAGATTTCAGAAACCTCCTTTTTTTCCAGTCTCACCTCCCCTGTCAGAATCCAAAACATTAGTTACTAAAATGTACTTTTGCGGCCTTGTAATCGCTTTCACTCGAAACAGAAATGGATCTGCCGTGAGATATTGGGTTTATCAGCACTCTTTAATGTTACGGTACATAAATTCTGCCACCACCAGGCAGTCATAAACACCGTCAAACTGTTAGCGCCATCCCATATATTTTAATGACAGGCCATATGTTTTCAGGCACATAGCTTTGTTGTTTGCCACATAGCTAATTCCTGGGATTTAGGTAATGCTTTTTCATCATAGAGGTTGACTTTAAATAACTATCTCCTTTATTTATTTACATGGTCCTACAGCAGTGTTTCCTACAGGATTTTCCTGTCTACTGAACTAGGGAGCTGATTGAGACGCACCATTGGAGTCTTTACTAACAAGCTGATGAGTTGAATCAGGTGTGTTTGATCAGGGAGGAATCTCCAGGGCCAGAGTTGGGAACCACTGAGTTGGCTCATTCTGTATTAACAATTAACACCACGGTACTCATCAGAAGTGTCATATCATTTGATACAGATAGTGGGAGGGAAAGTGTGGGTGCAGAAGTCAATCAGTTAGCAGTAGGCTACCGGCTAACAGCCAAGCTCTGACAGATGGAGTGTTTTCTGGCTTCACCTGGATAAACACATTTGCTGTAAAGCCCCTTAAGAGACGTGACTGGCACAAAACGTAAAATCCAGCCGTTCGCTCCATGCGTTTGATTGTTAGGGGGTTGTATATTAGGGGGGACCATGAATAACCCCCTAGCAACCGCATAGCAACCTGCTAAAAACTACTTAGAACACCTTAGCAACTGCCTGGCAACCACCTTCAACATAAAGTACTGTTTCAAAAATCTATCTAACATTCGTTCTGTTCTTTCTGTCCGTCTGTCTGTATCCATCTAGTCCGTATTGAGAGTTGCACATGTTATATGAACAGAGCGGCACACCAGAAGGTCTGCTGATTGTGTCCTCGATGTAACTGTGACCACAGAGAGTTCTGGTAGTAATGCCCCTCGTCTCTGAGAACTGCTGCATGTGGAGTCCACACATGTTCTCTGGCTTTTTTAATTGGCCTTGTATCGCAGCTTGGACATTGCACAGGGCCATGCGCAGTGGAGCAAATGTGCTGACAAAGAGTGTGTGTTCATATATCTGTTGAAGACAGCCTGTTCCCTATTTGACGTGGTTGCTGGTGAGGGGATTGGCCTTCTCTCCACTGTCTCTCTGTAACAGTCTGATACAAGTGATCTGGCCATGGGTGTAAGGACAGAATTTCACCCACATGGACACATCCACACATGATGACAGTACACTATTTTTGTTGCTTACAGACAC